>NC_135504.1:71672733-71983775 GCF_052857255.1 Amblyomma americanum | reverse complement strand
CATGAAAAATCACTTTTTTAATTGTTCAGCAAACCTCATAACTCATTTATGTCACGAAAGGAATGAAATGCTTCACTTATGTCTCATTGCTTTGGTACAGTCATGGTTCATTATGCAATGTAAAATCTGATTTAGGAATATTTTGTTACTTGTCGCATGGTTTGTTCCTGAAATTCAGCACATTCGCCAGTGTTGCGTTCCCGCGTGGTTTTCTTTTTTGTTAATTGAGTACAGATGAAAGGCCACCGGATTCTTCGCCGATCGCCCAGTGTGGGTATGTGCGATCTTTTGATAGGCTAACAACAACAGCAACATTGGCCAGGCTATCAGCTTCCGCAAGTTAGGTTCACGTAAGCTCCGCTTCAGGTTGATCTGATCTCCTTGCAACGAGTTGCTGATACGCAGGCTGACCCCGTCTTCTATTACGACCATATTTACCCGTTCCATGCGAAACATATGCCCGCAAATATCCTAAATGGTCTTCTTTCAGAACACCTACACAATTTTTCTCATCATACTGTTCTCTCCACTGATGCCTCCGGCAGCTGTCAGAAGGCGGCGATTGGGATATATTCGCAGGATCTGGCTTGGAGCTATTCCGTTCGTATCCCTGATTATACTTCTAAATTCTTCGTAGAGTTTTTGGCTATTGGTTTGGTTCTTCTCAAAATTCCCAGACATGTAGCACGGGTTCATATTCTTGCAGACTGCCTTTCAGTTTTAGGCTCTCTCCAAAACTCCGGAAAATCTTTATTGAATCGGCCGCTTAGGTTTTTTGTTCCGTGCACAGTGCGTGAGATCCGCTTTGTCCGGGTACCTGCAGGCATTCGGGTGTCTATTTTAACGAGGTGGATGATTTATTGGCAAGGTCAGCTCTCAGCGCTCCTGTAATCTTAATCTATCCCGTCCCTCACCTCATTCTGTTGGAAACTTCACGTTTCCAGTGCTTCCAACATATTTCAGCCAGCTTGAGTGATCCGTTGCTCAATACCGTAGATTTTCACCACTTAAAGTACCCATGGGATGTCCGGTGGTGTAAATCAAGGCATTTTGAGGTGTAATGACGCTTCTGCGATGCAGAATCCCTCACTTAAATTTGTACTTACGCAGATACGGGTTCCCTGCGACAAACCTTTTTGTCTCATGTGGGCAAGGTGAAACATTAGACCATTTTCTCCTCTCTTGCCGGCGGTTGTTCAAGGAAATCAGTATTTGGAGGTCCCTCTTCCAGTCTCTTCCAGTTCTTCTCTCGTTCGGTGCGAGCGCCAAGGAATTCCCGTTAAGCAGTGTTTGTGGCTACCTTCATGATTACATAAGTGCAACTGATCGGTTACCTTGTTAGCTGTATACAAAATTCTGTCTCATGTCCGAAATGCTTGGTTCTATTCCTGGTAATTCATATTTCTTAAATTTAATTGAATTTTCCTATCTTTATCTTGATTCAGTTTTCTACGCCGCCGCCTCACGACTTTTTTCCCGTGCAAATACTTCATTGGCAAATCTCCACTGTACCTTGGCCAATTCCCCCGCGTGGGTATGTGCCATATTTACTGAGGTGAAGAAGAAGAGTGTGGACTACAAATACTATCTGTACTTGTGCTCTATGTGTTTTTTTTTTGTCAGTTTGCAATGTAAGCCATTACTAGGTGGAAAGGCATGCACGTAATGGACATACCCTGTGCACATGAATGCGGAAAGCTGGCCATGGTTGTCCAAGCATTGCCAACAAAGCAACGGGACCTTCAAGAAACAGGATAGAGTTGTGACCCCTCACATGCAATGATTTTCATACAATTTGAAAATGTGGCAATTTACAGCAGTCCCGTGGTTATATTGTTGCAAAACAAGCCAGCTCATTTAGGCGGAAACATTTTTAGAGGCTGCCAAAAAGGAACATGTCAAAAAGTTACACATAGCATCCTGTTTCATTGATGTTGTTTATATGTGTGGTAAACGATATGAACAAGCATCTCTTTGTTGGTTAACTGCTTTGCTATCCACGCACTGTCATGCAGTACATACACAATCACAGTTCAGTGACTGCAGAGCAGTCTGCAACCAGTAACTTGCAACTATACTATGCAGGAAGCTTCTTTGCACGGTATTTGTTATATTTATCGAACGATGAGATGGAATTGGTATGGCTATTTCTACACAGTGCATTTCCTAAAGACTCCTTTCTGGCATACTGTACTTTTTACCCAAAAGGCTTCCCACAGAGTCATTTAAATTGCTACGTATAAAGATGTTTGTAGCAGGTGTGTGAGCCCGAACAAAAATAAATGTTTTAATTTTCCTTAATTCTTCAGTATTCCTGATTATCACGACATGGGCATCTATATGTTGGTACAACTTTTTTCAGGCATTACAACTGATGTACCGATGTGTTTGGTACTAATTCATCTTCAGACCTTTCATGTCTGTTGGGTAAAAAAAAACACGAAATAATAGTTGGCTGCATTAGTTTTCACTGAGATAACTAGCATCACACAGCATGCTCTTGAAATTCCTCTAGCTGTCTGTAATTGGCTTCATTGTATAGCTTCATACTTGTTTAATTTAAACTCTGCACACTGCTCTTTTCACCGCACATGGCGACATGGCACGCGGAGCCCCATGGGAATGGGCGAGGAGGATTCAGAGGTCGGCTGCTACTTCCCTGGAATCCAAACACAGCTATAGGCACCTGCAAGTCACGGTTAATTTAGGAAAGGCAGCTTTCCCCACGAAAGGTCCGTGGAAGGGGAGGCCATCAACCCCCTTCCCCTCCCCCTCCCCTCCTGAAGCAGAGGAAAGATCCCACCAATAGTTTCCTAGAGAGGTCCTTTTTTTCCCTGCGGTGAACGAGGGGTCAAACGACAGGCCCAAGCAGTGTGAGGCAACGTTCTCTGTTCATTCTAGAGACGCAAGCTTACACTGCAAAATGAAACCTTGTCTTTCTCTTCCAAATGCAATTTCATTTCATTTTTACAAGATGCAAGTTACATACTACAGAGATGCAAGGGCTAAAAGCTGCTAAAAAGCAGCTTGACTGGGCCCAAGCGCCTCTGAAATGGCAGTACACGACAAACGCACTTCAAGAAAAAAAAAAAATGTTTACATATACGTATAAAAAGCATTAAAAAATGTTTACGTGCTCTTAACGCAGCGCTATCCACGTTCTTTTATTGATGACGCCATAAGCAGAGCTTCAAATCTGAACCGTAGTCTAATACTCCAGGGGCACCGAAGAGATAACCGAAATGATTACACTACAAACCTTATTCTCACATTTAACAGTAACGCACCGAACATAAACAGAATTCTTAATAAGCACTTTAATATTCCCCAGCAAAGTCAACGACTATCGAAAATATTTACATGCGCACCCCGCGTGATTTACAGGCGTGCCAAAAACATTCAGAACCATCTAGTCCACTCCAAGGAACACAAAACCCCAAAATATGGATGCCAGCCCTGTAGTAAAGACAAGGCGGATTTAAAGTGGTGGCGAAGGCTGGGCCGAAAAGTGGTTTAGCGCAACTGCAGCACAACCAGAGGATGGGGGGCAAAACACTCATATAAAGAAATGATAAAGCTACAAAATTGGAATGTAATCTGCCAATAGAAAAGAAAAAATATATTAGCACCTTGTTTTATGAAAGAGGTAAGTCATTTTATTAAAACCTGGCAAATTTTGTATTTTTGCAACACTCTTGACCTGCCCCCTATTCATGAGTGTGCGGTGCATTACAGCGCGTCTTTGCAGGCCTTGTTTCGATACCCGGCTAACCCGGCCACGCCAGTGTCTGGAAGTGTTGCTGCCTTTCTATGCTGCCCCTCCTTTACCAGTCACTTTCATTGCGTTCCCAATTGCACATTAACAAGGCCATAACTAGCAGGAACTCGAGCACACAAGGCGAGCAAATTTTACTGGCAAAGGTTGGGGCGCGCTGAAAGGCAGCAACCTTCGAGAGGTACGGGCTCGAAAACGCGGATTCTACAGAAAAACCGCTTTATAATTCGCGCCAAAGCATACGTATGCGTGACGTCATTCTACGTCACGTTTGCGTAGTTTGCTTCCAAAATCCAGGGGGCGCTGGAGTGCCCACGAGCCGCCATTTTTTGGACCAATGGGCGTTTATGGAGCCTTCGCTACCAGTGTACATCTACCTTGGTAAAGATCGCTGCAAAGTTTGCAAGCACATGAAGACTACATGTTCCGCAACTAGTACGAGGTCAGTTTTTCAGCATTCAATCAACGGCAAGTTTGACTGCGACTCATCAAACATTATTTACCTTCTTGAATACACTGTGTGTAACCAGCAATACATAGGAGAGACAAACACTGCATTCAGCATTCGATTTAACAACCACCGATCACACACCGAGTCTCTCCCCAATATTCCCCTATCCAAGCATGTAAACTCAGAACGACACCCATTTGACCAACTAAAAGTAACAATTATTCAAGGGCGCTTCAAAAATAGGCGAGAACGTGAACAACGTGAATTCTATTTTATCCGCAAGTTTAATACTATTCAAGAATGTCTTAACGAAAAGTCTGGTATCCTTTCTTTTATTCACGCCCTCCAAACAAAATAATACTGCACCTCTCGTTAATTGGCTAACTCAGATATACTCTTTATAACTCCTAATGTATATCCCAGGCAGTCATACCCCTCCTTACTTACACTATCCTGCCTCGTGTAGTATTAATAAGCTTTGACGTTCTTTCCTTACTTTTTTCCGACAATTTGAAATCTTCATACACAGCTAGCCCAGCCCTCCTCCACTACAACCAAGTATTCCCGACGAAGTCGGTTGAACGACCCGCCCAGGGAGAGGGGTGCACCGTTCAGTGAAACCCAGACCCCCTGAGTAAGTTCTTACACATGTGCTCGTTAACGTAGCCCACTCCTTCCTTAACGTTCTAGCCCTCGGCTCACCGGAAATTAGTAAGACCCCCCCAAAAGGCGCCTGGTTTGGCCTGTTCGTCGCTGCCAGTGTCATTTGCGCAGTGGCGCCTCTGGCCACGCATCTGCAGCGGCGCCCATCTTTGTGTTTGTGCATTTTGTTTGTGTCTTGTTTGCACGTTTTGCTTTCGTACGCCTGTCGTTGCCGCGCTGCCCATATCGCGGGCACTGTCTTCCTCTCCTTTTCTCTCGTTTCGCCATCTCCTTTTTTTACCCCGTCCTTCTTTACTATAATAGTTCCCCACTTTTTTCTCTTTTCTTTCTATTTCTTGCTGCCTGCCCCAATCTTGTCCCTGTCTGCTCCCCGCACCCCTATCTTTATTGTTTTACTTTTTTATTCAATTTTTTGAACTGTTGTTGCTATTTGCTTGTTACACTCCTTTTGCCCTCCTCTGAAGCTCACAAACTTAAAACGTCCATTTGACGCGAGACCACTACAGTCCTGAAGAAGACCGCACCGCGGTCGAAACGTTGATAAATAAATGTGTCGCTGTAGAAGTGCCCACTTCTCTAAAATCTCTCTCTATATATATTAGAACAACCACAAAAACAACGAAGCAAGTGACATATAGATTCGATGCAATGAAAACAATGAGCATGTATGTTCACTAACAATAGTTTACATACGCATGAAAACAAAGAGAAGACCCGAGAAAAATAAAGAGAAAAGAAACACTCAATAGGCATACATGGCACCGGCAGACAACAAAGGAACATTAAATGCAACCTGGCTATATATTAACAAAATACATTTTTAACTCGCTTGGTTTAACACTATCCAAAACTTTGTGCTTATTAAGAGTGGTCGGTAAATTGTGTTCAAGCGTTTGTAGTTTATAATTATTTCGAAAATATGGAATATACCAGAGATCGGTATTTCAGGTGTAGAGTCGATTCGAAGCGGTCCTTAAATGTGTAGTACGTATTAAGAAATCTCTATAAGCAGGAGAAGAATGGTAAAGGAACCTCAAAATGCGAAAAACATATATATGTTCAAAACGAATGACGTTATAATTTCTAAAAGCAGTTTGCGTTGGAGAGACAGATAAGGAAGGTTTGCAATGTAGCGGATCATTTTCTTCTGCAGAACCTGTATTTTTATCACATTTGTTTTTGTGGTGTTGCCCAAACAGAGCTACGGAACCGAAAAGAGCATGATAAATTTGAATTTTCACGTGAGTGGGAAGGAGCCATGGACATCATGTTAGAACACCTGCTACTGAAGAGAGCTTTTTGCAAATATTTTCCACATGTCGATCCCACCTGAGATGCGACGAGAAAGTAACTTCAAGGATTTTGTGGCTGTCTACAATTTGAATATCTTGACCTGCGTATTTAGGAGCGCGTTGTAGTTCGACTGGCTTGTTCCTTGCACGGAAAATCATTACCTTAGTCTTTGTAGGGTTTATTTGGAGGCAATTAGAAGAGGACCAGTTCTCTAGTTTCGTAAGGATTACGTTGCACTCTTCAATTAACTTGTTTATGTCGTGACCAGGGATTAGTAAACTGCTATCATCGGCGTATATAATAAATTTCGCTTTGTCATAAATATGCACAATGTCATTTATATAGATGTTAAAAAGCATCGGGCCCAGAATGCTGCCTTGAGGCACACCATTTCGTACCGTCAGAAAAAAAGACTGATGGTTGTGGATATAGACAGATTGTTTTCGATTTTGCAGGTATGATTTCATGAGGTCTAAAGGTGTTCCATGAACTCCGTTTTGAGAAAGTTTATGAGTTAAAATTTGATGGTTTAGGGAATCGAAAGCCTTACTAAAATCAATGAAGAGTCCGACAGTGAGAATACCTGCTTCAGTGTTTTGCAGGATACATTCCTTAAGTGATAACAAAGCCGTTTCCGTCGACTTTCCTCTTCGGAAGCCAAATTGAGCATCAGACAGGATTTGTTTTGGATTAAAAAAGTTCACTACACGGGAAAAGATTACTTTTTCCAAGCCCTTTGAAAAGACTGGAATCACAGATATTGGTCTGTAATTGGACACTACATCTTTATCTCCCCCTTTAAACACAACTGTCACTCTTGCTTTCTTCATTTATTCCGAGTAAACTCCCGTTTCAATTAACAAATTGAAGATGTATGCAAGCACAGGTGCAATATATGATAGTACATATTTGACTGGTTTTATCTGAATATTGTCAACATCTAAGGCTTTGCTATTATTCAAATTCATAAAGGTCTCATTGGTGGGCTCAAGGAAAAGGCTTTCGAAAGGGCTACAAGATGAAGGAACTTCTGGTAGATGCATCATAGGTAAATGGGTGGTTAAAAAATTGCTGTTTAAATGGCCAGCAAGAGCCTGACCGGATAATTCAGAGCCCTTATAAATTATTTGTTGAGCTGGCGCATTTTTCGTATTGCGACGTAACAAGTTATCTACAACTTTCCACACAGTGTCTGAATTTTTCATTCTAACATCAGAGAACAGTTTTTGATGATACACAGTCTTAGCACGCTTAAGCTCAGAATTTAGATTATTTCTTGTTTTTTTTAATAAGAGATTCAAGAGAGCGATTATTTAAAAAGGCATGGTACTTGTTTTTGCTCTTTATCATTCTTCTGAGCTCTGGCGTGATCCATGGTTCTCTTATTCGTTTAGACTGCTTAATGTTCTTTATATATTTCTACAAAAACCTTGATAAACGCTGAATATGCATTATTTGAGTCCTATATAGAATAACTAGGACTCCCGCCCAAAACCATTTCAGCTTATCTGGGTACCTCCAACCTTTTTTATTTGCGTGTAACTCCAGCCCCTCTTCATCTTTGTTATTGTAGCCGCTATTGTTTCTCAAGTACCATCTTGATATTAGCAGTTCCTAATTCAAGCCTTCTGCAGGGTTTGAAGGACCTATTTAATTGAAAATGAGAACACGTGCACAGGGTGGAAAGCGTGTGATCTGCCAGGAAACACTGAGGCGGCCCCGAGAAGGGCCTTTATTAAGGTTGACAGCCGTTTTGTGCCTCTTCACTTGGCAGCGACGACACAGTGTGTGCGGTCCCCATGGTTTTACCCCAGCTGTCGAAGCAATCCTCGGGCACGACCTTCGACATCTGATTTTTTTATTTAAAAAACACATGGACCAAAGTCGTGCTGTATGCAGTGCGATCGCCATGTGGTTCCACTGACGGCGAACAATCATCCACCTACCCCGGCTCTTTGGACAGATTCAGGAAACGACTGAAAAGAACAAAAGTAACGAGCAAACAAGTTAGAACGCAAAGAAACGAAGGCACTCTGCGCTAATGCTGTAGCGAGGTCTAATATGTAAAATTTCACGGCTGGCGTCGATTTCTACAAAGCGCGGGTAGTCGCTACGGAAATAAACAAAGGCGCACTGGAGCTGGGTAAGTCTGCAGCTACAAGCACGAGTTTTTTGTCGCTACCGCCGATTTCCACACCGCGCGATCGTCATAACTTTTCTTGGACTTGCTGTTGAAGCTGACAGCGATCATAAAAATTAAGGCCGCCGACTGTAGTGACAGAGGCTTGCCATTGAAAGGAACAAAGCCGTGCACTTTGTCAACCAGGCAACGAGGCCTAGCGCGAGTTTTAGATCCGACTTGGACAAAGCGCGAGACGGCGCGCGCTTCTAACGCTTGCCGACGCGAAGAAACAAAGGCGCGCTGCGCTGAGATAATGCTGTAGCGAGGTCTAATATGTAAATTTTCACGGCTGCCGTCGATTTCGACAAAGCGCGAGAAGTCTCTAAGGAATTAAACAAAGCTGCACTGCACTGGGTGAATGCTGGACACTTAGGGCCAGGCGCGATTTCCACAATGCGCGAGTCGGAACTTCTGGACTTACCGTTACAGCTGATAGCGATCCTAAAGGGCAGATTGTAGTGGCAGAATTATCGTGGCCACTTTTACCCTGGACTTGCCACTGCAAAGGAACAAAGGCGCACTGGGGTCGATGCCCTGGCGTCTAACCACGTGGTATCGGTCCGCGGCAAATAAGGACAGCATCGGCTCGCCAGAAACATCCAGGAAACGATGCTGCAAAAAAAGTTACGTTACAAGCGCCGCAATTTGGCGAGTTCTGCACGAGAAAACTTGCGAAAACGTTGTTCAACCCTTACCTCGTGATTGAGAACGTGCACGCCCGACAAGCGCTTCATCGTGGCTGTCAGACGGCGGTTCAGATGGCGACGCCGGCGGTCCTCAAACCGCACCTTATGTGGGTCGTCGTAATGGAGTTGCAAAATTTTGAACACCAGCACGACGTGCTCCTGCAGCAGGAAAACGAGGTCCTGGAATGCGCAAGGCATGTAGGTAGGCAGTACAGCACTTCATGCTGTACAGCCGGCGGCCGGCCGACTGGCCCTGGCGATTCCCTAGGCACTCTAGGGACAGGCCGAGAGAGGCGCGGCGACCCCACATCCGGTTGAGAACGAGGGCGAAGCGAAAAAACGTCACGCAGACACGCATCCCACCTACCAATCGGCGTTTCCAGCCCACCGACCCGCAAACGCTTCTCAAGGAACAGCCTGGTCAGACACCTGCGCACCCATACAAGTGATCGTCCATACCGTTGCAGTTTTCGTGGTAGTGCCTTTTCTAGAAAAGATAACTTGGTAAGACACGTCTGGATTCACACTGGTGAGAAGCTTTTCTAGTGCCAACTGTGCCCCATGGCCTTTGAACAAAAGCTAACCCTTATGGTGCACGTGCGGTCACACAGGCATGAAAAACCATTCCGTTGTGACTTGTGCTCTAAAGCGTTCTCAGTTAAGTGCAGTTTAAAACACCATAAAGAGCCAGGACACTAAAGGAACAGCTGAGTTCTCTGGTGCCCTTTGGAACGCATTTTGGTAGCTGTCCTGTCGACAACCAGCTGGCAGCATGCTAGCTAGGTGACCTGTGACAAGTGTTCCTTTTTAAGCTATGTCGGTAGCTAGTTTGATTTGCGGCCATTCTTTAATGTTGACGCGCTCCTTGCCTGAATGGGACACTGACATGCCCTTGTACGTCACTGGTGCTGGGCTTTTTCATTTCTTCTTCCAGAGCCACAAGTATATTGGACTTCCAGACTTACGTGAACGAAAAAAAAAATAATCTGACATATGGGGTGGCATCACTTCCCATTGAAGAAAGGAATTCAACGACAGTTTGTCTAATATATTTATTGCTGGTACTAGTTCTCAGGTTTATGATGAAGATGGGGAAAAAAAAGGGTGGCCTGACTGTCTGTGTAATTTTATTGTCCCAGGTGTACTTGTGTTTTTAAAGAGATGGCATTGCTGCAATATAATATTGTGACGGGTTTTGCGTAATCGGAATGTAATCATATTTGGAGTGTTGGTGAGTGAAAAAATAGAGTCGGAATGGAATACATTGCGCCGCCGCGGTGCCTCAGTGGTTGGGGTGCTCGGCTACTGATCGGGAGTTCCCGGGTTCGAACCCGACCGCGGCGGCTGCGTTTTTATGGCGCCAAAATGCTAAGGCGCCTGTGTGCTGTGCGATGTCAGTGCACGTTAAAGATCCCCAGCTGGTCAAAATTATTCCAGAGCCCTCCACTACGGCACATCTTTCCTCCTTTCTTCTTTCACTCCCTCCGTTATCCCTTCCCTTAGGGCGCAGTTCAGGTGTTCAAGGATATATGAGACAGATACTGTGCCATTTCCTTTCTTCGAAACACCAATTATTGTTATTATTAATGGAATACATTGGAGAATGGAAAGCAAAGGCTATCACATGCCCTCCACATCAGTCCAATTGATTGCCCCGAAATTTTTAAAAATGGTTTTGGAGTGCTGCCGTATATCACTGCAGCTTTGTTTGCTTACTGTCAAAATTGAAAACTGTGGATGTGTTGTGTTTTCAATTTGGCATTGGAATACTGCTAGCAAAACGTATGAGAGGGGAGAACAAAAGTTGAGCCTCAAGATTACGTGGCTTGCTTTTGTATTTAGGCTTTAAGAATTACGTTTTTTGAACAAAAAATTTGAAGAACTGGTGTCACTTGACAGATCACTGTTCCTGTGTTGCATGCAAATGGCATATTTTGTGGAATATTGTGTCCTCACTATATTCAGCCATTTTGTCAGAATAGCACTTGTGCTGATATTGTGGTTTGAGTTAGCTTCTTTGTAAGCTGCACATGTTACTGAAGCTAGCCTTGTCATATTTTCATTGGGTGTTAATGACAAGAAGGCTATTGGGTCTGTCACCACTGATGTCAGTGTTGTAATTGGTGCGATTCATTATAAGCTGTTCAGCTGATGTGCTTTTAGAAACATTCACTGCACTGTGGCGAGAAATCTTTCAGTGTGTTTTCAGATTCTATTTTATTTCTTCCTGTGTGTTGTCGGTTGCTTCCCATGAGTATTTTGTTAAACCTGCTGCCAAAAACAGGTCTTGACATATTGACTGTTTGTTGTAGTACTAATGCCCTTTATTTGTGTCTTGTACTTTAAAACTCCACAGTACTGGCACTGTTTTGTTTGCCATTTGTGTGAGTTTTAGCACCCCAACCCCAAGAAAATGATTTCTGGCATCACTCTTTGCACTGCTCAGAGCTGTGCCTTCAAGAGTAATACTGTGTGTGGTAGCATTCCCCCACTAGTGTCACAACAGTGGGCAGATGTTTTGTTTGTTGGTTTGGAGAAATATGCCAAGTATTCATTCTGTACTTCAGTAGTCGTTTATGTAAGTTAGGGTAATTAACATTTATATGAGCAGCAACCAGAACTGCACACTTAAAAATTATTCCCCATGATCTGGTTGCATTACTGCTGTGTGAAAAATTTGACAAATGCAATGTGGTATTACTAGAGTGCAGCTCGATTTGTATGCACACGATAAATGTTTAACTGGCATCGATGTTTTCAATTTGTTGGGCAGTGTTAGCTCACAGTTACACTGTATTGTTTGCAATGAAAATGGTTATGTATGGAATGCGCCATTTCTTGTTTCATCAAAATGGAACGTTTTTCAGCCTAAATAATATATTCAGGTTTTTATGAAGACAGCCTGTCAGTTTTCCGGCGCAAAATTCTAGAACATATTATGGCAGGAAGGTGCGAATTTTTGTAGTGTCCTAATTGACTAAAATAGCGACATAAATATGCTTTGACTTAGAAGGTAAACTCGCGAGGGTTCATGAAATTAATTTCTTTTTCGAAGGTGTGCATTACATTTGAAATTGAGGCAAAAAGTTATGCTAAAATTGTGGCAAAATATTTTTGCAGAAGAATGGCTGATGATATACTACACCGCTCATTGTTTCACAAAATATTCACTGCATTCACTGTATGGCATAAAAAAATATCTAGCGTATTTGCATTATAAAGGATGTGAAGTTCACCTCAAAACAAAGAAAGGCTACTAGATGCAGCCCACTCTCGGAAAAAGCTGCGAGTTTGCTTTATGTGCTGTTGTGCACATAACGTGTCGAAGGGTTAAGGTGTGTTTTGGGGTGATTTTCGATTGTATTCTGTAGGAGATGAATAAGAAAGAGGATACAGAGATACAGATCACAACTGAGGCACTTTATGCTTTACCATTGTGGTATGTTTAAGCGTCTCCCATTTCTGCTTCACAAAGTTTGAATTATGTTTCGGAAATTCCTAAATACTTGGGCAATTTCTTCACTTTCAGTGCCAGATTATTACTGTGCAGAAATTTATCCCCTGAAAAAAAAAATATATATCTAGCAATGCTTGCCTGACATTACTGGGTATATTCAGTTTTCTGCGGAAACTTTTCAAATGATTCACTTTATATCCTTCTTGTCATCACCTTAACTATGTGTTGTCTTTTGAGGTGGGATCTGCTGTTCACAATAATTTTTTACACCGAAAGAAAATATCTAGTCATTTTTCTCTGTTATTGGTATGGTATTAATACTATTGTTTGGACGAGTTTCACTGTGACTTATTTTCTTTGCACAAGTACGTACCTGATTAGAGATGGCATGGTATGCCAAGTGTATTAAACTTGCATGTCACGTCAGCCTTGTACTTGTGTCTGGAAGACTTCGTTTCACAGGATGGCCAATTGGTGCTTTGATTTTGTCACAATAATGGAAACTGAGACATTAGTGATACTTGCACGAGAGAGGACAGTACTGTTACACGCACATGACAATTCCCTGTTTGGTCATCATTGCTGGTCACGTTAGCACCAGTGCTTTGCTTCCACAGGACCAGCTAGAGCGGAAAGCGCTACTCACTTCTCTTGAAAATTATCGCCCCGCGAAACTTCCCATTGTTGGGCCTTTCACACACTGTAATGGCAAGTAGAAAACACAGATCAAGTAAACGGTACCTGTCAACTCCTTTGTCTGCCCAGAGCTGTATGCAGCACTAGAGGAAGCAGATATGCTTACTACTAGACCCTATCCATTGCATAAATATACAGATATTTCTATAGAGCATCGGAGGCACTCAGAGTGTGCTTGGAATGCTACCAGGCCTTGCTTTAGAGAGTGCTTTCAAGTAATTCCAGAATGTGAAACAGATTCCAAAACAAGCAAATGAAACATAACTTCCACATGGTGAAACAGCCTCCAGGAAATTAGGAGACATAAGACCCCCTGAAATGCAACACAATGCAATTTTCTGCAGATGTAACGAAACGGGTTTTTTCAGTGCCCTGTCAACCATGTTTAGCCATAACTGCAATCAGCATGTAGCTCGGCGCAGCCAAGAGCTAAAAAATGTCCTTGTTTGTAGCCAGCTCCCGTGCTCGAGAGGAGTTTGATTGCAATTACTTCAATGTTATGCACAACTGTGGACTTTCATGAACACGCCTGATCCAAACATTCCAGTGCATGCAAATCTTCAAATGTGTATGCAACATCCGGTACCTATTTCATTGCAAGGCCAGAAACGCTTTTCTCATAAG
This sequence comes from Amblyomma americanum, assembly GCF_052857255.1. Lineage (NCBI taxonomy): Eukaryota > Metazoa > Arthropoda > Arachnida > Ixodida > Ixodidae > Amblyomma > Amblyomma americanum. Next base: position 71,969,948 of record NC_135504.1, on the reverse strand, counting down.
TGAACAAATAGAAGCAGCAACCTGGCAACATGTGAAACATCGACATTCATGCGAACTGCTGTACTGGCTCAATGGCTTTTTTGTTTGGCTGGTGAGTGCAATGTTGTCGAATGAAATCCTGGCAACGGTCACTTCATTTCGACGGAAGTTAGATGCAAGCACACCCATGTGGTATGCGGTGTCAGAGCGCATTAAAGAACCTCATGTGATCGAAATTATTCGAAGCTATCACCATGTTTTGGCATAAGCCAAGCCCCACTGCTTCCCATCTCCCAAGTCCAGAGCTACAGCCACTGACCTCCATAAGTGAGCTGCAACCTAGGGCTGCACTAGGCGTTGATTTCCAGCCATAGTATAAGCTAGATAGTTGTATCATAAGCATGATGTCTGCTGGTATTTCCACATTCTTTCATATCCTTTTTTCACTGTAACTGATGGATGGTTCCGGGTACTTTTTGTGTGTTGTCCAACGTGCAGTCATTTGTAAAGAAAAAATTTAAGCATCGTTGTTTATGGCAGTGCAGTTTTTATTCACTTAACCCTGCTTTTCTCTGTTAATTTTGCAGGCTAATATTGACAAGCCAAAGGAATACATGCTACCACAGGAAGAAGCCTTCAATATAAATCCTCGCCTTCATAGATGCTTTGTCCTGATGTTCATAGCCTGTGTCCATGGACAAAATGGTGTGCATAATGAATGCCCCATCCATCAAAAGCATAGATACTTGAAGCATGAAGATGCCATGGGGCAATGTGGTATAAGCATAAAGAAGGGTATGAGTATACAGGACACCTTGTTATCATTTGGTAGAGCACAATGCAAGCAGAATATTTTTTTCCCCAATTTTTTAAGATTTTCACGGAGCAAGGTGTTGGAAACAAAAATACAGTCTGTGCAATAAGTAGCTATTGGATGAATGTGCTATTGGTGGGCCATCCTTAATCTCCATTCTGGTGCTAGAGGAAATTTAAGAAATGTCTAGCCTTACTTGTCTTTCTTGTTACAGTACCATGCGAGTGCATTTCTCATTATTTTGTTTATTTTCTTTGCTCTTTCTTGTTTTTGCTTTAGTCACGTTTGGGACCTTATGATGAAGCATGTCTACCAAAGCTGCAGCAACAGCTTTTATTACTGTTCAGCCAGACATTCAGGGTGGCAATTTAATCCGTTATATGTCGACTGCTCTGAAATGAAAGCCATATTTAATGCGCATTTCACTGCAGTTGCTAATTCAATGTACACAGTGTAGTGTGGTTTGTCATGGCTGGGCATCGGAGCTTGTCATTATTTTTCATGTGTATAACACAGCTCACACCGGCTGGCTGAACAGTATCTGTTGCTACATGGGTTTAACTCGCACCATGACGTCTATTCTATTTTTATGTTTGCGGTAACAGAAGGTGACTTTTTGCTGAATGAAGTGTAACTATACTATATTTACATGTAATTTTTTAGAATTTTCTGTCCCAAAATGGAAACCTTGTTTTTGTCTATTGCTCATGATGTATGTGTTTGTTACACAATCCATGACTGTGGTATGAACTATGAACCAGCTTCGAGAAGAATTGAGGCAAGGGGCTGTTCATAACTAAACCTTCGGAAAATTCGGGAATTTCTTCGTCCCTTGATGTCCGAATTCATGAGGTTTTACTATCCATCCTGTTACCTTTAAATGTTGCATTGTATGAATTCATGGTTTCATATGGTTACTCACTCTGCGTGTGTGCATCACCTATTGCATGCAGTTAATGCTGTTCAATCAAGCAATATACATTTCTAAGGACATCATGTTTTTTTTTTAGTATGGTAGAGTCAGTGTAATTTTGTATATTTTGGTTCGAAAGGCGGGATACTATTTTGAAAAAGAACTTGGAACAATGTTTGCACGTTTATATTTTTAAATTGTTTTTTTTTACAAAATGTACACTCCATTCGATATTGCAAGGTATTTTTTTCTTATTATTCGCATTTGAAAATTTATATATTCACACACCAAGGTATCTGCGACGGTGGGAATTTTTTCTCAGCTGTTGGATATGTTCCTTATAGAAATCTAAAAACTAAAATTTAATTCTAGTGGACGGTTGTTCTTGACTGAAGGGATTAAGCTCTACATATGAAATTTAACTTTACTCAAGTAACGCAGCTATAGCATGGCACTGTTGTCTACAGTCACAATCTTACAGCCCTAGCAGTATGTGAGCTGCGGCGTATTGGGCCCCACGTTTTAATAAAAGTGGTCTGGTCTTGTAATGCAGGAATGGCCACCACAGACTGCAAGGCTGGTGTGATTCTCGGACAAAATTTACCTCATCAAAAGTGCCCTGTAAACCACTGTGTGCCAACTATCAGCACCAGCATGAGTAATCACCGGGACAAGCCTACAGGCAAGCAGGCTCACCAGTGCACCCACTGCGGCAACATTTTAAAGAAGAGAGCTGACCTGGCGGCGCACGTTTGCACCCACACAGGCGACCGCCCATATCATTGATGTTACTGTGATAGCACATTTGCTTATAAGAGCTATCTGGTCAGACATCTGCGCACCCATACGGGTGATCGTCCATACTGTTGCGACCATTGCGGTAGCACATTTGCAGCAAAGAGCAGTTTGGACAGACACCAGCGCATGCATACGGGTGATCGTCCGTACCCTTGTGACCACTGTGACAGCAAATTTGCACTAAAGAGCAGTTTGGACAATCACGTGCGCACCCATACGGGTGATCGTCCGTACCGTTGTGACCACTGTGACAATGCGTTTGTACAAAAGATCCATTTGGTACAACATGTCCGCATCCACACTGGTGAGAAGCCATTCCAGTGCCAGCTGTGCCCCATGGCGTTTGCACAAAACGCAGCCCTTGTGGTGCACATGCGGTCCCACAAGGGTGAAAAACCATTTCAGTGTGACTTGTGCACAAAGGCGTTCTCAGTTAAGTGCAGTTTAAAACACCACAAAGAGACGAGGCACTAAAGGAATAAGAGTGTTCCCTGGTTTCCTTTGGAGAAAGTTTTGGTAGCAATCTTGTTGGGAACCAGATAACGGCATGCTAGTTAGGTGGCCTGTGACAAGTGTACCATGTTAAAATGGCGCTCGACTGCTGTTCTGAAAGACGCGGGTTCGATCGAGCCGCGTCGGCCACATTTCGATGGAGGTGAAATGCTCAAGGCCCCTGTGCGATATCGATACACGTTTAAAGGACCCCAGGTGGTCGAAAATTGCCAGAGCCCTTCACTACGGCGCCGCTCGTAGCCTGAGTCGCATCGGTGCGTTAAACTTTATAAACCAACTGAAACCCTATGTCCGTAGTTAGTTTGATTTGCAAGTAATCTTTAGTGTTGACACTGCACTGGCACTGGGCTTTCCGTATCTTCTTTCTGAACCACGAGCCTACTATGCTTGCAGACTTCTGTGGAGAGGAAAAAAATTGATACATAAGGATAACATCACTTCCCATTGAAGGAAGGTTTTCAGTGATGATGTGTCCAATATATATTTCTCGTGTTCTCAGCTTTCTGATGAAGATCAGAAGGCAAGGTGGACTGATTATTTATTGAAATTTATTGCCCTAAGCGCACTTGTGTTACTTAAATGTTTTATCAATTTACAGATTCCTATTCCATTGGCTCCACTCTCAAGATTGTGTGGCTTGGTTTGGTTTTTAAAAAAAGCTTTAAGAATTAATTTTTTAAAAAAGCAAAAATATTAAAGGGGGAAGAGGGTCTTAGAAAAAAAATTTATTAATGAAGTCACATTTATGAAATCTTAAGGGAACATGTATTTTTGCATGCTGATTCTATACATGGAATTTAATTTCATGTGCAACAAATTGTTGAGCACTTATGTAATTTGTTATGTAACTTTTTGTGGAGAGCTTTCAAGAAATCCTGCTACAGAGAACTTGCTAGAATGCATGCCATTGGTTTCTCTTGACATTAAGCTATGCAATAAAGCTACAATTATCATCCTGCCTGTCATAGAAGTTGAGGTATAGAATTTTGAACTTGTCACATCAGAAACAGGAAGGCAAATTTTTCTTCCCGTTCGTGAAGTACGAAGTTCAAAACCCTGTAACTCAACTTCTGTGATAGGCAGGATAATAATTTTATCCTTATTGCATAGATTGTTGTCAAGACAAGTGGAAGGCATACATTCTAGCAAGTTCACTGCAGCAAAATTTCATTAAAGCTCTCCACAAGGGTTACATAATATATTGCATCAAGTCCACAAAGACTTAATGCACATTAAAATAAATTCCACATTTGGAATCGGCAGGCAAAAATACTTGTTCCCTGAAGATTTTATAATCGTGATTTCATTAATAAATTTTTTTTTCTAAGAGCAGCTTCCCTCCTTAAAAGAGCTTCACTGCACCGGTCTCACTTTTCAGATTGCTGTTTCTGTGCTGCATGCAAATGCCATATTTTGTTGAATATTGTGGCCTATTTCCAGCCTTTTGTCGCAATAGGAGTTGTGTTGTAATTCTTCAATTTTGCATATTTGTAAGCTAAAGCTAGCCTTGTTCCATTTTCATAGGGTGCTTATGACAAGAATGCTATTGGGTTTGTCACCACTGATATCAGTGTTGCTGTAATTGCTGCGATTCATCATAGGCTGTTCAGCTGATGTGTTTGTAGAAACAATCACTTCGTAGCAGCGAGAAGTATTTCAGTGTGTTTTGAGATTGCATTTTATTACTTCTTGCGTGTTGGTTTCTTCTTATGAGTATTTTGTCACACCTGCTGTCATAAAGTGGCCTCGACAGTCTGGTTGTTTGCAGTACTAATTCCATTTATTACTAATCTGTACATTGATACTCAAATACATTGGTACTCTGGTTTTCCATTTGTGTGAATAGCTAAGGTGCTCTTCTCCCTAAACTGAGCTTTTATGTTGACAGGAAGTTCTAGCCTCCCCCCCACCCCGAAAAGAATTTTTGGCATCACTAGTTGCATTCCTCAGTGCTATGCCTGCAACACTACGAATTTGTGTCACTGTATTCCCTCTGTAGTGACACTACATTGTGCACATGTTTTGTTGGTTAGTTTGGAGAAATTTGTTTACTTTTCGTTCTGCACATCAACAGTTGTTTACTTAATTTAGGGTTGTTAACAAATAAACAAGTGCTAACCAGAACTGGGTACTTAAAAGTTATTCCCCAAGATCTGGTTGCATTCGTCTTGAGGTGTGTCTGAAAAATTTCCGGAGAAAAACAGTGCAGCATCCCTTGATTGCTCTAATTTTGTTCGACATGTATGCAGGGCATGGAGGTTCAAATGGCATCAATGTTTTTACTTTATCGGGGCAGTCTTAGCACAGTTACACTGTATTGTTCGCAATAAAAATAGCTATGTGGCTCTTTCTAGCTATGATGATGTGTGTTCAGCGGCAAAAAAAATGCATTTATTGCTGGGAAAATTGGGTTATAAACATTTGTCCCACAACCGAATTCAAACTTGTGACATCAAGATCAAGAAAAACTCCACGATGACTGTTTATAAGTGAATAGCGGCATCACCTCAGGGGTCATATGAAGAGAACTGTCTTGATGCACTGCAGATTGCTTGCAAAAGCAGCTTGTTGTGGCAACATGTATATTTTTTTTTAATGCAAAAGCATTGCCTGTCTCATTGTGAGAAACACCAGCAGCACGTGTTAGTGTACTCTCAGGTGGTCCAGAAAATCCCAGGGTTAGAACCCGACCGCGGCGGCCATGTTTCGATAGAGGCAAAACACATAAGGCGCTGTGTGCTGTGTGATATTCGTGGATTAAAGATGCCCAGGTGGTCGGACCCCTCCACAACAGCACCTCTCTCTTCTTTTCTTCTTCCACTTCCTCCTTTGTCTTTTCTCTTATGTGGTGTCCACCATGATAAGTGAGAGGATTACTGAGTCATTGCCTTTCCTCAAATCCAATTTTCATTGTCAAATGCTGGGACTTATCACACCCGCAGCTAAACACCCAAAGGATTGTAGAAATAATTTCTATTATGAATGTGCACTTTATACTGGAAATTGCGATGAAAATAATGCTGCAACTGGTGGCTAATTATGTGCGCACAAATATGGTGAACGATGAGCTACACCGCTTCCTGCTTTGGAAAATATCATTAGCTACGTTGACTATATAGCATAAAAAGCAGCCTTATTTGCGAGATGAAGGATATAAAATTCATCCGATACAAAGTAATCACTGCTAGATGTAGCCCACTATCAGAAAAAGCTGAAAGTTTACTTTATATGTACACAATAGTATACATACAGTGCCAAAGGGTGTATTTCGGGGTGAGTTCCTAGTCCACTTTATAGCAGACAAGGATAGAAAAGGAGATGTAGAGAAACCAGACCACTATGCTTTACCGTTTAATGCTTTACTATCTTTACGTTTAAGCATCTCCCTTACACAAAGAAAAGGGCACGAAATATGGGGACAAAAGAGAAACAAACACGACAGGACCAGCGATCTTCCTTAGTCTTGTTCTTCTACTGTCTGCTTCACAGAACTAGAACTATGTTATTGAAATTCCTACATTCCTTAGATAATGCTTCGCTTTCGGTGGCTGATAATTACTGTGGAAATATTGATTCCAAGAAAAAAAATATGTCAATGATTGCCTAACATACTTGCTGGTTACAGGGTATTTAGTTTTCTGCCGTTATTTCTCTAATGATTCCCTTTACAGCCTTGTCATCACCTTAACACTGTGTTGTCTTTTGAGGCAAGATTTTCCATTTGTATTGAGGCATTTTTACAGCCAATTTTGGAAAGATCTGGTCATTTTTTTTATTGATATATGTGAACTGTATTAAACTTGCATCTATATCAACCTTACTGGTTTTGCTTTGCTTTCACTTGTAGCTAGAAGAGTTGTCGTTTGACATGATGACTTTGCTTTATTTGCGACAATGGAAACAAAGTGCAGATATTAGAGATGCCTGAATGAGACATGTAGTCAAACTTCGATATAACAAACACACATATAACGAATTATTTAATATATCAAACTCTTCCAAAAATTTTGCTCGAACGTGTACTTTTTAACTTCCTATAGCAAACACGGTTTGGCATTAAACGGATATAACGAACTTCGCGACGCCAAGCCCTACCTCACTTTAATAGCCGGCGGCAGGTTTCACTACCGGTTTGTTGTGCGGCGCAGGAAACGTTCAGGACGACCTCGCAGGCGCTCGGCATCGAGAGTTGACAGCCAAATAAATCGTCCGTATCTCACAACCGCTGACAGCGGCGGCAACGGCGTGATCGGCTGTTGTTTTTGCCTTTTAGTGTTAGCAGCGGTGTGGCCGTTGCTGTGTTGTTTGAAGGCTCTGTCGGTGGTCGTGTCGAGTGTGGTGCGCGGGCAGAGTGAACTAGAAGAGAGTGTGTCAAACGCCTATGCCGCCTGTGTAACAAAAGTGAGGTAAAAAGGGTATATTCCGCTTGTAGCGCTGCGAACGTTAACCTTGCCTAGGTGCCTCTTTAGAGCAGGCAAAACCTGCGCGATGCGTAGCGCTGTGGTTAGTGAACTCGCTTCACATGCGGAAGACTGGAGTTCAATTCCCGCTGAACGAGCAATTGATTTTATTTTGTTTTATTTTAATTCACAGTTTATTTTAGTGCAAACAAGCCGTGCTGGCTACAAAAAAAAAAGAACCGAAACTGAAGTTTGTGCAGCGCCGCCTTGCTTCTGCCGTGGACTTTACGTGACTCTCCGTGCCACGCAGCACGAATTTTGAATGCGCGTTTAGAGCATGCACCACGTTACTCTCCAATTTGCGATCTGTGCTTTTAGCAGATGAGCAGTACAAACGCCCTTCAAACAGTGCTGGGAATTGTTTCGTTCAGCTTGACGTCTGCCAGCTGCAGAGTGCGTAACGCAGACGTACGATGTCAATCACTGAACGGAGTTTTTGTCTGCAAGGTGACTGTAGTGTTTTCTTTCAGCTTGTGAAAGAGGGAAAATAAAGCACTACTGGATCAGCTCAGACTTGGCGGCGGCTCACTGCACACAATGCAGCGAACGTTGCGTTGTCAAAGATCCTACTGCTATTGTTTAAACATGACAGCTGATGGATGCGCGAGCTGATTGCCTGTATGGTTGGGTTTGAAGACTAGTAATAAGCTGCACATCTCCAACGAAAAATTTTAGCATAACTCAATGCTTCGAAGCCGACTCGGCTCCATCAGGGGTGACTGAGGGCAGTAGCTAGCGTCTTTTAAGTATTGAGGGTTATATACCCAGGGACTTCGCTCTTCAACTCAACGAAAAAGTCGCCATTCAGCACCTCCCTGCAGTGCGCCAGCATGACTAACAGCCTAAACCTCCTCCTCCCCCGCACCTTTCGCATCACAGCTGCCGTTCCTTGATTTGACACCCCCCCCTCCCCCCCGTTCCCTCTATACATAAAAGACGCTAGCCTCAGTCACCCCTCATGAAGGTGTCGAGTTGGCTTCGAAACGTTGGGTTAAAGTTAAAATTTTTGCTTGGAGATGTGCAGTTTATTAAAAGACTTCGTTCGATCTAGTCGCAGTAAAAGTATGAGTGAACTCAGAAGTATAATCAAGCCGCCTTGCTGTACTGCAGTGCAGAGTATGCAACAAGGATAGCTTTATTCAAAAGCATGGGGGCAGTTATACACTTAACTGCGCGAAGAAAAAGATTGCAGTAATTTAGACATAATAGCACCATCTCCGCACATATCAGGCTATAATGAGAGCGTATACACGTGTGCAGTAGAAATGAAAAAAAAATCAGCTAAAGTAGATATTCTTCATTGTTTTTAACTCGAAAATGTTCTACATAAATAATCTTTATTTCCAATAGGAGGCAAGGAAAAGGCTATTTTCAGTCGTCTTGAGCAGGCTCCCAAAACTCCAAAACCGCACCTTAAAAGGGGAAAGGAACAAAATTTTTGTGTTTCGGAATTTTCCTACATTGGTAAATATAGGTACTTGGTAATCAACTATAGGCGCCCGGTAAACAGACTATGACTGCGTGGTCACGAAGACATAGCTGTTTGTTCGGTCGCTCGCATTCCGGCTCATCGGGAAGGCTAGTACGGTTAAGACCTAGGCACAGGTTAATAAAACCGCGAGGGAGTCGTAGCTCTTTGTACATATATATGTTACGTGAGCAGTAAATTTACATGTTACACCGCGTCACTGCTGAAACCAAAGTGCATGAAAGAAACATTTTAATATAGTGTTAAGTGGACAGGTTTTATATGGAGCAGGGAACACAGCGCGGAACAGATGTCAAGTAAATGCCGCTCTTAGGGGCAACACGGCGGCCCGCCAGACGCCGTCCGTCTCTTCTCGCCGGCTCTGCTCTAATTCTTCATCAGGTCTCACACGTATGCAGGTTCTCCCTGGGCAGCCGAAGGTCCCTGCGTGATGGTTAACCCCTTGGGCACGGCAAGCATAAACACGTGGTTGACTGCATTCCTAGTGGAGCCACGTCCACTGCTATTAATTGAGCCTCTGCATGTAACCTGCAACTGTGAGGCCGCCGACTAGATCGACAACAACGCGAAGGTGGAACGTAATGCGGAAACATTTATGTTTACATGGTAGAGAGAGGGTGCGCAGATGGGGTTTGGAACTCACAAAGTGAAGAACTGCTTTGAAACAGTTATTGTTAAATAATTACCTTACTTAACAACAATTACTGAACACCACAATTAAATAAAAAACATATGCTCCTTGTTTTCGGTGGCTTTTGGCTTCCATCAAGGGAGGGGAAAGCCTCAGAGTGCTTGCCAACGTTTGAACTAGAGGAGTTGTCGTCGTGTGGGTAAAGCATTCGTCAATGGCGTGGAGTATCGCATTGCCTCCGAGGAAAAAGGCCCAGTGAGGGGGAAAAGGTGGGAAGGGTGTTATAGAATGGGGAGGGTGAATCTTGTCCAGGCTTGGTGGCTGCTACAGCGGCTTGAAATAAAAAGGCCGGCTCAACAGAAAGGAAATCGGGGGTATTGAGCGTGGAAAGATGTGGCGAACGTGGAGGCTTTGTGTCCAGCTGCAACAGGTGCACCGTGACACGACTGGCTTCGTTGACCTGAAAAACGAAAAGAATATGATGAAACAATGAAGCAGCATGGCAGAGTGAAATGCGGGAGAACAAAAAAAGAAGGAATTAGAGGATAAGAGAGAGAATGGGGGCGAGATTAGATGAATTGTGAGAGGAAGGGGGAGGGAATTAATGCTGAAGCCAAGGGTTCCTGAGAAATGACAGCAAGAGCTTCAGGGCATAAGGAAAAAGTAGAACGATCAGAAATCAGAGAGAGGGAAAAAAGGAGACTGAAGGGGAAAAACTCGGGTTGGGGCGGAGGGACGGAGTGAAAGAAAGGAGAAAGCGGCGATATTGAAGCAGTGAGAGAACATATTCTACCACGTTCCAGACCTTTTTAAAGAATTACGCCAGTACTGGAATAGATTCTAAGTTTCCTTTGCATATATGTTGCTCCCTGCAAGGTTTGCAATGTTTTAAACTTGTGGACTACGGATACAACTTTTTGTTTTCTATTTCTTGCAAATTTCAAGTCATTTCTTGCTTGTTATATAGAGCACATTTTTCTCAGCAGCCGATCATAAACAAGGTGTGTGGCTCGAGCCACCTTTTCTGCAAAGACCGTATGCCAGCGCTTTTGTCCCGAGGACTCCGTCCTGTATGCAGCTGTACAGAACGCAAGCTTTATGAGCACCTGCTTTTTTTTCTACGGTTTGCCGCTGGCTGAAACGGTCTCTGTAGGGCACCAACTGGTTTTTGGCTTTGATCTGCTGGTCCCAGAAGGAATGCCTTTTGGTTTTGTGCTGGGGTCTACTGGTTTCAGAAAGAACCCTTCGGGCTTTGTGCTGTCTACTGGCCCAGAAGGAAGCCTTCTGGTTTGCACTGCTGGTTGAAATGGTCCCTGTAAGGAGCCTCTTTTTGTACCTGCTGGGCTTCTGGTTCTGAAGTGGGACCTACTGGCTCCTACAGAGAGCTTTTTGTTGTTCGATTGACAACTTTTTTGCTGTTCTTTATGTTCCAATGTTATTTCTCAATTAAGAAAAATTTTCACTTAAATTTGTTTGTGTTTTTCTACTGTAAATTGCAAAAATAGTGGTGAAATTTAATGAGAAAACTATGTTTATTAACTGTTCTCCACCAACACTTGTGGGATGCCCTTAATGAGGGAGTATATATAAGCATGAGCTCATAGTAACAGTTTGTTACTAACGTGAGTGTATGTTTCTGATATAAGTTATGTATAATGCAGTGCTTTGTTGCTGGGCTTGTTGGCACTTGCTACGATTAAAGCTGTGTGTTCTCACCACCCAGTAAACCACAAATATCCATTCAACGTGCCGGAAAGATCCAAACGTCATGCTATGAAAGGAGCGTCTATTAGATGTACATCATAAGGATCATCATTTGGACGTGCTACACGTTGATAGGACGTCAATAATATGAATGTTTTTATATCTAGAGCACGTCCGCAAAGCGTGACCACTAGATGCCTAATATATAATCTAGTACATGTCCACAAAGCGTGAACACTCGGTGGCGCTGTGAGCAGCCGATTAGAGCGGACGCACTTCACATGCGCTCTGCAGTTTTCGGGACTTTTGACCCGGTTAACTCGACTGGACTGCCAAAATATTGGTGGGAGACGACGTCGAAAGCGAAGCGGGCCACGAGGACACCTCTTTCAAACCACTGGGTCCAATATTTTTGGATTTATACGGTTTTGAAGATCTCCCACGTGGCCGACCGAAGCTATTAGGCCTAACACAGTAGCGGGGCTCTGCGGCCCTCCCGGCCTCGGCCAGCGGTAGAAGCGACGGAGCGATGACCCATGCACTAAATCCCAGCGTATATCGCGCACCGCTAAAAGACCAGACGAAATTTATGGCGGAAACCCAAGAAAATATGGACGAAGACTATCAAGACGCTACCGGGGAGACCTTCGCCCACGGACCAACGACATCCTTTCAAGCCCTAAAAAGCAGCACCCCAGCGACAACAACGCTACAGGCAAGTCAGAACAAGGTTTTGGACGCGGACTGGGAGATACCCATGTCCAAGCGGCCAAAGAAACGCCAACGTGGGGGCCAAGCAGGAGATTTGGCGGGAAAAGCGCTAGGGAACGAAAATTCCCTAGGCGCGGCGAAGATCACAGGTGGCACGCCAACTGCACCTAAACAAGGAGAGGGAAAGGAGCGCCGAGGAGAAGGCTGCCTCCGCTTCCCAGGGATGATTTAAAAGTAGTACTTCGGCCGAAAGGACTGGCAGTGAAGAACCTGCAGACGCACCAAGGGGCGCGGGCGGTGGTCGCGGCTACCGGACACGGATGCAAGGCAGAAGATCTCATCATCCGACTGCGCACCGGCTCGAATATCATAATAATCAGTACCGATAACGAAAGCGCTGCTCAACATATCAGGCGCATCACGCAACTGAAGTTTGGAGAGCATAGCTACGGAATCAACGCACACGTGGCGGCGCCGGAGGGAACGCTGCGCGGGGTCATCCACGGAGTGGACCCGGGGTCTCCGGCCGAAGAACTCAAGGCGAATTTACGAACCCGCTCACAAGGGGTGAAGATCCTGGCGGCAAGGATGCTAGGCCGATCGAGCACAGTCGTCATCACCTTTGATGGCCCCATCCTCCCCAAGCAAGTCTTGTACTATACGGGGGATCGAGAGATGTGGTGCTACCACTATAGGCCGACGCGGCAAATATTCTACGTTTGTTGCCAACACGGACATCGATCGGACGTCTGTCCGAACCCGGGAATCAAGGCATGCAGACAATGCGGCCAGAAAGATCCGGAAGAACGACATCAATGTACACCCAAGTGCCTGTTATGCGGGGGCTCCCACGCGGCGGGCACGAAGGACTGTGCACGACTGAAGCCAATCAACGAACTGCGATGGGGACCCCAGAGCCAGCAGCGACGCGGCCGCAGCCGAAGCAGAGGCGGGGCACGGAGACCGCGCTGGTTCCGGAACGAGGACCAGGAGCGGCAAGGTGACTACCGGAGCGAATCCAGGAGTCGCAGCCGGGGGCGCAGCAGCAGCCAGGGCCGGAGCCGGGAGCGCGACTAGTCCTACCCACCCCTGGGCGGCCAGCAGTCCTGGGTGAAGCCGAAGCAGCAACAGAAGAAGAGCGGCGGAGTCAAGGTGAGCTGGGGAGCCGGCCCTCCCAAGGCGCTTTTTGCTCCGCACAACAACAACAACACAAACACACGAACAGAAAATGAAAAAAGGCTTACTGCCGAAATTAATAACATCAGGAAGGAACAAGAGCAGACCCGAGAAGAAAACAGACAGCTTAAGAAACAAATAAGCGAATTAATAGCGGAAATACAAGAGATGCGAAAGGCAGGCTGCTCGCCTGTCAGGGCACCCTCACCCCCACAACAGAGTGTAGAAAGCTTACAAACTAATGAAGGAGGAAACCCAACAATAGACGATCTAAAGACATTCATGAAGCAGCAGATACAGCAACTAAATCAAAAGATAGCCCTGCAAGATCAGAGCTTCCGCAACTATGTAAAGAGTCAAAACACACGGAAGACAGTAAATGACGCTAGGGACCGCCTCTATAATGAGCGCCGGTTTGGATCAGAATCCCAGGGAACAAACAACAGTACCAATACGTAAACATGGCAGGACAACGACTAGAGATATGGCAGTGGAATTGCAGGAGCTACAGTCGTAAGCAAGTGCTCTTACAGCAATTCATTACACTAGAGGAAACCCACCAGATCTAATACTTCTACAAGAGACCAATTGCACCCCAACCCTAAAAGGACACTCATGTCAGGAGAACGGAAGAACAGCAACTCTCATTAGGAACAAAATCACAAGCATAGCTCATAAGGAGTTTGAAGACACACAGCTAGAACACATAATAACTGAAGTGATTCCCAAGAGAAAAAGAAAAGCTAAAATCACTTTTATAGTAAATTTGTACAGCCCACCTAAAAATAAAGGAGACTTCATTAAGCTTTTTGCGGAAGCAAAGAAGCTTCCAGGGCAGAATACCCTAATAATAGCAGGGGACTTTAATGCGAAAAGCCCACATTGGGGCAGCAGGATCGAAGAAAAAAAGGGGCGCGACATGTGCACATCAGCGGAAAACATAGGCTGCGAGTTACTCACAGATGAAAGTCAGCCTACTAGACAGGGTAATAGCGTAAGCGTGGACACATGTCCCGACCGAACCTTTCCTTTGTCAGGGGCGCTAAGCAAGTCTAATGGGAGAACCTGCAAGAAAATCTCGGCAGCGACCCCTACATCATTAGGGTCAGCACAGAGGCAGAAAGCATCAAAAGGAAGAACGGCAAGGCAAACTTAACTGACTCCATGGGATGCCTGCCGCACCTACTGCAAACAACTTAAGGACGACATAACTTCGGCAGAAGATTGGAGCCAACAGCTTAGACAAATCGGGGATCTCTACACTAAAGAAGTGGATCGAACAGAACAAGCACCAGAATTGTGGACAAGCGACTTCTCAGGCTCTGGGAGGCAATACGAGGCCTGACCAAGTGGTGAAAGCGCCAAAATCAAAAGAAGAAGATTGCCAAAATCACCAGGCAAGCAGAGGAATATGCAACGCAGCTGGCAAGACAAGGGTGGCAGCAAGTACCTCGCTGAATGGCACCCTCAGCACGGCTAGAACGTGGCAGATCCTCAGAACACTCATAGATCCGAGCAAAAGCAAGGCGGGAAGCAGCAAATCCATCCAAAGGCTAATTCACCAGTACGAAGGTACAGAAGAACAGCTGCTCCAGGCAGTACGAGAGAAACGCTACGGGAAGGACGAGGTAGACGGCTACCAAGGTGACTACCAGGGCGAAGAAAACCCAACCACGGACAGACACATCACAAGAGAAGAGGTCGTCGAGGCCATAAGGGCAACAACGAAAAATTCGGCAGCAGGGGCGGACAAGATTCATAACTCGTTAATCCGAAATTTAAGCGACGAAGCAATCAGCGAACTCACCCTATACCTAAACAAACAATGGGAAGAAGGGACGGTCCCAGCGGAGTGGAAACACGCCGTAGTCGTCATGATCCCCAAGCCCGGCAAGAAACTCCAAATTGAAAACCTCAGACCGATCTCGCTAACATCATGCCTAGGCAAGCTGTACGAGAGAATAGTAACCAGACGAATACAAACGCATCTAGAAGACGGAGAATGGTACCCCAACACCATGTTCGGATTCAGGGCAAATTTATCAACCCAAGACATCTTGCTACAACTAAAAGAAGAGGTACTCGAAACAATGCCAAAGAACGGAGAGAACGTTGTCATGGCCATCGATATTAAAGAGGCCTTCGACAACGTATCCCATGCCGCCATTATGGAAGGACTTAACACCACCAACTGCGGGAAGAAGGTCCATGACTACGTTAGAAGCTTCCTCATGGACAGAACAGCGACGGTAGGCCTAGGAGACCTGCGGAGTGACACCTTTCAAACGCCATGCAAGGGCACTCCGCAAGGCTCAGTAATCTCGCCAATACACTTTAACATAGCGATGGTCAACCTCGCCAAGAAACTCAGCCAAGGCCAGGGGATTAGTCATGCAATGTACGCAGACGATTTCACAATCTGGACCACCCAAGACTCACTGGGGGAGAAGCAGGAGGTGCTACAAGAGGCTGCCACCTGCATTGAAGAATACACAAAACAAAGAGGACTTAAATGCTCCACGAAAAAATCTGAGCTCCTCAGAGTGGGTAGGCACCCTACGGATGCTCCACTCGAAATAAAACTAGAGGGCCGGAACATCCCGGAACAAAAGATGATCAGAATCCTCGGCATGTGGCTGCAAGGAAGCCGGAAGTGCAGTCATAAACTCAGACTGCTAAGCAAAGCGGCAGGACAAGTAAGCCGAATGATCAGCAGAGTAGCGCACAAGAGGTATGGCATGATGGAGGAGGACACACTCAGGCTAGTCAACAGCCTAGTGGTCATCCGGGTAACATATTCATTACCGCACCATGTGACTATCAAAGCAGAGAAGGAGCAAGCGGAGACAATATTCTGAAAGGCTTACAAAACAGCTCTTCATCCCCCAAGAAATACATCCAACGACAAGCTCATGCAACTCGGAATCAGTAACACCTTCGAAGAATTAAGAGAATGCCAGCTCAAGGCACAAATACGAAGACTTAGCAACACAACGACTGGAAGGGCACTCCTGACAAAGCTAGGTCGGGAAATAGAAAAGCCACAAAATAGCAGGGCCGCAATACCGGACCCGCTAAGAAAGAAGCTATGCTACAACCTATCCCCCGAAACATGGATCCAAACCTCCATGCTAACAGGCGACAGGTTAGGGCAGAATTTTATGAGAGGAACATGGGGCATCGGGACAACACAGTCTACACTGATGCCTCCCTATACCCCCAAGCACACAAAAATAGCGCGGTAGCAGTAGTTGTAAATTACCACGGAGAACACATCACAAGCCTCACAGCCGAAGTATCTAACATAACGGAGGCAGAGGAGATTGCTGTCGCCCTGGCCGCGAATGAAGGATATAGGACAGGGAGATCCCTTAACATCTTAACGGTTTCACAAGAGGCGTGCCGGAACTATACTAGAGGCAGAATTGGCAGCACGGCACTCAAGATCCTCAGTAGAGCTCTGCTCCCTGAGGGACGACAAATACACAACATAATCTGGATACCGAGTCACGCAGGGATCAGGGGCAACGAAGGGGCAGACAACCTCGCTCGAGGAATGCCCAGCCGAACAGGAACGTCATTACCCCCGGAGGGGCCCCAGATTAATTGCGGGGACAGCTATTCGGAATTATTAAACCTATATAAGGGGCTAAGATTCCAATACCCCCCACCACATAACGCATTATCCAAGGAGGAAGCCACAGGATGGCGAAGACTGCAAACAGGCTCCTTCCCAATCTTATACATATTAAACAAGATGTTCCCCACACAGTATAGCGCCACCTGTCCGTGTTGCGGAGCAAAACCAACACTATATCATGTCACATGGGAGTGCGGAAGAAATCAAGCATTCCACAAACACAAAACACCAAGTGCGGAGCAATGGGAGAGCCGGCTCACCAGCTGCGAGCTAGGGGTCCAAAGGGCCCTCATAGCACACTCAAGCGAGGTGGCCTGACTCAGTGGAGCCCTGGACTAGGGGCCCACCCACGGCCAAGGAGGACCCAAGCTTCAAGATGAAGACTTCGTCCTCTACCGCTACTTCCTAAAGGAACCAATAAAGTTTTTCATTCATACATTCGATGCGCAAGTTATGTTTTAATGTATGTCCAACAAACACAGATATTGGACGCACAAACTATCAATTAATATATCCCATATATCTCTGGCAGCTTTAGTGCCACATTCGAACATAAGAAAAGCCTGAATCCTAAGACGCATGTCATATGTAATTAATTTATTAAGGTTTTCCATGGGCAATTAAAGAACTTTTTGGCGATAATGCGAAACATTCCCATCGTTTGTGATGTAACCACGAGGTAGTGGCGGTGTTGTGACCGGGTGACCTAGAGGAAAGCGCGACAGGCATACAGAAACAGTCACGTGCTACGCCGCACGTGTTCTAGAGCGGCGCTCGCGCACACTTTTCCTTTCCTAAACTTCCTCCTTAATTATTGGTTTCGGCAAAACATACACTCGGTCATGAGGCTGAATATGCAGGAATGCGGCTAGTAGTGCTACTGCGCTATTAACAGGCCTTCCGCCGCTTTGCGATTAAGTTGTAAAGTATACTGTTACCTGTGCATTTCTTGCGAATCGGAAGCTTAATTCCTGCATATTCCAAAATTCTTAAGCATACGTGCGGTGCATTTGCTTGCAAACTGAGTTGTTCGAAATAGGCAATCTAGAGAAACAGCTTTACAGTGAAGGCAGTTATCGAAAGGCGTGTTGAGCGAAGTGCATACCGTAGCAGACGACGGGCCTGGCCGCGACATGCGCAGGCCATTCGGCACCCGTGGGCGCGCGAGTTTGTCACGTGTCCACACAGAAACGAAAAAAAAACTTCAATCACTTTTTTTGCATAAATAGTGCATGAGAAAGACAACACAAACATATTTTCTGGCCTGAAAGGTCATGTATGAGCACAAAAAGCCACAACAGGAAAAACTCATGACAGCCTCACCTAACGGCACCTATCGGTACATAGTAGTACCAGTAGTACTCGCTGCTCCGCATGTTGCGTGGTAGCGCGGTCTTCGACTCGGCGCGGTAGCTCAGCTTTAGCTGCTTTAGCTTTGCCAGCGGTAGCGCTGAAGTTGTCGGTTTGTTGGGTTCTGGCGGCCTACCACGCAATATTTTTGCTTGTTCTACCGTTTCTGCACTCCACATATGGCTCGACATCCATCAAAAGTATGTGTGATGGCCCCGTTTGCATAGCGGTTTCTTTCCATGTGTTCGGCATGCCGTGCCGCCGTTTGCTGTCAGTTGACTAACGTTTGATTGAAAAGGCTTAGACCTTGCTTCTTTGTTGCAGCATCGGACGATTTGTGCCGAACTATTTAAGACTATCCTTGTCTTTAGGTAGCGGTGTAGGTTGATTGTAGATGCCCACGAAGGATAATTGGTGTGTCTGCTGAGTAGCACGGTTTTGTTGCGATTCCAAAACTAAGCAAAGCGCGGTCTGTTCGGAACAAAGCCCGGTTAGAAGTTCGGGCTCTTTTCCAAGCATTGGAAGCGCCGAGCTCTTTGCGGACTCGCTTTACGAGCTCAATTCCTAGTCATTCAGGTGAACCGGATGGCGAAACTCGGCGCGAAGCGAGTGATGCCGACTACTTCGCACTTCCTTGCGACAATGCAAGCGGTGCCAGCGGTTCTTCAGATGACCCTTGCGCCAGCGTTTTTGAGCAAGCTGCTGATTCTTCGTACGCTCGTATCTACTTGCCCTCGGAGCACACTGAAGGCTCAATTAAGTGACTCTAGCGATGCCGACATAATGAGCAGTGTGGCGAGTGGCATTTCTCAGTGTGCACTGGTCGCTGCTTCCCAAGAATCCGCGCTGCGCATGCGCCCATCCCCTGGCGGCGGTGTCGCGAAACATATTGGAAGTGTCGCGCGCTCCACTCGAGACCGGCCGTGGAAGTGTAAACAAATCGGATACCTACGCGGTGTGCGTTGCTGCAGCCGTCGGGCGTTCAGCGCGACGCATTTGGCGATGCCTACGACATGTGTTGCATACGGCTGCAATGCCCAATATGTAAAGGGAAGCAAACTCGGACTTTTTCGCTTTCCGAACGCTTCTTGGGACCGCCTTCGACGCGAAGCGTGGACAGAAGCAGTTCGCCGGCTCGACGATCGTGGCCGCCCTTGGCACCGCCAAGCAAATAAATTAGACTGCGAGAATCACTTTGTGACAGGTACGGACGAAATACTGTGATTAAATTCGTGTGCAGTCTATCACGAAGTGTTTTATTCATGAGCAGGAAGGCCTCGAATGTCACCGCGGCACCCAGACTTCGTTCCGACGCTTTTTGCTTTCTCAAGCAAGAAGGACGAATGGGCAAGTGCTGTCAGCCGCTTTCAACGCGCGATGGAGCGGGCAACGAAAAAGAAGCTACGAGAGCATTCACGCATGGTGCTAAAATTCTGTCATAATCTCCTGTTTAAATTTCCATGTTTATGGCACTACACCCTGGCCAATCCCCCCGTGCGGGTATGTGCCATGTATTAAGAGACAGAAGAAGAAGGTGTGTTATGCGTGTGTTTGCATCATATCCATGATGAAGAGCTCTGCGTGGTATCGCCGGAATGGATCAATGTGCGCCTCTCGCGCTCGTCTTTATGGACGTGCAAGCTTGTTTAACCTATGCAGTGGTGTGCTGTGGGAAAATACAGTGAAATGCTATCAGAGCTGCTTTGTTGCGAGTACGCTTGTGCTTTTGTAGTTCGTGTAGCTATTCGGAAGCGCTTAAGCACAACGATTGCTTGTGAAAACTGTTGTCCCCAGTCGTTTTCTGTACTACGGCGTGCACGATGTAGTATCCACCTTTCACGAATGGCAGGCATATACAGCGGAAAACGCCAACCTCACTGATCGGGGATATTTCATTGAACATTATGTTACGAATGTAGCCTTCATCTCTGAAGCGGCGGCCCTTGCTCAGCTGGTGTTCGCATCGCATGCCGGATGATCGGAGATACTTAAGAATTTGCTCTTCAGTGGGTACAGCAGCCTGCCTCGGACTTCGCACCCAGCCATAAGTCAACGCTAGAAATCCTCCACTTTACAGGTGCTGCCCAGGACATGCCATCGTCGACAGATTCCAACAAGACGTGCTCCGGAGCGGCACTCAGTCCGGCCGGGTTGGGCGCGCAGTACCCTACCAGTGAGCTTCCAGCGTTGTACACGAGGTGGCAGCACAGGAAAATGAAAAAGGCAGATTGAAAGCGTTTGAACGGTAGACGAGTTTCGTTCTCGGCTGGTTGGTTGGGCGCCACCTGAACACAACATATCCTAATCGCTCTATAACGGACTTGCTGCGTCTTTTGAAAGGTCACAGCTGCTTTTCTGATTTCCCAACAGATGCACGAACGTTGCTTAAAACTCCTCGTAGAACTGCAGTTATAGCTGGTGTTACTGAATTTCCTTCAGGACACTACTGCCATTTCGGGCTTAAGAAAGTCTTGGAGAATGTTCTGTGTCCCGCAAAGCACCCGCCACAGGTTGTTGGCCTTTCTTACAACATAGATGGCCTGCCTTGGTCAAAGAGCTCCCGTCTACAGCTCTGGCCAATTCAATGCCAGATTCAACTTTGTGCCAACCATAAATTATTAGAGCGCGATGATCGTTGAGGCTTTTCTGGGCCCTGCAAAGCCAAACTCTGCCAATGAATTCCTTTGCGCTTTTGTTCTCTAGCTAAAAACTTAGTTCGGGTAGGTCTAATGATCTCTGGCAAACTGGTTAAGGTAGAAATCAGAAGCTTTATCTGTGACGCACCTGCGCGCGCATTTAATTCTTGACAAAAGGACATGCTGGCTACTCGGGTTGCCCTAAATGTGCTGCAGATGGCAGTTTCAATGAGAAGATGCTTCTTCCTACCTGAGAATCCACACTAAGAACTGATAAGTCATTCCGGAAACAGGAAGATTTTGAGCACCACCACGGTGTGTCATTGTTGACGGAACTTCCTATTGACTGTGTGAGCAACGTGCCACTTGATCTCATGCATTTGCTGTACCTTGGTGTAGTTTGTAAGCTGATAAACTTGTAATTTGCAGGACCACTGACAGTCTGCCTTGGTCCCACAAATCGTAAAGAAATATCAGCCAAAAGTGCCGCCCTTGAGGGTTGTGTTCCACTTGAGTTCGCTAGGAAACTAGGACTTTTGATGAGAAAGACCGCTGGAAGGCTACGGAGTGTAGGCTTTTTCTGCATTATACTGGCCCGCTAGTGCTAAGGGAGTCACTGCCAAGTCCCATGCTTTTGAATTTTTTGACATTGCATGCAGGTGCAACTATTCTCAGCACTCCATCACTTTGCCAACAGTATGCAGACTATGTAGAAACACTGCTTCAGCATTTTGTGAAATACTTTGCTGGAGTTTATGGACAGGAGGAAGTTTTGTACAACGTTCACTGTATGTTGTATCTAGCAGCAGACGTTCGTTTGTATGGAACGCTTGACTCTTTTTCTGCATTTTCTTTTGAGAACAACATGCAGGCAATCAAAAAACTTCTTCGTAAATATGGTTGTGCATCGAATCAGATATATAATCGGTTAGAGGAAATACGTGCCTCCAAAGCACAGCAATGTTACTTTGAAAGGCGGCCAAGGGAATTCTTGCTGGAAAATGACGATGTGGAAACTCGCCCTCCAAGCTGTAGACTCCCGCAGTACAAAGGAAGCAGGTTTACATCCTTCACTCTAAGCTTGAGACCTAATGACGGCTGCTGCCAAATCAATGAAGATGTCATTCTCATAGAAAATTTTGCCCATAGAGTGTCTGATGGAGAGCCGTGCATAGTTGGCAGGAAGTTCTGGGAAACGGAACCATTGTACAATAGCCCGCTTGACTCTAGACGGGTTGGCATTTCAGTTGTGAGCAAACTCTCCTCAATAATGTGTTGGCCTATTGAAAATGTGAAAAAACTGGTGAAGATGCCGTACAAAGGCAAGTTTGCACGAAGTGTTGCTGCTTTTGCACACAGCATAATTTCTGGTAGTGCATGTACGAAGGGTCTAAAGCTTCCTAAGAAAGGCTGTTTTTTGAAACAAGCATGGACTTGGATATCATTTGGGATGTTAATCTGGTCTGATGGCTTCTTGAATTTCGTTGCACAGTGTGCTCTGTATTTTCATTGTGACAGCTTTATAACTCCTTTCATTTGATCGTTTCTTACAGTTTTTGTGGTGAAGGACCGTTCAGCATGTCTAAAGCATAAGGATGCTTAGCACCAGCATTTATGCTGGGACTCAGTTAGATAAGCTGTATTCTGGTCCTAAAATTTTAGCATCTTTGCGCTTTAGTTTTTTGCTCTCTGGGCGCCTACCCAGTTCTTGCATGCACTTGGAGCATTGGACTGCAGTTTGTCTTATGTGCTACCTTTTAATGTTCCACTCGTGCACATGTGCTGCTGTTTATATGGAAAGTGGCTCAGTCTTTTCTTGCTCTGAGAACAATAAAAATTCTAATTTTGTTACCTTGTTAAGAATGCTGCAAGCATTCAGCAGAACTATGCTGAGCTACGAATTATTTTCACTTTGGAATGTGATTCATTATGGTAGTCACCTGGCGTTGCTGATTCGTTATGGTTTTTCCAAGCACCCTTACTTTGGGTCCAGCAGAGCAAGCGCTTGTTTTGGGTGTCGTCCAGAGAATACAAATGGTCATCGATCTTCAGCTTATCGTTAACCAACGATACCATTTGTCCGTTCAATCTTTGACAGCAACAGTCTTCCACAATTTCTTGTACAACTTGTACAATATCTTTTGCATCGTCATTGCTGATGCTAACAGATGTGCCTTTACGTTTCTGACAGTTCTTAAGAACACTGCCTTTTTCTTTGGAGTCATAGAATTTCATAATTTCTGGTCTAGTGGCATAAATGATGTAAATGTACTTTTCTCAGCTCCTAATAAACTTGGTAAGGTGGGGAAGAGAAAGCGGGAAGATTTGAGACGAAAAAGCGCCTGCAATATAAACCATGCGAATAGGTTCGTTTCCTGCCAGATGGGCGTAGTATATCAAATTTCCTTTGTCTTATAGCCTCGCTTACATGGGCCAGACAGGCCGTTGCTTGTCAAGCTCATGGAACACACGACTTCTTTGGAAAAGAATGCAAACCTGGCAGAACAATACAACATGTCAACATGTACCATTCTTGGATGGTACTGAATTGTTATTTTTTCATAGTGGCTAGACCACCAGAGAAGTTGCGGAGGCCTTCCATATTATAAGGAAATGCAGTGGATGCATTAGCAAACCAATTTAGTTTTATCTGAAAGACAAATGGCCTGCTTCACAAAGGGTAGCATGTTAGGTGGGGTTACCAAGTATGTTAGGGCGACTTCATATTTTTATCTTTTAATCAATGCATCTATGTGTGATTATACGCATGTGGGATCGCTTTTCGCGTGTATAAATTGACTTGCTTACTTCGAATAAAATCCAGTTGTAGGGTCAGTGCCGTGTTAGTCTCCACGTTCTTTGTCCTGCTGTCCTGTGCTGCTGAAAAAAGCTCGTTATGGATTACCAACTCGCTCAATATACCACTCTTCTGCTCTAAAGTTACATATGCTAGGGGCGTTGTTTTCAACTCGCGACTCTAATGGCATTCGTGCATCCTTTGGCGCAAGGTGGCCAAAATTTGTTGAGCAACAATGCCGAGGGTGATTGCATTTTTGCCAGATCTAACGGCCCGGCACAAATCATCGTAACCACATGTCTAATCGGGGAAGTCCAAAGGTTAGCTATGAGCCATCATAAATTAGAATCATTTGACGAACTTGGTACAATGGTACGATGCTACAACTAAAAAAAATAGCAGTTAACACTTGGCCATGGCCCGTGCCATCACATATTACTTGGCTAACTGATCACAACAATACATGAACTGAGCTTTTTAAAGTTTGAAATCATTAAAGAACCTGATATCAAAACACTCGAGCATACAATTTCTTTTTCTTGCGATTAGCTTCTTGTTTAGGTAACAAGATAGCTTTTAACTACGGACTATTTTTTTTGTCATAGAGAAATTTCATGCGGTGGTCCTGAATGGGGCGAAGCTTCACTGTAGACATAGTCAACATGCTTCGCTTGTTTTCTTATGTCTATCAACACTATTTCTATGCTGCAGAAGCCATCTTTATATCTCAAAAAACCCATTTTAATAAATTAGTGACGAGCTTCGTTGAAACACCTGTAATTATTTGAGTTCTGGTCTGGAGTAACTTGTCTCGAGCTAGTTGAAGGCTGATTCTGCTCTTTGGATCTGTGCGCATTAACCCACTGTGCATGCATGTGCTGAACCTCTGCATGAGAAGCAAGCCGCCGCGGTGGCTCAGTGGCTATGGCGCTTGGCTGCTGACCCAAAAGACGTGGGTTCAATGCCGGCCACGGCAATTGAATTTTGATGGAGGCGAAATTATAGAGGCCTGTGTGCTGAGCGACGTCAGTGCACGTTAAAGAACCCCAGGTGGTCGAAATTTCAGAAGTCCTTCACTATGGCGTACCTCATAGCCTGAGTCTCTTCGGGCGTTAAACCCTCATAAACTATTAGCCATCTGCATGATAAGCAAGAGTTCTAGCAAGGCACGATTAGACAGAGGGCCTCTTTGGGAAACAAATGAGCGAATTAGTGTGTGTTGAATGTATACTGTCCCAATTCTCTTCTGTGGTCAGGTGTCCTTCAGAAATGTGCAGCACAAACCACTGGTTCCTGTCGAACCGTTGCGTAAACAGGAAGCAGTTTCAGCATTCCACAAAACTCTTTGGCATAGAAATCATGCATGTCTCCTACCAAATGCATTTCTACATCTTAAAGGGACCATGAATTGACATACCGAGGTTAAGAAAAGCACGAGTGATAGGTATTCTATCAGTCGTCATCGCACCGCAAATATTTTTAAGCCACCTTCGTTAAAACTGAAGGTCATCATCATCATCATCACCAGCCTTACTACACCCACTGCAGGGCAAAGGCCTCTCCCATGTCTCTCCAATTAACACTATCCTAAAGAAAAAAAATCCGCGTGTCGATGGAATTGCATAACCAGGCCTGGAGTGCGGCCTGATCTTGGTGACCAGAACCGACAACGCACTCTCGCACCAGAGCAGGATTTGGCCACCCTGGTGTAGTATTTGGCCACAACCTTCTATGATCAAACCAAAACTGAAGGTATCGGCGATTAAAAATGGTGCTCCACTTCGTATCCCTCAACTCATACACGCCAATGTTCCAGAGAAAAAAAGATAATAAAAACAGGCTTGGACTCTACCCCTGCACCCCATCCTGCCCACTCGCCCACATACGCTCTCTCAGCATGCCCGATGACGTCAGTAGGCTTGTCCAGACTGCCCTTTAACGTCATTGAGGTAGGGGATATGTGGTGAACAGTCGCCGTAATCGGTTTCGAGCTGCTGCGATAAACAATTAAAAATATTATTTGTAAATTATAAGGTCCACGCAGATTTGATTCAAATACTCACAAAGACCATCTCTACAGATCTGTTGCATTAGAATATGACCATCAGAGTCATTCCAGGGACCCTCTAGTACATACTTGACTGTGAAGAACTGTTATTACCCAAGGCCATCATAGCTTCACTAATCCGCCCTTGAAATCAACATAGTTCTGCCATATTATCATCGTTTGCTCTTACAGTAGGTAAACATCTGAGCGAACGGAATTTGGGTTTTATTAGACTTTTTAGCCTTTGTTCTTGAGTTTACAGTCCAATCTAGGCCAACAATCGCAAGCTGTTGAGAAATGACCTTTCTGTTATGAGTACATTGATATTCAAGGCGTGTAAATTTACATCTGCAGTTGCAGTAATGTGTGGTGTATGCACACACCTGCACCATTAGCACTACCTCCAGATGCCTTTCCAATGCACGATTGCCTGCGTTTGCAGATGAACAATGCCCTTGTGTCTTTGGGGCTTTTCACCTGCATATGTGACTATGCTTTGCTTCACTTTGCAGGTGTCAGGGCCAACAGAGAGAGTTAAAGGAATACAGGAAGCCTAAGGGAGGTCCTCCAAAACAGCTGCTGCCAACTACGCTGTCCCACAATGTTTTGCTCGTATCCTTTATTGTTGCATATTCAGTGATTTGCATGTGCAAAGATGAGTGCATAACAAAAAATGTGGTGGCGCTTTGGGCAGGATTACTTCATCATCGTCATTAGCCTGATTGCACCCACTTCAGGGCAAAGGCCTCTCCCATGCTTCTCCAATTCACCCTGTCCTTTGCCAGCTTCTGCCACCTTATGCCAGCACACATGTTAATCTCAACCACCCACCTAACTTTCTGCCGACCTTTGCTACACTTGCCTTCTCTTGGAGTACACTCTGTTACCCTTAAGGACCAGTGGTTATCATGCCTTCGCATTGCATTACCGTGGCTAAAATGCCATGGCAAGGATTGAGAATGATATCGTGTGTGATATTATTTGGAGCCCGTAGAAAAACATCATGTTTAGAACTTTGTTATCATATCCTGAAGCACAGTACCAGGTGTACTTTTGTTTTCTATCCTTATTTGAAATCTGCCTGAAAGAGAACAAATGGGCAGCTACATGTGCTAAGGCTGTTCTTGACCTCGCCTTTTATTCATTAGACCCTTTAGTATTGCTCATATCCTGTCTTTGCTCATGTACCGGGATCAAGCTCCATCTTGTTTCACTGCTTTTTGTTTCTGGTTTTCTTTTTAGCATCTTTGGAACCTTCTGATGTGACTATATGTCATGATGGAATTACATTAAAGGGGCCATGACAGCCTATTTTCACACATACCCTGCTTACTACATTTAATTATCAACTTGTTAATTTAAAATTCCCCCAAGCTTCAGTTGATTCTGTGGGATAAATATTTTTAAAATGAATTTTTGCCGTTTCTTCAGCGAACTGCTTGCTGGTCTGGGAACTTGTGATTGCTCACGTCACAGGGACATACCCATCCCGCGTCGTCTGCTGCGTGCTGTTGTGCTGTTGAGGTGCTTGCATACACACCGTACACGGCGGTCGCTCGGAATTTTTCTCTTTTTTAGCTTATCGAAATAAAATGCATTTTCAGTGTTTTCTTTTTGGTAGCCCTCAGCTTAGTACGCGACCTGAGTGATCCTTAAAAAAGCGGACTTACTCGTGGCACCCCTTTTCTGTTTGTTGAGGAAAGAGAAATCGGTGGACCCTTGCTGTATTATTTACGCTCATAAACATGTTATTTTTATGTTATGAGTGTAGTTTCTTTTGAGCAGTCAAGCTCTCCTGTATGTGAAAAGCGGCATGTGCCGTGCATGCCGTCGCCGATGTGCGCCATGAAAGCCACTGCGTTTTGTAGCTGGCTCCCAATTTCTTGTCCGCTATGCATCGGCTCGATAATTAAGCTCAAATCATCACAAGGTGGCACTAGAGTAACCTTGGGGCGCGAAAAGAGCAGAGGAAAGTGCCGAATGAGACGACTTCCCTCTGCATGTGTGCATTTGTAAGTCGAACACACATTCCCTTCGGCTCGTAGAACCCTTTTGCAGGAACCAAGTCGCTTGCAAAACCCTAGGCAACTTGAATGCTTTCACTGCCCACACCGATGAATAATCTCCGCCGTCTAAATGAGTGCTTGGAAATAATAGTACATCATTTAGCGTTTACTGTGCGTGCGCATTGTGTCCTGGGAATGCGACGATCACGACAACTGCAGTGCCGCGCTGGGGTTGTTTACATAGCTGTGTGCAAATAGTATGGCTCGTTTGCTTGGCATAAAACGCAAGGTGGGCTCTCCTTATCTTAAATATTACATAGTATTGCTCACAAATTGTAGTTTTACTCATTTACATGCTATGATAACACTGCAATAAGTGCTGCTGATGCTATATCGCCTGCCTGGGAAACGCTTCGCATAGGACCGGCGCTTCCCGCAAATTGTATCTGCATCCTTTTGTGTCATCAGTATATTTGATTTTAATGCGCTTTTGCTAAAGTTATGTTCAGACATTACTTGAATTAATTTAAGCAACCAGATTTGTTGTCCACAGTCGTCGCCGGCGGCTGCTACCGGCTGGTTTTCAGCACATGCTATACAGACTGGGTTACATATCGGCACTTCCGCCTTATTGTACTCGCACCCTGCGATGTAGGCAGTTGTCGCTTTGAGGGCACTGTGGCCAAAACTATGCTCGACAGCTCTTTTCAGGCGCTAAAACTTGCGAATTCGCTCTCCGCAATCACCGAAATCGCACACACGAATCCTGTTTACTCGCTAGGCCTCGTCACAAAAGGGGCTGGCGGTCCACCGTTGGCCGAAATTCAAGCATCTGGAGGATTTCCCCACTGATTAGTAAGGAAGTAGTAGTAAGTGTTTATTACCCTGTATCTGCCATCACGGTGGCGGCAGCACCTGAGCTGGGGCAGTGGAAATAAAGGATAGCAAGCAGTATGAAGGAATTGAATGTTAGAAGTGAGGGGATAGCGAGAAAGGGCATAGGGAGTGGTCATATATACACTATTTACAAAGGGTAACAATAAAGGTGTCCAGGTTGTGCGTATGTACAGTCAAGAAAGAAAAAATAAGAACGCGTGCACAACACTTTGCCCGCAACACCTGAAGTTGGGTGCCCAGCTGTTAATCGTCCTAGGCAGTGTATCAGGAGCGTTTGGTCACTGCACGTCACTACCTGGCGCAAACAGACGGGACGTCAAGCCCGTCTCTTCAAGAAATGCACAGAGGCTCACCAAGGTTCGCTCACGGGTGCGCACACTGCCCTGCGGCCACAATAGCGTATTGAGCGAGTCCAGGAGTATGCCCAGTGCCCTGTAGGCTGCGAGCATATCACGACGAGCGTCGGCGAAACGCGGCACAGCAAAGGAGCAGGTGCTCCAGTGTCTCCACTGCACTGCATCTATCACACATATCACTCGTCGCGAGCCCGTGACGCACTCTTCGTTCCCCAGGCCACGCGCAGCCTATGCGCGCGCTGAGGATCATTACGCGTTGGGACCGCGAAAGAGCTCGGCAGCCGTTGATGTTGGTAATACGCTCACCTGCGGCGGTGCGTGGGTCGGGGTGCTGCCATCGGAGATGTTCATGGATGAGCGCACGCACGTCCTCCAGCACAAGGGGGAGATCACTTGGAAGTAGTTGGTGCGCGACGGTCGTGAGTTGGTTGGCCTCCTCATTGCCAGCGATGCCGCAGTGGCCGGGCACCCACTGTGCACGCACAACGTACCTTCTCTGTGCTGGGCACTCGATGCTTGTGCGAACGCCACCCACTAGTGGGGTACCACGGCCATTGCACTGCAGGCGGGTGAGGGTGGTGCGGGAGTCGCATAGCAGAGCACTCCTGGGTGGCGGAGGGACGATGGAGAGCAGCATGTCCAGCCCGACCCAGATTCCCATGAATTCCGCCATAGTGTAGGAGCCCAGGAAGGTTGCGTGTTGCTGGCTGTGCAGCTGCAGGGTGTGTATGGTAGCCGCCACTGCGAGGAGCGGCTGTCACGGCCCACTGAGCCGTCGGTGTACACGAGGAGATGGTCATGAAGCTCCTCGTGTATGACGGCTCTGGTCAGCTGCTGCACAGGAGGGGTTTGCTCCACTTTCCCGTGATGCCGACAATCTCTTGCTGTATCTCCGATGCAGCAGGCCAGGGCGGGCAATGGCCGTAGGGGGGTGCGGCTTCTGTTAGGCGCTCATATTCCTGCAGCGCCGCAGCCATATGTGAGCGTGGGTGCGTGCGCATCCACTGCAGTAGCGAGCCGCCGTCTGGTGCGCATGGGAGCCGGTCTATGTAATGCCACGTTCTTCACGCTGCTTGGAGCTGGAGCGGCCACGCTTCTGCCTTTGCCAGTGTTGCTGTGCACTAGGAATTTTTCAGCACGCCGATTCACACGCGCAGGGACTTGCAGTGCTGGAGCTCCAGTTTTCTCCAGCAGGGTTTGCGCACCAAGACGAGCGGTAGCACGTAGAGTGCAGCCCCCAATCCTGCGGCGTTGTACAGTCGCAGCGCGGCTTGCTGGGTGATGCCCTGTCCTTGAGCGGTAAGCTCGTGCACGGCGGCGGTGATCCTCTTCATCTGCAAAGAGGACTTGGTTGCAGCGGGGCGGAAGGAAAGGCGCCGGTCGATGGCCAGGCCAAGGTACCGCGCCGATTTACGCCAAAGAATCGAAGTCCCGTCCAGTGACTGTGGCGTAAGGTGCGCGCGCGAGCGCGAAACGCAAGCCATGGTTACCGATCTGTGCGCGTCCAGCGACAGACCTAGGCCGTGCAAGCAGGCGCCATTTGCTGCCAGCACTCCCTGAAGGCACTCCTGCACATGGAGCGCCTCGCCCGGTGGCCGGCCCCCGGCACCACAGAGCAATGTTGTCCACGTATGTGTACATGTACACATGGTGTCGGCCGCTCGTGGGGAGGCAGGCCGGCACCGCTGACATGGCCACATTAAACAGAAACGGTGATAAGACAGAGCCCTGCGGCACGCCCAGTTCCACCAGACGAGGCTCGGAGAACTTACCCCATACTCGTACTCGCATGGTGCGCCCGCTCAGGAAGCATGAGCATATTGCAAATGGTTCCCGTTCACACCGGCTCCCTCAAGCACCGCGAGAATTGGTGATCGGTGGACATTGTCAAAAGCTCTCGAGACGTCCAGTAGCAGCAGCAGCGTGACCTGTCCTGCCACCCTGGCGTGCTCCACCGCTGTGACGTCCGACATCGAATCAGCCGTACACCGCATCCCACGGAAACCCGTCTGCCGCTCCTCAAACAAACCAACCATCTGCAGCTCACTCGTTCAAACGCTGCAACGCCATATGCTCCATGAGCTTACCCGCCGCTGATGTTAGTGCCACTGGTCGGTATCCGTTCAGTTCCGTAGGTGAGCGCCGTGGCTTTCGAATAGGACAGACGACAGCGGTGCGCCAGTCCTCCGGTAGCTCCCGGCGTTCCCACACCACGTTAATCTGCTGCAGGAGGATCTGTCGTTGCTCCGCATCCAGGTTTCGCAGCATTTGGTAGGTCACCCCGTTCAGTCCAGTCGCCGATCGGCGGCGACAGCGCTACAGCACGTTGTTCAGTTCCGTCACGGTGAAAGGCACGTCACAGGGACCTTCCAAGGTGACGGGAGAGGGAGTGGCACCGCTTCTGAGGCTCTCGGGTGCAGCCTTGCTAGCTGCACCTGCGGGGCTGTGCGGCATGAACCGGTCGGCAAACCGCTCTGCGAGGTCTTCGTAGCTTTGCCTTCTGGATATAGCCAGGTCAGCAATCAGTTGATGGTTCGCCTTCGGTTCTGGGATGCACCGCATGGTGTCAAACAGCATCCGCAATCTGGCGTCTTCCTCCATCTTTTGGCATAATGAAGCCCACTGCCGACGGTAGTTTGTTGGCGTGGCGGCGCGCTGCCGTGTCCATGCGGTTGTAGACCGTCCAGTTGGCAGTTCTGTCAGTCCGTCGCGCCCTTCGCTCAGCACAGTCCCTTTTCTCGCGCAGCTCGAGCAGTTTGTTGTCTGGTGTGGACTACCCCGCTCTCACCCCTGCTCTTCTGGTGGCTGCAAGGGCGCTCTGGACCAAACTATTGAAAAAGGGGGTGTCTGAGGCGGCCACCTGGTCTACAGCCTGTCTGAACGCACTCCAGTTGACGATGGAGTATGAGTGTGTGGCGTGCGCCTCCGCCGCAGTGGGTTCAATCAGAATTGAGTAGTGGTCCGAGCCGCAAAGAGATGATGATTGGTGCCATGTCATGTCACCTCGATGCTTCTGGATGCAAAGGCAACGTTGATGCAGGAGTTGGGTGTTCCGCGTCGTCGAAAGGTGGGCTCGCTGGTGTTCAATGGAGTGAGTCCCAGCTGCGTTGCTGCGTCATGCAGGCCGTCTCCTTGCGCAGAGTGGCGCGCACTGCCCCACGCACTGTGAAGTCACCGCAGATGATTTGGTGCGAGGCACAGCACGAATTCACTGCACGAAAACATAGCGCGTTCCACGAGACAGCTGGGCGCACGTAAACGCAGGCCATCGACATGTCAACACCACCGATGCGCACTGTCACCACAACACACTCCTGGGCATCGGTTGTCGCCGCAGCTGAGCCGATGAGAGTTAGTTGTACATCCCGCCGCACATACACCGCACACAGCAATTTCCCAGGCCCGTGGGAGCAGTCCACACGGCACTTCAGCACAGGACATCTCCTCACAAGTCGTTGCCGAATGGTAGCCGACATAGCCGGGTAGCCGTCGTTGGGGCTCCCCATTGTGGACCCGCACATATGTCTCCTGCAGCGCGATAACCTCCGGTGCTTTCAGCGATTCACATGCGGAGCTCAGAGTACCGTGCTGCAAGAGAGTAGACGTTCCACTGAAGGATTGTGGGGATCCGTGGTGGATCCCGGCGACTAGCCATGCTTTTCGGCATCCTGTCGAAGAAAGCCTGCAGCTTCTAAGCAGGCCCGGCGTTCTTCTGATCCCTCTGGAAGCAGGGACCTGAGCGCCCGCAGGGCGAGCTTCAGCTTCAAAGCACAGCAAAGTTACCTCCAAAGCACAGCAAAGTTACTTTGAAAGGCGGCCAAGGGAATTCTTGCTGGAAAATGATAATGTGGGAACTCTCCCTCTAAGCTGTACACTCCCGCGGTACAAAGGAAGCCGGTTTAAATCCTTCACTCTGACCTTGAGGCCTAATGACGGCTGCTGCCAAATCAATGAAGATGTCATTCTCATAGAAAATTTTGCCCATAGAGTGTCTGATGGAGAGCCGTGCATAGTTGGCAGGAAGTTCTGTGAAACGGAACCATTGTACAAAAGCCCGCTTGACTCTAGACGGGTTGGCATTTCAGTTGTGAGCAAACTCTCCTCAATAATGTGTTGGCCTATTGAAAATGTGAAAAAACTGGTGAAGATGCCGTACAAAGGCAAGTTTGTACAAAGCCTTGCCGCTTTTGCACACAGCATAATTTCTGGTAGTGCATGTACGAAGGGTCTAAAGCTTCCTAAGAAAGGCTGTTTTTTGAAACAAGCATGGACTTGGATATCATTTGGGATCTTCATCTGGTCTGATGGCTCCTTGAATTTCGTTGCACAGTGTGCTCTGTATTTTCATTGTGACAGCTTTATAACTCCTTTCATTTGATCGTTTCTTACAGTTTTTGTGGTGAAGGACCGTTCAGCATGTCTAAAGCATAAGGATGCTTAGCACCAGTATTTATGCTGGGACTCAGCTAGATAAGCTATATTCTGGTCCTAAAATTTTAGCATCTTTGCGCTTTAGTTTTTTGCTCTGTGGGCGCCTACCCAGTTCTTGTATGCGCTTGGAGCGTTGGACTGCAGTTTGTCTTATGTGCTACCTTTTAATGTTCCACTCATGCACATGTGCTGCTGTTTATATGGAAAGTGGCTCGGTCTTTTCTTGCTCTGAGAACAATAAAAATTCTAATTTTGTTACCTTGTTAAGAATGCTGCCAGCATTCAGCAGAACTATGCCGAGCTACAAATTATTTTCACTTTTGGAAAGTGATTCATTATGGTAGTCACCTGCTGTTGCTGATTCGTTATGGTTTTTCCAAGCACCCTTACGTTGGGTCCGGCAAAGCAAACGCTTGTTTCGAGTGTCATCCAGAGAATACAAATGGTCATCGATCTTAGCTTATCGTTAACCAACGATACCTTTTGTCCGTTCAATTTTTGACAGCAACAGTCTTCCACAATTTCTTGTACAACTTGTACAATATCTTTTGCATCGTCATTGCTGATGCTAACAGATGTGCCTTTACGTTTCTGACAGTTCTTAAAAGCACTGTCTTTTTCTTTGGAGTCATAGAATTTCTTAATTACTGGTCTAGTGGCATAAATGATGTAAATGTACTTTTCTCAGCTCCTAATAAACTTGGTAAGGTGGGGAAGAGAAAGCGAGAAGATTTGAGACAAAAAGCGCCTGCAATATAAACCATGCGAATAATTTCGTTTCCTGCAGGTGGGCGTAATACATCATATTCCCTTTGGTTTATAGCCTCGCTTACATGAACCAGACAGGCCGTCGCATTGTCAGGCTCATAGAACACGAGACTTCTTTGGAAAAGAACGCAAACCTGGCAGAACAATACAACTTCTCAAAATCCAGTTGTAGGTTCAGTGCCGTGTTAGTCTCCACGTTCTTTGTCCTGCTGTCCTGTGCTACTGAAAAAAGCTCGTTATGGATTACCAACTCGCTCAATATACCACTCTTCTGCTCTAAAGTTACATATGCTAGGGGCGTTGTTTTCAACTCGTGACTCTAATGGCATTCGTGCATCCTTTGACGCAAGGTGGCCAAAATTTGTTCAGCAACAATGCTGAGGGTGATTGCATTTTTGCCAGATCTAACGGCCCGGCACAAATCATCGTAACCACATGTCTAATCGGGAAAGTTCAAAGGTTAGCTATGAGCCATCATAAATTAGAATCATTTGACGAAGTTGGTACAATGGTACGATGCTACAACTAAAAAAAATAACACTTGGCCATGGTCCGTGCCATCACATATTACTTGGCTAACCGATCACAACAATACATGAAATGAGCTTTTTAAAGTTTGTTATCATTAAAGAACCTGATATCAAAACACTCGAGCATACAATTTCTTTTTCTTGTGATTAGCTTCTTGTTTAGGTAACAAGATAGCTTTTAACTACGGACTATTTTTTTTGTCATAGAGAAATTTCGTGCGGTGGTCCTGAATGGGGCGAAGCTTCACTGTAGACATAGTCAACATGCTTCGCTTGTTTTCTTATGTCTATCAACACTATTTCTATGCTGCAGAAGCCATCTTTATATCTCAAAAAACCCATTTTATTAAATTAGTGACGAGCTTCGTTGAAACACCTGTAATTATTTGAGTTCTGGTCTGGAGTAACTTGTCTCGAGCTAGTTGAAGGCTGATTCTGCTCTTTGTATCTGTGCGCATTAACCCACTGTGCATGCATGTGCTGAACCTCTGCATGAGAAGCAAAGCGCCGCGGTGGCTCAGTGGCTATGGCGCTTGGCTGCTGACCCAAAAGACGTGGGTTCAATGCCGGCCACGGCAATTGAATTTCGATGGAGGCGAAATTATAGAGGCCCGTGTGCTGTGCGACGTCAGTGCACATTAGATAACCCCAGGTGGTCGAAATTTCAGAAGCCCTTCACTACGGCGTACCTCATAGCCTGAGTCTCTTCGGGCGTTAAACCCTCATGAACTATAAGCCATCTGCATGAGAAGCAAGAGTTCTAGCAAGGCACGATTAGACAGAGGGCCTCTTCGGGAAACAAATGAGCGAATTAGTGTGTGTTGAATGTATACTGTCCCAATTCTCTT
This sequence comes from Amblyomma americanum, assembly GCF_052857255.1. Lineage (NCBI taxonomy): Eukaryota > Metazoa > Arthropoda > Arachnida > Ixodida > Ixodidae > Amblyomma > Amblyomma americanum. Next base: position 71,934,454 of record NC_135504.1, on the reverse strand, counting down.
CTGTGGTCAGGTGTCCTTCAGAAATGTGCAGCACAAACCACTGGTTCCTGTCGAACCGTTGCGTAAAAAGGAAGCAGTTTCAGCATTCCACAAAACTCTTTGGCATAGAAATCATGCATGTCTCCTACCAAATTCATTTCTACGTCTTAAAGGGACCATGAAATGACACATACTGAGGTTAAGAAAAGCACGAGTGATAGGTATTCTATCAGTCATCATCGCACCGCAAATATTTTTAAGCCACCTTCGTTAAAACTGAAGGTCATCATCATCATCATCACCAGCCTTACTACACCCACTGCAGGGCAAAGGCCTCTCCCATGTGTCTCCAAATAACACTATCCTAAAAAAAAAATCCGCGTGTCGATGGAATTGCATAACCAGGCCTGGAGTGCGGCCTGATCTCGGTGACCAGAACCGACAATGCATTCTCGCACCAGAGCAGGATTTGGCCACCCTGGTGTAGTACTTGGCCACAACCTTCTATGATCAAACCAAAACTGAAGGTATCGGCGATTAAAAATGGTGCTCCACTTCGTATCCCTCAATTCATACACGCCGATGTTCCAGAAAAAAAAAGATAATAAAAACAGGCTTTGACTCTACCTCTGTACCCCATCCTGCCCACTCGCCCACATACGCTCTCTCAGCATGCCCGATGACGTCAGTAGGCTTGTCCAGACTGCCCTTTAACGTCATTGAGGTAGGGGATATGTGGTGAACAGTCGCCGTAATCGGTTCTGAGCTGCTGCGATAAACATTTAAAAAAATCTATTTGTAAATTATAAGGTCCACACAGAGCTTATAAATTTGATTCGAATACTCACAAAGATCATCTCTACAGATCTGTTGCATTAGAATGTGACCATCAGAGTCATTCCAGGGACCCTCTAGTACATACTTGACTGTGAAGAACTGTTATTACCCAAGGCTATCTTAACTTCACTAATCCGCTCTTGAAATCAACATAGTTCTGCCATATTATCATCGTTTGCTCTTAAAGTAGGTAAACATCTGAGCGAACGGAATTTGGGTTTTATTAGACTTTTTAGCCTTTGTTCTTGAGTTTACAGTCCAATCTAGGCAAACTATCGCAAGCTGTTGAGAAATGACCTTTCTGTTATGAGTACATTGATATTCAAGGCGTGTAAATTTACATCTGTAGTTGCAGTAATGTGTGGTGTATGCACACACCTGCATCATTAGCACTACCTCATGATGCCTTTCCAATGCACGATTACCTGCGTTTGCAGATGAACAATGCCCTTGTGTCTTTGGGGCTTTTCACCTGCATATGCGACTATGCTTTGCTTCACTTTGCAGGCATCGTAGCCAACAGCGAGAGTTCAAGGAATACAGGAAGCCTAAGGGAGGTCCTCCAAAACAACTGCTGCCAACTACGCTGTCCCACAACGTTTTGCTCGTATCCTTTATCGCTGCATATTCAGTGATTTGCGTGCGCAAAGATGAGTGTGTAACAAGAAATGTGGTGGCGCTTTGGGCAGGATTACTTCATCATCATCATTAGCCTGATTGCACCCACTTCAGGGCAAAGGCCTGTCGCATGCCTCTCCAACTGACCCTGTTGTTTGCCAGCTTCTGCCACCGTATGCCAGCAAGCTTGTTAATCTCAACCACCCACCTAACTTTCTGCCGACCTTTGCTACACTTGCGTTGTCTTGGAATCCACTGTTACCTTTAAGGACCAGTGGTTATCATGCCTTCGCATTGCATTACCGTGGCTAAAATGCCATGGCAGGGATTGAGAAATGCCATGCGTGATATTATTTGGATCCCGTAGAAAAACATCATGTTTAGAACTTTGTTATCATATCCTGAAGCACAGTGCCAGTTGTACTTTTTTTATCCTTGTTATTTGAACTCTGCCTGAAAGAGGAGAAATGGGCAGCTACATGTGCTAAGGCTGTTCTTGACCTCGCCTTTTATTCATTAGACCCTTTAGTATTGCTCATATCCTGTCTTTGCTCATGTACCGGGATCAAGCTCCAACTTGTTTCACTGCTGTTTGTTTCTGGTTTTCTTTTTAGCTTAACAACATCCTTGGAACCTTCTGATGAGACTATATGTCATGATGGAATTACATTAAAGGGGCCATGACAGCCTATTTTCACACATACCCTGCTTACTACAGTTAATTCTCAACTTGTTAAATTAAAATTCTCCCAAGTTTCAGTTGATTCTGTGGGGTAAATATTTTTAAAATGATTTTTTGCCGTTTCTTCAGCGAACTGCTTGCTGGTCTGGCAACTTGTGATTGCTCACGTCACAAGGACATACCCATCCCGCGTCGTCTGCTGCGTGCTGTTGTGCTGTTGAGGTGCTTGCATACACACCGTACATGGCGGTCGCTCGGAATTTTTCTCTTTTTTAGCTTATCGAAATAAAATGCATTTTCAGTGTTTTCTTTTTGGTAGCCCTCAGCTTAGTACGCGACCTGAGTGATCCTTAAAAAAGCGGACTTACTCGTGGCACCCCTTTTCTGTTTGTTGAGGAAAGAGAAATCGGTGGACCCTTGCTGTATTATTTACGCTCATAAACATGTTATTTTTATGTTATGAGTGTAGTTTCTTTTGAGCAGTCAAGCTCTCCTGTATGTGAAAAGCGGCATGTGTCGTGCATGCCGTCGTCAATGTGCGCCATGATAGCCGCTGCGTTTTGTAGCTGGCTCCCAATTTCTTGTCCGCTATTCTTCGGCTCGATAATTAAACTCGAATCATCACAAGGTGGCACTAGAGTAACCTTGAGGCACGAAAGGAGCAGAGAAAAGTACCGAATGAGACAACTTCCTCCCTGCATGTGTGCATTTGTAAGTCAAACATACATTCTTTTCGGCTCGTAAAACCCTTTTGCAGGAACCAAGCCGCTTGCAAAACCCTAAGCGACTCGAATGCTTTCACTGCCCGCGCCGATGAATAATCTCCACCATCTAAATGAGCTCTTGAATACAATAGTACATCATTTAGCGTTTACTGTGCGTGCACATTGTGGCCTAGGAATGCGACGATCACGACAACTGCAGCCCCGGGCTGGGGTTGTTTACATAGCTGTGTGCAAACACTACTGCTCGTTTGCTTGGCATAAAACGCAAGGTGGGCTCTCCTTATCTTAAATATTACATAGTATTGCTCACAAATTGTAGTTTTACTCATTTACACGCTATGATAACACTGCAATAAGCACCGCTGATGCTATATCGCCTGCCTGGGAAACGCTTCGCGTAGTACCGGCGCTTTCCGCAAATTGTATCTGCTTCCTGTTATGTCGTCAGTATTTGATTTAAAAGCGCTTTAGCTAAAAATACGTTCGGACATCACTTGAATCAATGAAAACAACCAGATTTGTTGTCCACAGTCGACGCCGACGGCTGCTGCCGGCTGCCTTCAGCGCATATCGGCACTTTCCCCTTATTGTACTTGCACCCTGCGATGTAGGCTGCCGTTGCGTTTAGGGTTCTGTGGCCAAAATTACGCTTGACAGCTATTTTCAGATGCTAAAGCTTGCGAATTCGCTGTCCGCAATCGCCGAAATCGCACACACGAATCCTCCGTACCCACTAGGCCTCGTCACGAAAGGTGCGGGCAGTCCACTGTCGACCAAAATTCAAGCATCTGGCAGGAGTTCCCCACTGATTAATAAGAAAGTAGTAGTAAGTCTTTTCTAAAAATAATAATAAAAATGGAAGTTAAAAGATTTTTGGTGACCCTGGCATCTGCCATCACTGTGCTGATGGCACCTGAGCTGGGGCAGCGGAAATAAAGGATAGCAGGCAGCTGTATAAAGAAGTGAGATGAAAGAAGTGAGGGGACAGCAAGAAATGACATAGGGAGTGGTCATTGAGACACTATTTACAAAGGGTAACAATAAAGTTGTCCAGGTTGTGCGCATGTACAGTCAAGAAAGAAAAAATAAAAACGCGCGCACAACACTGCACACAACAGCTGGGTTGGGGCTCCCAGCTGTTTCTCGTCCTAGGTAGTGCACGCGGAGGGTTCGGTTCGGTCAGTGCGCGTCACTACGTGGCGCAAAATAGACGGGATGTCAAGCCCGTCTGTTCGAGAAATGCTCAGAGGCTCACCAAGGCTTGCTCACGGGTGCGCGCACTGCCCTGCGGCCACAACAGCGTCTTGAGCGAGTCCGGGAGTATGCCCAGCACCCTGTAGTTGCGAGCATATCGCGACGAGCGTCAGCGAACATGGCCATGCGAAGTAGCAGGTGCTGCAGTGTCTCCACTGTACCGCATCCATCAGGCACATCACTCGTATCGAGCCTGAGACGCACCTTTAAAAAAACAATGCCTGCTCACCTCGCTCGTAAGCAGGCCATTCTAAGAAAGTGTGGAGATATGAAATGCAGCTGCTCGGTTCGCTTTTTTCGATAAGGATAAGGTGCACAAGCGCAGTTTTTTTTTTGGCCGTCTATTCACCGGGCGGGAAGCTTTCACTCGGCCGCACAAGCCCAGGCGACGGCGACGAGCGGCACCGTCGTGCGGCGTTTTCTGCCCGTGTCGCTCAATTGCCTCGCTGATATGTTCTATGCGCAGGCGCCAAATGAAAGCACATCTTTGCTGGTGCACGCACATCGCATATGTCGCCGCGGCTAGCATCAGGTACAATAAGTTATAAAATTCTTAAGTTTATATAATGTCGTACCAGCTAGTCCCCCACCACACTCTGCCAGTTCACACTAAGTTCACTCTTACACTACTGCGATACGGGGTCGTCTGTCGTGCTGGCGTCGTCGTCGGTTTAGCTTGACAGACCAGTGCGTCAGTGATGACATTTGCATACCGACCAGCCAACCGACCGCCGATCGCCGCCCCATCGGCCTAGTGTAGCCGGACCCTATACCTATTCCGAAGAATAACTGCGTTACTATTATTAACGCCAAATTTCAGAAACTGAATCATAAGCTCTTGTATTAGTTACTGAAGCATAAAGCTGCAATATGAAGAACGACCATGTCATGGCCCCTCTAAGAGTTTCACAGTTGTAATCAAATATTGAGTGATACATTGGGAGCAGAAGCATTTTCTCTGCTGCTACTGAATAGGATATATGCTTTATTTTATTTTGTTTTGGGATTAGTGTTTGTAAATATTCTGTGTAAACACTGCTGGTTGTAATTTTTCTTGTGTTCTCTCGGCACGTTTAATTGTATCCGTAGCATTGGCAGCAACGTGTTAAACGAACCGACAACTCACCAAAAACAAAACATATCATGAGAGTATGATGGGAATTAAAAGATCTCTATTCATATTGTAAAACTTAAGCACTGTAATTAGAGAAATAAGGATCTGTAGTGTAAAATTGGCATAGGAATAAATTGTAGGGGACACTTAAGCTCTGCCTTCCGAGTGACCAATAATTAATTTAGCTGCCATGTGCCATGGTATGCAGTTTTCTCAATACCCAGTGGGCAGGTTGTGATGATGCCATAAGGTCACATGACCTAGGTGGCCCAGCTGTCTCCTAGGTTATTTTCTGGGGACTGCCTGGCAGACCCATGCCCGTGACTTTTCGCTCACAACGCCGGCAGCACAGATAATTGATTTTTGGGTGAACGGGGCCTTTAGCCCTGTCGCGATGAGAACGCATCATACCTACTGAAGCACCATCCCGTGGTGAAACCTTGCTGTTTTCGGTATATCCCATAACATGACCACACCTCTGTAAACTATTACTTATTTCTGGATAAGATGTGTCCATCATATCTGATTATAATTTATGCTCTCTCCAATGCACCTTTTGAGCAATGCTCCCTTCACCACGGTGGCTTAGTGGTGAGGGCGCTCGGCTACTGAGCCGAAGTTCATGGTTTCGAACCTGGCTGCGGCAGCCACGTTTCGATGGAGGTGAAAGGCAGGAGTGCCCATGTACTGTGCAATGTCAGTGCACATTAAAGATCGCCGAGTGGTCAAAATTATTCTGGACAGGACTATGGCAGCTCTTTCTCTTTCTTCTTTCACTCTCACATTCCTTCCTTCCCTTGTGGTGTGGTCCTAGGTGTCCATGACATAAGTGAGACAATTACTGTGCATTTCCTTTCCTCAGAAACCATTTCTCAGTTTTCAATTTTTGCATCACTAATGATGTGCTTTCAACTTTCATTCCTAGATGGTGCCACAGTGCTTTACATTTCTTGGTTGACATGGTAGCCATGTTCCACTGAAATTTCCAAGGAGGTACACATCACTGTACATAACAACTCTGGGTGTGGAGACTGAAATGGTCGCTATGCTCTACCATCACTGCCTAATTAATATTTGACGGCTGTAACTGTGTCAGCTTTAGTTCATTATTTTTTTCTGGTGCATGATTGTCGTCATGCTCACTGATCATTGTTTCCAGCATAGGGGCACATGAAACAGGCTCATTGACTGTTTGAAAAATTCCTGGTAAAAACTTTTTATCGCATTTGTCACAAAATCATTGTGGAGTCGAACACCTTAGACAGTAAGCTTTTTGTTGTGGTGAAAAAGTATTGATGCCTAAAATTAAGCTGTCGGTCTTATTAAGAGTGTCTGTCTTTCCATGCTCTGTAGGTGGAATTCTTTTCCTCGTGTTTTGTATTACACATTTAAGTTGCCATGGGCTACATTTTTCTGTTCAATGCAAATAAACTGTTACCTTTTTTTACTGGTTTTGTCAAACCCCTGAAAGGTAATGTAATTGTCACTCAAAATGTGTCATTCTAGTTCAAGCCAGGCTGTGTTTTTTGTATTAATGTGATGACACCTAAAGAAAGTACCTTTTTCAAGCTTTCTCTGGTGGTGCTGCAGATCTGCTTGCTTTGCTAGTAGAACTTGTTGCTAGTAGAACTTGTTGTTTCTTTCAACATGAACCAACTCGCCCAAACTAGAGTTTTACTTGACCATATTTCTCCTACAATGGGCCCTTTCCTCTTTCGAAGCTTCCGCACCAAACCTGCCATTACGTGTCTCAACCTGATTGCCGTCTCAAAGTGCCAGTCTCGAGTGGTCTCCTACTGCTTGAAACGGAAAATAGTTCCTTTGGAGGTTCAGTCATTATTCGGAGTTCTGCAGCCATCTTGGGGGCACGTCAGGCGCGTCTGCAAGATACTCAAGTCTGAGTTGGCGTCAGTCTTGTCTTTTGTGTGCCTTCTGTGTCCCCGTTTCTTGCGCCATTACCAGTTTTTGCTCTAGGCAGGCCGAAATTTTGGCTTAAGGTATTGTGTTGGGGGACATAATGTGGTGCACACAAACAGATACTTTGCTTACATGAATTGGTTTAATACCAATCCTGATGACACTGCAGAGCGAATTCAGGAATGAACATATGCGCTACGGTAGTGTATAGGTTGCAGGTGAATTGGATAAAAATTGGGTTTTTTTGGGCCTTACCCCACACTGGGTCTCTGTCGGTCTGCTACCGGTGTTTTGTACCTTTTAATTTGGTTACAAGGTGCATCCACTTCTCTAATTCCTTATGAGTTCTTTTACAGCTTAGTTGCTGGCATCAGATAAGTACCAACGCTCTAGCAAATAAACCTCTTGCTTTAAAACGGGGTTCCACTCAAAGGCCTTCCCTTCTTGCAACAAACGTGTTGAGGGGGCAACAAAATGGCCTCATTGGCCTAACAGTGAGTGCGTCCTTTCTACCTGTGTATCTTTCCTCTAGTGTATGCACTCTCACTTTAAAGGCAATGGAGCTGTTTCCTGTTTCCGGTAAGACTGCAAGGGCTCCTGTATTGTTTGTTGTTTTCATGCTGGTGCCTTAGCAGTTTTACTGCATTCAACTAAAGTACTGTATTGGCCTCACCACTGATTCATGTGGCAGAAGGAACAGTGAACCACTTATGACTGGAAAGGCAGAACAACCACCGTGCAGGGGATTCAATTAAGGGCCTTCTTTCTAGCTGCTGGTGCCCTTTATTTATGTGCACAATGAGAAATGAGTCTCTTCGCTGGCATTGTTGCAGTTGGCATTGCACTTGACTTCTTTCTAGGTAAACCAAGCAAGTTGTGCACCGTGAAGTGGCACTATTCGAACATTCCAGTCATTAAGCACTCGTGTTGGATGTATGAACGGCAGCTGTCCAGTGATTTAAGTGGCTGCTAAGGGACTTTGGTTAGGATATCACTGTTATGTTCTCCCCTGGAGATGGGGAAAGTTGGAGAATTTTTTTTTTTAAATGCGTGCTTCTACACTTCAAATCTGTCCTGTAAATATCTGCATGAGTTAGGTTACTGTGCGTGTGCTAAAACTCTAGTAGATCAGGAAGCATAGGGACTGCAGAGCAGAATTCGATAGAGTGGCGTGACTTTGAGGAACAACCGTCTGATGCAGTGTGTACCATGAGTGTCGTTTCGGTAATGCTTTATTGTCAGCAGTCCCTACTTGCAGCACCAGTCAGGTGTTGACACTGAAAAACGTTAAGAGCGGGCACAGGTTACAGTCTACCACTGAGCAGTTTTGAAAGTGAAGAGTTCCTTTCTACCAAATGAATTTGTTTTGTTATCCACTATTATGCCACAAGAAATATGCTTCTACCACTTCTATTGGACATGACTAAGATATTATCATTGTTTATACTGGAAGCAGCTCTGCTTGCGGCATCGTGTGAGGCTTATGCTGCTTTGCTCTGCCTATTTTACAAGACAGTGCAGACACGCCAAGAAGCGCCTGCTGTCGGCAATGCGCCTTTCTGAACAACTCTTGCGAACATTAACATTTCCAAGTGTTTCAGTGTTCTTGGCCGTTCAAATGCATTGTCTGGGCAATCATTGTCTGGGGTTTGCACACAAAACAGTACATCAGGCCTTGTCTTTTTTGCTCTATGAATACAGCCAGATCCCTTCCCCTTCCAAGTTCAATATGAACTTGAGTATTGGAATACACAAAGCATGCATACAAAGAATGCTGCTATGGCTTTGAAGCTTTGCTTCTGCATGAGCTAATTTGCTGTTCTTTATTTTGCAGCATTATAATCAATGCTGAGAAGACAAGATGCTTGCGGAAGAATGTTTTGAAATCAACTGCGGTCAAGCTGTATGCAAATGCATATAGCTTATTGCTCACATTCTGTAGAAGAGCATATTCAGTGATCCAAAGGAGTGAAACTCTGCAGGCAAACCAAATCAGTCTTCAAATCCAGCATGCCCAGTCACCAAGGCTTAAATTACAAACATTGTAGAAGATACCTTATGTGGCATGGCACTAAAGCATACAGCAAATGTCATGTTCAAACCTACGTAGGCATATCATAAGCAAGATGCCTATAGTACTTTTTTTTTCTTGTCCATTATCTTTCCTATCTTTTTGCGTTGAGAACTAATGGTTAGTTCAGAGTAATTTTTTTGTGTTTTGTTGTACAGTCATTTCTAAAGCAAGTGTTCAAACATCTCTTCTTGTGGCACTGCAGTTTGTATTTTACTTCCACTGTTCTTCTCTGCTTAATTTTGCAGGCTGATATCGAGCCAAGGGGTATATGCTACCACAGGAAGAAATCTTCAATACCTATCCTCATAGGCTCAATGGCCTGATGTTCATAGTCTGTAAAATAGCTTGTTTACAGACCTCAGTGCGTGGTGTATATGGACAAATGGGGTGCATGATGCCCTTTCTATCGAGAGCACAGATACTGGGACATCAACGATGGTTATTGTTTAAGATATTATGGGCAACATGGTCTAAGCATAAAGAAGGGTATACGTATACAGGTCACCTTGTTGTCATTTGATGGAGCACAATGCAAGCAGAACATTTTTTTTTCATAATCTTTCAAGATATTTGCTGAAAGAATAAGGTTCAGTAAAAGAAATACATTCTGTGCAGTGAGTAGCCATTGAATGCATGTGCCTTTGGTCAACCATCCTTGAGATCTCGCTTCTGGTGCTTAAGGGCCTTTAATTTTTCGAAATGTCTCGCCTTGTCTTTCGTGTTACAGTGCTATGTGTGTGCATTTCTCTTTATTTTGTTAATTTTCTCTGCTGTTTCTTGTTTTTTTCCTTTAGCCATGGTTGAGGCTTTATGATCAGAGCATCTCTGCCAAAGCTGCAGTAACAGCTTTTATTGCTGCTCAGCCAGAAATTCGGTGTTGAATTTTAACCTGTTCTGTTTTACCTGAAAGCCATAATTGGTTGCTAATTCAATGTTTGCAATATAATCTGCTTTTTTGTGGTTGGACATAGAAGTCTGTTGATATTTTTCATCTGTATAACATTGCTGACACTAGCTGGCTAAGTAATATCTATTCCTACATGCGTTTAACACAAACCTTGACATTTATTTCATTTCTAGGTTTTTGGCAATATGTGTCTGCTTGTGTAATGAAGTGTTGCATTCTTATCTTTAGATGCATTTTTATTAAATTTTTTGTGTTAACATGAACCGTGCTTATTTCTATTACAATGTGTATGTTAGTTTCATATGTGACAAAGTATGAACCAGCTTTGAGATGAGAGGGTTTTGCACTCTTACGGTCTGCTAGTAACCATGAGCTTTTTGCTGGCTCAAATGCCAACTGTAGGGAGAATTCAAAGAAGGAAATTTCGCTTCACAACTATGCTATCTTTAATCCCTCCAGTCACAGTTCGTTTTTATATGCACATTATATTTGGTGTCTGGTGTCCAGTGAAACGGAGCAGCGAAGGACTGACTTTGCAATTCGACTGAGCCAGTTCCACTCGGCCAGCTGTAGCTATCACGTCACTTCAGGTTTATCCAGACCATAACCACAGCCTTTTTTGTGTGCTTTCATTTGCTTGTTTTGCTACCTTTAGTCCTCTAAAGGCCTAAATTGTGATTTGTTTAGATAGTTACTCATCTTGTGACAGGAATGAGTTTGAGGCCTTGAAGTTAAGTCATGGTACAGACATATGAGAAGCTGTAGATATTGCAAATAGGAATGGTTGTGTAAATATTTGAAATTTCTATTATAAATATAATATGTTATTCGGTTTATATTCAGTTCAAGAAATTAGTATCTAACAGTTTTTGAATGTTGGAAAATTTTGAAATACTTAGCAGAAATCGAATACTATGCTGACTTTCGTTAATCCATTCATGGCAAAACCAAAATATTGCCAAATTATCTGAATATTAAGTTTAAGGTGTCTGTCAGGTAAACTGTGCAATGGAATTTGTTTCTGTCCTTCATCGGGTGGACCGTTATCATGTGGGCACTGATTGGCTTGGACATCAGGCAAAATTCTGCTGGTGGGTTGGTCACATCACATGAACTGAGTACATGACGGGTAACCACCTGCTTCAAACTATCATAGATTGAGAACACATCTTTTCATCACCAGCAGCAGCAGCCTGACTACGCCCACTGCAGGCCAAAGGCCTCTCCCATGTCTCTCGAATTAACCCTCTCCTTTGCCGGCTGTGCCCATGATATATCTGCAAGCTGCTGAATCTCATCAGCCCACCTAACTTTCTACTGCCCCCTGCTACTGTAGCAACAGTAAAAAAAAAAAGCTATGGAAATTTCCGTTGGAACTGATTGGACATTCCAACTGGTTTTAGTTGGATCTTCCAATCGGTTCCAGTCGTGTTTTTATCCAACCAACCAATCAACCTCGCTAAATCCAACTGGACCAACAAATTGGATGCATTAGGCCCTAGCAGTTAGTGCATCCAGAAAATATTCACGAAATATACCTCACAATAGGTGCAAAATATTTCTACAACTTAACATATTATGAATATGATAAACAAAAACTGATTTGTGATTATATTAGAGAGACACTGTGTCTCTTGTTCTTCCAGTACACCGAAACTGCACAGTTGTCACAGGCTTATCACTGCACATTGAGCTTCGTTGCAAGGCTTCACTGCATTTTTTTTGTCAGTGATGTGGAAGGGGGCATTTTATAACTCAACCTTTGAATAAATCTAATTTCTTCCAGTCCCTCGAAATTGGAATTAATGAGGTTTTGCTACCCATAATGTTACCTTCAATTGTTGGATCATATGAATTCACTGATTTCATTTTGTTACTCATATTGCATGATCACATCACCTGTTGCGTATTATTAAGGGGACATGTTTGTCAAAAAGCGGCGATTTTCATTTTAAAAATTCAATTTATTTTTTTTACTGTGTCTAACTTTCATCTCTCCTCTTTTACATATAAAAAGTTCAGAGCTGGAAATCATCCAGAAATTATTAAAACACTCGGTTAATGCTGTCTAATAAAACACTATACATTTCTGTGCACACCATCGTATTTTGTACAGTGTTGAGTCAGTATAGTGTTTTATATTTTGGTTGCAAAGGCCTGAACTTTTTTGAAAAAGAACTCCGGGCAATGTTTGCTTATTAATATTTCATAACATCTTTTATTCATATTCAATATTTAAATATTTGCAGACTACTAATAATTGCGCATTTGGGTTGGTGGGAATTATTTCTTTGCCATGTTCCTTACATATATCCAAGAAGTTGGAAGATTTACTTCCACTGGACTGTTCTTCTCAACTGAAGGGCCCAAACTCTGCATCCAGATGTTTGCTGGAAAATAAGATATGACTTGATACTAAATTTGGCTTTTGTTTCCTTGTCATAAACAAGCTCTGGCATCTTGGGCCCTAGGTTTTAATGAAAGTGCTCTTGTTTTGAAATGCAGGATCAGTCATGGCAGACCAGAACGTTGGTGTGTTTCCTGGAGAAATTCCACCTGATGAAAAGTGCCCGGTCAACTACAGTGTGCCATTCATTAGTACAAGCATGCGTACTCACCGGGACAAGCCCACAGGCAAGCAGATTCACCAGTGCACCCACTGCGGCAACATTTTCAAGCAGAGATCACACCTGGTGGAGCACATTCGCACCCACGCAGGCGACCGCCCGTATCGTTGCAGTTACTGTGATAGCGCATTCGTTTCTAGGGGCAGCCTGGTCAGACACCTGCGTACCCATACGGGTGATCGTCCATACCGTTGTGACCACTGTGGCAGCACATTTTCAATAAAGAGCAATTTGGACAGACACCAGCGCACGCATACGGGTGATCGTCCATACCGTTGTGACCACTGTGGCAGCACATTTTCAATAAAGAGCAATTTGGACAGACACCAGCGCACGCATACGGGTGATCGTCCATACCGTTGTGACCACTGTGGCAGCACATTTGTAGAAAAGGGCCACCTCGTAACACACGTCCGCATCCACACTGGTGAGAAGCCATTCCAGTGTCAGCTGTGCCCCATGGCCTTTGCACAAAAGGGATCCCTTGTGGCACATGTGCGGTTGCACAAGGGTGAAAAACCATTCCAGTGTGACTTGTGCTCAAAGGCGTTCTCAGTTAAGTGGAAGTTAAAACACCACAAAGAGACAAGACACTGAAGGAATAGCAGTGTTCCATGATGCCCTTTGGAACGCGTTTTGGTAGCTATCCTGTTGTAACCAGATAACAGCATGCTATCTGGGTGACCTATGAGAAGCGTGCTATGCTGTCATGGTGCTCGACTGCTGTCCCGAAAGACCAGGGTTTGATCCTGGCTGTGATGGCCGCATTTCAATGGAGCCGAAATGTTGAACGCATGTGTATTGTGCGATGTCGGTGCACGTTTAAAGGACCCCAGGCAGTCGAAGCTACCGGAGTCTTCACTGCGGCGTCGCTCGTAGCCTGAGTCGCTTTTGGATGTTAAACTCCATAAACCAAATCATACTCTATGTCCGTAGTTAGTTTAATTTGCAAGCATTGTTTAATTTTTAATGCGGACACTACACTGGCACTGGGCTATTTCGTATCTTCTTTTGGAACCACTAGCCTACTATGCTTCCAGACATGTGTGGAGTAGAGGAAATTGTGACACATAGGGATGACATCACTTCCCATTAAAGAAAGGTTTTCAGTGATAATGTGTCCAGGATTTATACCTCGTGTTCGCAGCTTTCCAATGAAGATCAGAAGAAAATCTGGCCTTATTGTTTATTGAAATTTATTCCCCTCAGCACACTTGTGTTGCTTAGATGTTTTATCACTTTACGGATTCCTATTGAAGCAGCTCTATTGACATAACGTCAAAAGAAAATCTGCTGTGTTGTTTTTTCAGTGTGGCACTCTGGTAGTGCTAGCAGAATGTATGAGAGAAGAGAACAAAAGATTGCATGGCTTGCTTCAGTTTTTAGGCTTTAAGAACTAATCTTTTTAACCAAAAGCACGAAAAAGTTTCACTGCACTGGTGTCACTTGTCAGATTGCTCTTTCTGTGCTGCGTGCAAATGGCATATTTTGTGGAATATTGCAGCCTATTCTCAGCCTTTTTGTCAGAATAGCAGTTGTGCTGGAATTGTGCTTTGAGTTAGCTTCTTCGTAAGGTGTTTGTGTTACTGAAGCTAGCCTTGTCATATTTTCATTGGGTGTTTATGACAAGAAGGCTATACGGTTTGTCACCACTGATGTCAGTGTTTCTGTAATTGCTGTGAATCATCATAGGCTGTTCAGCTGATGTGCTTGTAGAAACAATCACTTCGTAGCATCGAGAAGTCTTTCAGCATGTTTTCTGTTTACATTTTATTTCTTGTGTGTTCTTGGTTCCTTTGTATGAGTGTTTTGTTACACCTGCTGCCAAATGTCGTCTCGGCATTCTTGCTGTTTGCAGTGCTTATTTCCTTATTTGTGCTCTGTACATTAAAACTCAAAAGCATTAGTACTCTTTGGTTTCCCATCTGTGTAAGTTTTAGCCCTCCCCATGATTTCTGGTGTCACTAGCTGCATTGGTCAGCACTATGCCTGCAAGATTACTACTCTGTGGTTGCATTCCCTCACTAGTGACACAACAGTGGACAGTTGTTTTGTTGGTTGGCTTGGAGAAAGATGCTTTCATTCTTTCCATCAGCAGTCATTTACTTGAGTTAGGGTTGGTAACATTTGGACGAGCAGCAATCAGAACTGCGTACTTAAAAATTACTCCCCAAACTGTGGTTTCATTACTGTAGTCTGAAACACTTGTGGAGAAATACAGTGCAGCATTTGTAGAGTGCAGCTATAATCTTGTTTGACATGTATGCTGGTCATAAACTAGCATCATTGTCTTTACTTTATTGGGCAGTGTTAGCTGACAGTTGCGCTGTATTGTTTGTAATAAAACGGGTTATGTGGCTCTTTCTTGCTATACTGATGTGTCTCCAGCAGCAAAAAAAATGCATTTATTGCCAAGAAAATGTGATGAAAAATGTTCTCTCCACCTGATCCATACTCAAGACATCAGGATCAAAACAGATCCGCAGTGACTGCTTATAAGAGAATGGCAGTGTACCCTCAGCGATCCACATGAAAAAAATTGTCTTGATGCGCTGCGTGTTTGCTTGCAAAGACGGCTGCTAGTGGTGACACCTATATGTTATGTTGGTAGTGTGGTGATATATCGATTTGTGTCGGATTCAAATTGTCTTATGTGTCCCTTTGGTGTGCTATTTCTTGTTATCATCAAAATTAAGTAATTTTCAGCCTCAATAGTATTTTCATGCCTTAAGAAAGACAATTTGTTAGTTCTTCAGTGCAAACCACTGGATGTTTTATTGCGGAAATGTGGGAAGTTGTGTACACACTGTCGTAATTAATGAAAACGGCAACGCACATAAGCCGCGACTCATAAAGTGAATATGCAACGCGTTGCGTAAATAAATTTTTTTTGCAAGTGCACATTACGCTTGACGTTGAGAGTAAACAAATCGTTTTACAACTGGCCACAAAATATGTACGCAGAAAAATGGCAGATGACTTGCTACCCCGCTCACTGTTTTGTGAAATAATTCATTATGTGGCATAAACAATCTAGCTTATTTGTAACTTGAAGGATTCGAAAATCACCTGAAACAAAGAAATTGCTGTTAGATGCTGTCCACTCTCTGAAAAAACTGAGTTCGCTTTATACGCAATCGTGCCCTTAACGTGTCGGAAGGTTAAAGTGTATTTTAGAGCGAGTTGCTATTCCACTTTGTAGCAGACAGGGATAAAAAATAGGAAACGGAGAGATACCAGATCATTATTGTGGCACTTTATGCTTCACCATTTTTCAGTGTTTAAGCATTTCCCATTTCTGCTTGACAAAATTTGAACAAATATGTTTCGGAAATTCCTCAATACTTTGTGCATTGATTCCCATTCAGTTTCAAATGATTAGTGTGGAAAAATTTATTCCCCGGAAAAAAAAAATCTGACAATGCTTGCCTGACATGCTGAGTACATTGTGACCAGTTTCCTACAATTTTTCAAATCATTCACTTCACATCCTTCTAGTCATCACGTTAACACTGTGTTATCTTTTGAGGCGAGATGTGCTATTCACACTATTCTTTAAGCTAAATTGAAGATCTGGTCATTTTTTCCGGGTATTGCTGTGGTATTAAAGGGGCTCCGAAACGTCTTCCGAGGAGAGCACATTAACGCGCTTAATCACTGCACTGTGTTGCCATGAAAACACGAGCCAAATACTGCTCTTCTACACGCAGCAGACGACCCACAATCACGCATCAAAATTGACGAGCCCTTCCCGGCGACATTTTCATCCTAGCACCCTCCTGCGTCCCCCGCATCTGTGCAGACAAGGTGAGAGGTGGCCATTGGCTAGATTCTTGCAGACGTCAGGCAGTGGCGGCGGCCAATAAGCCGCTTTGCTCCTGTGTGTCGGGAAGCTTCGCTCTCAGAGGGGGGTCGGCGAAGGAGCGCCTACCTTCCAGCGTGCAAAAAGTGACGAGAGGAGGGGGAAAGGCGCTGAAATTCGAATTTAACTACAGATAACTCAGCCTCTACAAAGCACATTTAAATATGCCTTGCTAAACACTATTCGTGGAGTGACGTGCTTCAATATCCCATGCATGCCACAACTTTATTAGAGCATCCTTCACAGCCCCTTTAATACTTCTGTTTGGGTGAGCGGGCACATTTCTATTAAAATACGTACTTGCACGAAGAGAACTGGATGCAACAAAGAAACACATTTGGCATGTTTCGCTCTGTTCATGTCGTACATGTTTGTTCATAGTGTCCTGTCTTCCTGCTAGTATGTTCCTTATTAGAGGTGGTGTGGTATGCGATAAAACACATATGCAAACTGCCGCGATGGCAAAGTGGCTGTGGCGTTTGGCTGCCAAGTGCAATTAAATCCTGGCTACTGTGGCTACATTGTGAAAGAAGTTGAATACAAAGAAATTATGTGCTGTGTGGTGTCGGTGCACATCAAAGAAAACCAACGTAACAAATTATTGGAAACTAATAGGTACCTTGTTTTGGCAGAAACTAAGCCCCACTGCTCCCCATCTCCCAAGTCTAGAGTTACAACCACACACCTCCAAATGTTGGCTGCAGCCTAGGGCTGCTCTAGGCACAGATTTGTGACCATAGTATAAGCTGAGTAGTTGCTGAGCACAGTGCCTGTTTGCATATTTTTCTTGTCCAGATTCTTTCATTTCTTTTGCTTCTTTAAGTAATGAATGGTCCCGAGTTCTTTTTATGTGTTGTCCAATGTGGAGTCATATATAAAGAAAGCATATTAAAATCGCTGCTTAGGGCATTGCAGTTTTTATTTTACTTATCCTGCTTTTCTCTCTTAACTTTGCAGGCTAATATCAATGAGCCAAGGAATACATGCTACCAGATGAAGAAGCCTGCAATTACAAATCTTCCCAACCCTCATAGCCTCAATGGCCTGATGTTCATAGTCTGTAAAAGAGCTTGCTTACAGGCCTCAGATCGTTGTCTATACGGACAAAGCGGAGTGCATGATGCCCCATTTTTTGAGAGCACAGATACTGGGAGATCAATGATGGCTATTGTTTAAGATACCATGAGCAAGATGGGCTAAGCATAAATAAGGATATAAGTATGCAGGTCACCTTGTTGTCATTTGATAGAGCAAGCAGAATATTTTTTTCCGTAATATTTCAAGATTTTTGCTGAATTAAGAAGGTGCAGTAAAAGTAATACGTTCTGTGCAGTGAGTAGCCGTTGAATGGATGCATGTGTGGTGAACCATCCTTGATCTCACTTCTGGTGCTAAAGGGCTTTTAGTTTTTGGAAATGTCTTGCCTTACTTGACTTTGTTGTTACAGTACCATGCACATTTCTGATTATTTTGTTTATTTTCTCTGCTGTTTTTTGTTTTTGCTTGAGTCATGTCTGAGGCTTTATGATGAAGTATCTCTACCAAAGCTACAGCAACAACTTTTATTACTGTTCAAGCAGATTTTCGGTGTGGAACTTTAACCTATTCTGTTTTACCTGCTCTTGAGCAAAAGCCATAATTGGTTGCTAATTCAAAGTGCACATAGAAGTCTGATGATATTCTTATGTGTATAGCACTACTAACACCACCTGGGTAACCAGTATGTGTTGCTACACGAGTTTAACTCAAACCTTGACGTCAATTCCATTTTTCGGTTTGTGTTAATAGCACGTGTCTGCGGAATGAACTGTAGCGTCCTCATCTTTACCTGTAATTTTATAAATTGTCCTTATCCTTAAGTGTAATTTTTAAAAAGTTTGTGTCTGAGCATGGAAACTATGTTTACGTCTATTACTAAGTGTATGTTAGTTTGGTATGCGACGAGGTATGAACCAGCTTTGAGATAGGAGGGTTTTGCACTCTTACGGTCTGCCGGTAACATGCGCTTTTTGCCAGGTGAAATGCGAACTGTATGCAGAATTAAAAGAAGGAAATTTCACTTCACAACTGTGCACCTTTTAATCCCTCCAGTCACAGTTCATTCATGTGCGCACATTAAATTTGTGTCTGTTTTTACTACTGCTGTGAATTTTTTTGCTGAAAATGGCTGCTACCTATATATATGGTACCCTTTGCAGCACGCTTTGAGAACCGTCTCAAGCCAGTCATAAAATTAACGGAAAAGTGTTTGATGTATGCCTCTTGTTTATTAATATGTGTACTATGCGATGTCAGTGCACGTTAAAGAACCCCAGGTGGTCGATATTTCTGAAGCCCTTCACTAGAGTCTCCCTGATAGCCTGAGTTGCTTTGGGATGTTAAACTCCCCTATACATTAATAATCTTCTTTAATAATATTAATAATAGCTCTGGCAAGAGTACTTCATGTGTGCTTTCATTTGCTTGTTTTGATACCTTAGTTCTAAAATGGTACTCTAGTGACAGGAATGAGTCGGAACGGTTTGAGGCCTTGAAGTTGCGTCAGATACAGACTTATGAGAGGATGTCGATATTGAAAATAAGGGTGGGAGTGTAAATATTCGGAATTTCTATTTCGAATTGAACATGTTTGTTATTCGGCTCGTACTCAGTTCGAGAATTTAGTATCTGAGAGTTTCTAATTTTCAAAAATTTTGAAATATTTAGTCAGCAGCAATCGAATATTGTGCTGACTTTCGTTTCATGGCAGAACCAAAATATCTGAGCAAATTATCCAAACATTAAGTTTAAAGTGTCTGGTAAACTATACAAAGGCATTTGTTTCTGTCATTCATCGGGTCGACCGTTATCACGCGGGCACCGATTGTCTTGGATGTTTAGCAAATTTCTGCAGGTGGGTTGGTCACATCACACGAGCTGTGAACATGATGCGTGACCACCTGCTTCAAACTATCACAGAATGAGAACACATCTTTTCATCATCAGCAGCAGCAGCAACAGCCTGACTACGACCATTGCAGGCCAAAGGCCTCTCCCATTCCTCTCCAATTATCCCTGTCCTTTGCCAGCTGTGCCGACTGTATGCCCGCAAACTTCTGAATCTCATCAGGCCATCTAACTTTCTACCACCCCCTGCTACACTATCCACAGTCAAAAAAAAAAAGTTTGGGAATTTTGTTTGGAACAAATTGGACATTCCAACTGGTTCCATTTGGATGTTCGAATTGGTTCCAGTTGTGTTGTAGCCAACCGACCACTTGAACCTCACTGGATCCAACTGAACCAATAGATTGGACGTATCAGGCCCTAGCAATTATTGCATCCAGAAAATATTCCCAAAATATGCCTCACAATATGTGAGAAATACCTCTGCAACTTAACATATTATTAATAGGAAAAGGAAAACTGATTTGTGAGGACTTTAGGGAAACAATTTTGTCTGTGTTGTTCTTCCAGTATGCCGAAACTGCACATTTGTCACGGGCTTATCACTGTTTGCACTGTGAGCCTCCTCTCAAGGATTTACCGCAATTTTTTTATCAGTGATGTGGGAGAGGGCATTTTATAACTCCAGCTTTGGATAAATTGGTAGTATCTTCCAATCCCTGGAAATTCGAATTATGTTTTGCTACCCATCATGTTACCTTTAATTGTTGCTTCATATGAATTCATTGATTTCATTTTGTTTCTCATGTTGCGTGATCACATCACCTATGGTATCCTTTTAAGTACTGTTTCTGTTAGCTTGATCTCTCCTCCTTTACACATAAAAAGGATCAGAGCTGGAAATCATGAAATATTTAAAAACCTTGGTTAATGCTTTCTAATCACACAATATACAGTTCTGTGCACACCATTTTATATTGTGTAGTGCTGAGTCAGTATAGTGTTTTATCTTCTGGTTGCAAAGGCTATACACTTTTTTTTTTAAAAAGAAGTCTGTGCAATGTTTGCTTATTTATATCTTAAAATTTTTTGTTCATATTTGCAATTTAAATATTTGCAGACTCCTAATAATTGGGCATCAAAGTTGGTGGGAATTATTTCTTTGCTATGTTGCCATGTCCCTGACATAAACCCAAAAAGTTTGAAGATTTACTTTCACTGGACAGTTCTTCTCGACTGAGGGGCCTAGACTCTGCATACTAAATATGGCTTTTCTTCACTAGTTTTAAGCAAGCTGTGGCATCTTGGGCGCAAGGTTTTGATGAAAGTGCTGTGGTTTTGAAATGCAGGATCAGTCATGGGAGACCACAACGTTTGCATGTTTCCTGGACAAAGTCCACCTGATGAAAAGCATCCTGTCAACCACAGTGTGCCATCCATTAGTACAAGCATGAGTACTCACCAGGACAAGCCCACAGGCAAGCAAATTCACCAGTGCACCCACTGCGGCAAGATTTTCCAGGAGAGATCTGACCTCGTAGCGCATATTCGCACCCACACAGGCGAACGCCCGTATCATTGCAGTAACTGGGATAGCGCGTTCGCAACAAGGGACAGCCTGGTCAGACACCTGCGCACCCATACAAGTGATCGTCCATACCGTTGCAGTTTTCGTGACAGTGCCTTTTCTAGAAAAGATACTTTGGTAAGACACGTCTGCATTCACACTGGTGAGAAGCCTTTCTAGTGCCAGCTGTGCCCCATGGCCTTTGAACAAAAGGTAACCCTTATGGTGCACGTGCGGTCCCATAGGCATGAAAAACCATTCCATTGTGACTTGTGCTCTAAGGCGTTCTCAGTTAAGTGCAGTTTAAAACACCACAAAGAGCCAGGACACTAAAGGAACAGCTGAGTTCTCTGGTGCCCTTTGGAACGCATTTTGGTAGCTGTCCTGTTGACAACCAGCTGGCAGCATGCTAACTAGGTGACCTATGACAAGTGTTCCTTTTTAAGCTAGGTCGGTAGCTAGTTTGATTTGCAGCCATTCTTTGATGTTGACGCGCTCCTTGCCTGAAGGAGACACTGACACATGCTCTTGTACTGCACTGGTACTGAGCTATTCCATTTCTTCTTCTAGAGCCACAAGTATATTGGACTTCCAGACTTGCGTGAACGAAAAAAAAATAATCTGACATATGGGGTGGCATCACTTCCCATTGAAGAAAAGCATTCAGCGGCAGTGTGTCTAATATATTTATTGCTGGTACTAGTTCTCAGGTTTATGATGAAGATGGGGAAAAAAATGTGGCCTGACTCTCTGTTGAATTTTGTTGTCCCAAGTGTACTTGTATTTTTAGAGATGGCATTTCTGCAATATAATATTGTGACAGATTTTGCATAATTGGAATGTAATCATGATTGGAGTGTTGGTGAGTGAAAAAATAGAATCGGAATTGAATACATTGCCGTGCCGCAGCGGCTCAGTGTTTGGGGCGCTCGGCTACTGAACCGGAGTTCCGGGCTTCGAACCCGACCGCGGCAGCTGCGTTTTTATGGAGGCAAAACGCTAAGGTGCCCGTGTGCTGTGCGATCTCAGTGCACGTTAAAGATCCCCAGGTGGTCGAAATTATTCCGGAGCCCTCCACTACGGCACATCTTTCTTCCTTTCTTCTTTCACTCCCTCCTTTATCCCTTTCCTTACGGCACAGTTAAGGTTTTCAAAGATATACGGGACAGATACTGCAGACAGATACTGTGCCATTTCCTTTCTTTCGAAAACAAATTATTATTATTATTAATGTAATACATTGGTGAATGAAACGCAAAGGCTATCACATGCCCTCCACATCAGTCCAATTGATGACCCCTAAATTTTTAAAAATGGTTTTGGAGTACTGCCATTTATCACTGCAGCTTTGTTTGCTTAGCGTCAAAATTGAAAACTTCGGATGTGTTGTGTTTTCAATTTGGCATTTTAATAGTGCTAGGAAAACGTATGAGGGGGAAGAAAAAAACTTGAGCCTCAAGATTACGTGGCTTGCTTTTGTTTTTAGGCTTTAAGAATTATGTTTTAATAGCACTTGTTCTGAAATTGTGGTTTGAGTAAGCTTCTTTGTAAGCTGCACATGTTACTGAAGCTAGCCTTGTCATATTTACATTGGGTGTTAATGATAAGAAGTCTATTCGGTCTGTCACCACTGATGTCAGTGTTGTAATTGCTGCAATTCATTATAAGCTGTTCAGCTGATGTGCTTTTAGAAACATTCACTGCACTGTGGTGAGAAATCTTTCAGTGTGTTTTCAGATTCCATTTTATTTATTCCTGTGCGTTGTTGGTTGCTTCCCATGACTATTTTGTTACACCTGCTGCCGAAAAGTGGTATTGACATACTGACTGTTTGTTGTAGTTCTAATGCCCTTTATTTGTGTTCTGTACTCTAAACCCCATAGTACTGGCACTCTTTTGTTTGCCATTTGTGTGAGTTTTAGCACCCCCACCCCCAGAAAATATTTCTGGCATCACTTGTTGCACTGCTCAGCATTGTACCTTCAAGAGTACTACTGTGTGTGGTTGCATTCCCTCACTAGTGTCACAATAGAGGACAGATGTTTTGTTGGTTGGTTCGGAGAAATATGCCAAGTGTTCATTTTGTATATCAGTAGTCGTTTACGTAAGTTAGGGTAATTAACATTTATATGAGCAGCAACCAAAACTGCACACTTAAAAATTATTCCCCATGATCTGGTTGCATTACTGCTGTGTGAAAAATTTGACAAATGCAATGTGGTATTACTAGAGTGCAGCTCGATTTGTATGCACACGATAAATGTTTAACTGGCATCGATGTTTTCAATTTGTTGGGCAGTGTTAGCTCACAGTTACACTGTATTGTTTGCAACGAAAATGGTTATGTATGGAATGCACCATTTCTTGTTTCATCAAAATGGAACGTTTTTCAGCCTAAATAATATATTCAGGTTTTTATGAAGACAGCCTGTCAGTTTTCCAGCGCAAAATTCTAGAACATATTATGGCAGGAAGGTGCGAATTTTTGTAGTGTCCTAATTGACTAAAATAGCGACATAAATATGCTTTGGCTTAGAAGGTAAACTCCCGAAGGTCCATGAAAATAATTTCTATTTCGAAGGTGAGCATTACATTTGACATTGAGGCAAAGAGTTATGCTAAAATGGTGGCAAAATATTTTTGCAGAAGAATGGCGGACGATATGCTATACCGCTCACTGTTTCACAAAATATTCACTGCATTCACTGTATGGCATAAAAAAAATCTAGCGCATTTGCATTATGAAGGATGTGAAGTTCACCTCAATACAAAGAAAGGCTACTAGATGCAGCCCACTCTCGGAAAAATCTGCGAGTTTGCTTTATGTGCTGTTACATAACGTGTCGAAGGGTTAAGGTGTGTTTTGGGGTGATTGCTATTGTACTCTGCAGCAGATGGATAAGAAAGAGGATACAGAGAGATACCAGATCACTACTGAGGCGCTTTTTACTTTACCATTTTTGTATGTTTAAGCGTCTCCCATTTCTGCTTTACAAAGTTTCAATTTTGTTTCGGAAATTCCTAAATACTTGGGGAATTTCTTCTCTTTCAGTGCCAGATTATTACTCTGCAGAAATTTATCCCCTGAAAAAAAAATATCTGGCAATGCTTGCCTGACATACAGGGTATATTCAGTTTTTTGCGGAAACTTTTCAAATGGTTCACTTTCTATCCTTCTTGTCATCACCTTAACTATGTGTTATCTTTTGAGGTGGGATCTGCTGTTCACACTGAGATTCATTACACTGAAAGAAAAGATCTAGTCATTTTTCTCTGTTATTGGTATGGTATTATTACTATTGTTTGGACGAGTTTCGCTGTGACCTATTCTCTTTGCACAAGTACGTACCTGATTAGAGATGGCGTGGAATGCCAAGTGTATTAAACTTGCATGTCACGTCAGCCTTGTACTTGTGTCTGGAAGACTTTTCATTTCATAGAATGGGCCAATTGGTGGAAACTGAGGGGAGAGATTAGCGATACTTGCACGAGAGAGGATAGTACTGTTACACGCACATGACAATTTCCTGTTTGGTCGTCATTGCTGGTCACGTTAACACCAGCGCATTGTTTCCACAGGACCAGGTAGAGCAGAAAGCGCTACTCACTTTTGTAGAAAATTATCGCCCCACAAAACTTCCCATTGTTGGGCCTTTCACACACTGTAATGGCAAGTAGAAAACACAGATCAAGTAAACGGTACCTGTCAACTCCTTTGTCTGCCCAGAGCTGTATGCAGCACTAGAGGAGCTTACTACTAGACCCAATCCATTGCATAAATATACAGATATCTCTATAGAGCATTTGAGGCCTTCAGAGTGTGCTTGGAATTCTACCAGGCCTTGCTTTAGAGAGTGTTTTCAAGGAATTCCACAATGTGAAACAGATTCCAAAACAAGCAAATGAAACATAACTTCCATATGGTGAAACAGCCACTAGGAAATTGGGAGACATAAGACCCTCTGAAATGCAACACAATGCAATTTTCTGCAGATGTAACGAAACAGGTTATTTCAGTGTTTTGTCAACCATGTTTAGCCATAACTGCAATCAACATGTAGCTCCGCGCAGCCAGGAGCTTCAAAAAATGTCCTTATTTGTAGCCAGCTCCCGTGCTCGGGAGGAGTTTGATTGCAATTACTTCAATGTTATGCACAACTGTCGACTTTCATGAACACACCTGAGCCAAACATTCCAGTGCATGCAAATCTTCAAATGTGTATGCAACATCCGGTACCTATTTCATTGCAAGGCCAGAAACGCTTTTCTCACAAGTGAACAAATAGAAGCAGCAACCTGGCAACATGTGAAACATGGATATTGATGCAAACTGCTGTACTGGTTCAATGGCTTTTTTGTTTGGCTGCTGAGTGCAATGTTGTCGAATGAAATCCTGGCAACGGTCACTACATTTCGATGGAAGTTAGATGCAAGCACACCCATGTGGTATACGGTGTCAGAGCGCATTAAAGACCCTCATTTGATCGAAATTTTTCGAAATTGTCACCATGTTTTGGCATAAGCCAAGCCCCCTGCTTCCCATCTCACATGTCCAGAGCTACAACCACTGACCTCCATAAGTGAGCTGCAACCTAGGGCTGCACAAGGCATTGATTTCCAGCCATAGTATAAGCTAAATAGTTGTATCATAAGCATAATGTCTGTTGATATTTCTTTCTTGTCCACATTCTTTCATATCCTTTTTTCTCTGTAACTCATGGATGGTTCTGGGTACTTTTTGTGTGTTGTCCAACATGCAGTCATTTATAAAGAAAAAATTTAAGCATCGCTGTTTATGGCAGTGCAGTTTTTATTCACTTACACTGCTTTTCTCTGTTAATTTTGCAGGCTAATACTGACAAGCCAAAGGAATACATGCTACCACAGGAAGAAGCCTTCAATATAAATCCTTGCCTTCATGGATGCTTTGTCCTGATGTTCATAGCCTGTGAATTAACTTGTTTATAGACCTTAGTGCCTGGTGTCCATGGACGAAATGGTGTGCATAATGCCCCATCCAAGAAAAGCACAGATACTTTAAGCATCGATGAGGGTTATTATTGAAGATATCATGGGGCAACATGGTATAAGCATAAAGAAGGGTATGAGTATACAGGACACCTTGTTATCATTTGGTAGAGCACAGTGCAAGCAGAATATTTTTCCCCAATTTTTCAAGACTTCATGGAGCAAACTGTTGGAAACAAAAATACATTCCGTGCAATAAGTAGCCATTGGATGAATGGGCTATTGGTGGGCCATCCTTAATCTCCATTCTGGTGCTATAGGAACTTTAAGAAATGTCTAGCCTTACTTGTCTTTCTTGTTACAGTACCATGCGAGTGCATTTCTCATTATTTTGTTTATTTTCTCTGCTGTTTCTTGTTTTTGCTTTAGTCACATTTGGGACATTATGATGAAGCATCTCTACCAAATCTGCAGCAACAGCTTTTATTACTGTTCAGCCAGACATTCAGGGTGGCAATTTAATCCGTTATATGTCGACTGCTCTGAAATGAAAGCCACATTTAATGTGCATTTCACTGCAGTTGCTAATTCAATGTACACAGTGCAGTGTGGTGTGTCATGGCTGGGCATTGGAGCTTGTCATTATTTTTCATGTGTATAACACAGCTCACACCGGCTGGCTGAACAGTATCTGTTGCTACGTGGGTTTAACCCGCACCATGACGTCTATTCTATTTTTATGTTTGCGGTAACAGAAGGTGACTTTTTGCTGAATGAAGTGTAACAATATTATATTTACATGTAATTATTTAGAATTTTCTGTCCAAAAATGGAAACCTTGTTTTTGTCTGTTGCTCATGATGTATGTGTTTGTTACACAATCCATGACTGTGGTATGAACTATGAACCAGCTTCGAGAAGAATGGAGGCAAGGGGCTATTCATAACTCAACCTTCGGATAATTTGGGAATTTCTTCCGGTCCCTTGATGTCTGAATTCATGAGGTTTTACTATCCATCCTCTTACCTTTAAATGTTGCATTGTATGAATTCATGTTTTCATATGGTTACTCATTCTGCATGTCTACATCACCTATTGCATGCAGTTAATGCTGTTCAATCAAGCAATATACATTTCTAAGGACTTGTTTTTTTTAGTATGGTAGAGTCAGTATAGTTTTGTATATTTTCGTTCGAAAGGCGGGATACTATATTGAAAAAGAACTTGGAACAATGTTTGCACGTTTATATTTTTAAATTGTTTTTTTTAGAAAACGTACACTCTATTCGATATTGCAAGGTATTTTTTTCTTATTATTCGCATTTGAAAATTTAAATATTCACACATCAAGGTATCTGCGACGGTGGGAATTTTTTCTGAGCTGTTGGATATGTTCCTTATAGAAATCTAAAAACTAAAATTTAATTCTAGTGGACGGTTGTTCTTGACTGAAGGGATTAAGCTCTACATATGAAATTTTAGCTTTACTCAAGTAACGCAGCTATTGCATAGCACAGTTGTCTACAGTCACAATCTCACAGCCCTAGCAGTATGTGAGCTGCGGCGTATTGGGCCCCACGTTTTAATAAAAGTGGTCTGTTTCTACAGATTTACCACACACAGCACATGTGTCATCTTCTTCGTTAAATTTCTTTTTGTAGCTGAACGTTCTAAGACTCCCTGACCTAACTTCAAAGAGGAGGGCCCTGCCCCTCGACTTATCATAAAACGTTTCCTTCCTGATCTGCCTTTTCCAGCATCGATATAGTTCTACACTATGCTTCTTTTTCATTGAACGTGTCAAATTTTTACCTTCGACGTTTTTAACCTGCCGTTTAATGCTCTTTCTTTCTCCTTCCTCGTCCCTCGCAAACTTACTGGTCAGCTTTCTAGTTCGTTTCCGCCACTGTGTTTCATCGCTCTTTCTGTACAGGTATTTAAATACATTATCTGCCCAACTGTTATCGTCCAATTTCCCCAGGCGTTCTTCGTATAGTACTTTACTCTGAGCTTCCCGTGCTTCGAACATTGCCAAGTCCATATCCCCCTGTACTGCCTCGTTTGTGGTTTTCCCGTGGGCACCTAGTGCTAATCTTCCAACAGTTCTCCGATTTACTTCTAATCGCAACTGAACTTCAGCTCTTAAGCATAGAACCGCATTCCCGAAAGTAAGCCCCGGCACCATTATTCTTTTCCAAATACCTCTGAGGACTTCATACCTGTTGTACCCCCACAAGGCCCCATGTTTCATCATCCCGGCATCTCTTCGCCCTTTTGCTATGAGAGACTGTTCGTGTTTTTCCGTGTACATATGCCCTTTTTTCCCGTACCCCGAGATATTTGTATTCGGCCACTCTGGGTATTTCATGGCCCTGTATTGTAAGCTCCTGATCAGTTGTGCCGTTGAAAACCATCACACCTGACCTAGTTGCGCTAAAACTGAAACCTAGACTGTCTCCTTCGTCTCCACAGAAGTTCACCAAAGTTTGCAAATCTTTCTGGTTATTCGCTAACAGTACAATATCGTCCGCATACATTAAACCCGGTAGTCGTTGCTCAACAACCTTTCCGCCTAATGTGTATGACAGATCATGACCTAATAATAATAACTGGTTTTGGGGGGAAGGAAATGGCGCAGTATCTGTCTCATATAGCGTTGGACACCTGTACCGCGCCGTAAGGGAAGGGATAAAGGAGGGAGTGAAAGAAGAAAGGAAGAAGAGGTGCCGTAGTGGAGGGCTCCGGAATAATTTTGACCACCTGGTATCGGCCACACCATGCTGAATACGCCGGTTCTCGTCCGATCACCTGGGGATCTTTAACGTGCACTGACATCGCACAGCACACGGGCGCCTTAGCGTTTTTCCTCCATAAAAACGCAGCCGCCGCGGTCGGCTTCGAACCCGGCAAAGATCATAACCTAGATTGCTTCCTTGTAGCCTTCTCTCCATACTTATCATATAAAGCATGAACAGCAGCGGTGATAGAGAACAACCTTGCCTTAATTTTTTTTTTGTACCTGGACAGTTGATGTACCCTTAATTCCTTCTCATGTATTTCAACTTTATTCTTTCGATATATTTCCTGTAGAATATTAATTAATCTCAAAACCGCTTACAGCGCCGCTTCAGCAGCGGCGGCAGCGGCATGATCGAATGTTGTTTTTGCCTTCTTGTGTTAGCAGCGGCGTGGCAGCCGTTGCGTTCTTTCGAGGGTCTCGTGTGGTCGTCGTGTGGTCGTCGGTGGTCGTGTCGAGTGTGGTGCGCGGGTAAAGTGAACTAGAAGAGAGGGTGTCAAACGCCTATGCCGCCTGTGTATCAAAATCTAGGTAAAAAATAAAGGTAATTTCCGCTTGGAGCGCTGCGCACGTTATCCTTGCCTAGGTGCCTTTTTAGAGGCGGCAGAACCACTGGGATGCCGCATCGGGCGCCCGAAAGTGAAGCCACCTGAAGTTGGGCAGCATGTCCCGGATGTCAGCCTTTGGCAAAGCATGAACAAGCCGTGCTAGCTAGAAGAAAAATAACCGAAACCGAAACTGAAGTTTGTGCCGCGCCGTCTTTCTGCTGCCGTGGACTCTCCGTGCCTCGCAGCGCCACTTTTGAATACGCGTTTATAGCACCCACGACTTTACTCTCCCAACCCCAATAGGTGCTTTTGGCAGATGAGTACTACAAACACGCCCTTCAAACCGTGCTGGGAATTGTTTCGTTCAGCTTGACGTCTTCCAGCTGCAGAGTGCGTCACGCAAACGCACGCTGTCGACCACTGAAAGGAGTTTTCGTCTGCGAGGTGACTGTAGTGTTTTCTTTCAGCTTGTGGAAGAGGGAAAATAAAGCACAACTGGATCAGCTCAGACTTGGCGGCGGCTCCCTGCACACAATGCAGCGAACGTTGCATTGTTAAGGATCCTACAGCCACCGGTTATACATGTCAGCCGATGGATGCGCGAGCTGCGTGATTGCGAAGCATGGACGGCTAGCTCACCGACAAAGTGGGCACACTTCGTTCTAGTCAATGTAAAAGTATGAGTGAACTCAGAAGTACAATCAAGCCGCCTTGTTGAACTTCAGTGCAGCGTATGCAACAAGGATAGCGTTATTCAAAAGCATGGGCGCATTGCACTTAACTGCACGAAGAAAAAGATCGCAGTAATTTAGACATAATAGCACCTATCTCCGCACATATCAGGCTATAATGAGAGCGTATACACGTGTGCAGTAGAAATGAAAGAAAAATCAGCTAAAGTAGATATTCTTCATTGTTTTTAACTCGAAAATGTTGTACATAAATAATATTCATTTCCAATAGGAGTCAAGGAAAAGGCTATATTAAATCGGCTTGAGCGGGCCTCCAAAACTCCACAACTGCACCTTTAAAGGGGAAGGAACAAAATTTGTGTTTCGCATTTTCTCATACATTGGCAAATATAGATAACTACGTGGTAATCAACTATAGGTACCCGGTAAACAGACTGTGATTGAGGTCACGAAGACATAGCTGTTTGTTCGGTCGCTCGCATTCCGGCTCATGGGGAAGGCTAGTACGGTTAAGAGACACAGGTTAATAAAACCGCGAGGGAGTTATTGTAGCTCTTTGTACATATGTGACGGGAGCACTAAATTTACATGTTACACCACTTCACTGCTGATACCAAACTGCATGAAAGAAACATTTTTATATAGTGTTAAGTGGACAGGTTTTATATGGAGCAGGGAACACGGCGCGGAACAGATGTCAAGTAAATGCGGCTCTTAGGGGCAACACGGCAGGCCGCCGGACGCCGTTCTCCTCTTCTCGCCGGCTTCGCTCTAATCGTCTTCATCAGGTACGTCTCTCACACGCAGATTGTCCCTGGATCCCTGGGCAGCCGAAGGTCCCTGCGTGATGGTTAACCCCTCGGGCACGGCAGGAGACCACGTGGTCGACTGCAGTCCTAGAGGAACCACGTCCACTGCTAACCTGCAACTGTGAGGTCGCTGAGTAGATCGACAACAACGCGAAGGTGGAACGTAATGCGGCAACATTTATGTTTACATGGTGGAGAGAGGGTGTGCAGATGGTGTCTTTGCACTCACAAAGTGAAGAAGGCCTTCTGCTTCGAAACAATTATCTTTAAATAATTACCCTATGAATCTCCTATTACTGAACACCACAATGTAAAAAAAAACACGCTCCTTGTTTTCGGTGACTGTTGGCTTCCATCAAGGGAGGGGAAAGCCTCGGAGTGCTTGCCAACGTTTCAACTAGAGGAGTTGTCGTCGTGTGGGTAAAGCATTCGTCAATGGCGTGGAGTATCGCCTTGCCTCCGAGGAAAAAGGCCCAGTGAGGGGGAAAAGGTGGGAAGGGTGTTATAGAATGGGGAGGGTGAATCTTGTCCAGGCTTGGTGGCTGCTACAGCGGCTTGAAATAAAAAGGCCGGCTCAACAGAAAGGCATACGGGGGTGGAGAGATGTGGCGAACGTGGAGGCTTTGTGTCCAGCTGCAACAGGTGCACCGTGACACGACTGGCTTCGTTGACCTGTAAAACGAAAAGAATATGATGAAACAATGAAGCAGCGTGGCAGAGTGAAATGCGGGAGAACAAAAAAAGAAGGAATTAGAGGAAAAGAGATAGAGTGGGGGCGAGATTAGATGAATTGTGAGAGGAAGGGGGAGGGAATTATTGCTGAAGCCAAGGGTTCCTGAGAAATGACAGCAAGAGCTTCAGGGCATAAGGAAAAAGTAGAACGATCAGAAATCAGAGAGAGGGAAAAAAGGAGACTGAAGGGGAAAAACTCGGGTTGGGGCGGAGGGACAGAGTGAAAGAAAGGAGAAAGCGGCGATATTGAAGCAGTGAGAGAACATATTCTACCACGTTCCAGACCTTTTTAAAGAATTGCGCCAGTACTGGAATAGATTCTAAGTTTCCTTTGCATATATGTTGCTCCCTGCAAGGTTTGCAATGTTTTAAACTTGTGGACTACGGATACAACTTTTTGTTTTCTATTTCTTGCAAATTTCAAGCCATTTTTTGTTTGTTATATAGAACACATTTTTCTCAGCAGCCGATCATAAAGAAATTGTGTGGCTCGAGCCACCTTTTCTGCAAAGCCCGTATGCCAGCGCTTTTGTCCCGAGGACACTGTCCTGTATGCAACTGTGCAGAACGCAAGCTTTATGAGCACCTGCTTTTTTTTTCTACGGTTTGCCGATGGCTGAAACGGTCCCTGTAGTGCACCAACTTGTTTTTTGCTTTGATCTACTGGTCCCAGAAGGAATGCCTTCTGGTTTTGTGCTGGGGTCTACTGGTTTCAGAAGGAAGCCTTCGGGCTTTGTGCTGTCTACTGGTCCCAGAAGGAAGCCTTCTGGTTTGCGCTGCTGGTTGAAATGGTCCCTGTAAGGAGCCTCTTCTGGTACCTGCTGGGCTTCTGGTTCTGAAGTGGAACCTACTGGCTTCTACAGAGAGCTTATTGTTGTTCGATTGACAACTTTTTGCTGTTGTTTATGTTC
Organism: Amblyomma americanum; assembly: GCF_052857255.1. Classification (NCBI taxonomy): domain Eukaryota; kingdom Metazoa; phylum Arthropoda; class Arachnida; order Ixodida; family Ixodidae; genus Amblyomma; species Amblyomma americanum. Next base: position 71,901,948 of record NC_135504.1, on the reverse strand, counting down.
CAATGTTATTTCTCAATTAAGAAAATTTTTCACTTAAATTTGTTTGTGTTTTTGTGCTGTAAATTGCAAAAATAGTGGTGAAATTTAATGAGAAAACTATGTTTATTAACTGTTCCCCACTAACACTTGTGGGATGCCCTTAATGAGGGAGTATATATAAGCATGAGCTCATAGTAACAGTTTGTATACTAACGTGAGTCTATGTTTCTCATATAAGTTCTGTATAATGCAGTGCTTTGTTGCTGGGCTTGTTGGCGCTTGCTACGATTAAAGCTGTGTGTTCTCACCACCCAGTAAACCACAAATATCCATTCGACGTGCCGGAAAGATCCAAACGTCATGTGATGAAAGGAGCGTCTACTAGATGTACATCATAAGGATCATCATTTGGACGTGCTACACGTTGATAGGACGTCAATAATATGATTGTTTTTATATCTAGAGCACGTCCGCAAAGCGTGGACACTAGATGCCTAATATATAATCTAGTACATGTCCACCAAGCGTGAACACTCAGTGGCGCTGCGAGCAGCCGAGGAGAGCGGACGCACTTCACATGCGCTCTGCAGTTTTCGGGACTTTTGACCCGGTTAACTCGACTGGACTGCCAAACTTTTGGTGGGAGACGACGTCGAAAGCGAAGCGGGCCACGAGGACACCTCTTTCAAATTACTGGGTCCAATATTTTTGGATTTATACGGTTTTGAAGATCTCCCACGTGGCCGACCGCAGCTAGGCCTATTAGGCCTAACACAGTAGCGGGGCTCTGCGGTCCTCCCGGCCTCGGCCAGCGGTAGAAGCGACGGAGCGATGACCCATGCACTAAATCCCAGCGTATATCGCGCACCGCTAAAAGACCAGACGAATTTTATGGCGGAAACCCAAGAAAATATGGACGAAGACTATCAAGACGCTACCGGGGAGACCTTCGCCCACGGACCAACGACAGCCTTTCAAGCCCTAAAAAGCAGCACCCCAGCGACAACAACGCTACAGGCAAGTCAGAAGAACGTTTTGGACGCGGACTGGGAGATAGCCATGTCCAAGCGGCAAAAGAAACGCCAACGTGGATGCCAAGCAGGAGATTTGACGGGAAAAGCACTAGGGAACGAAAATTCCCTAGGCGTGGCGAAGAGCACAGGTGGCACGCCAACTGCACCTAAACAAGGAGAGGGAAAGGAGCGCCGAGGAGAAGGCTGCCTCCGCTTCCCAGGGATGATTTAAAGGTAGTACTTCGGCCGAAAGGACTGGCAGTGAAGAACCTGCAGACGCACCAAGTGGCGCGGGCGGTGGTCGCGGCTACCGGACACGGATGCAAGGCAGAAGATCTCATCATCCGACTGCGCACCGGCTCGAATATCATAATAATCAGTACCGATAACGAAAGCGCTGCTCAACATATCAGGCGCATCACGCAACTGAAGTTTGGAGAGCATAGCTACGGAATCAACGCACACGTGGCGGCGCCGGAGGGAACGCTGCGCGGGGTCATCCACGGAGTGGACCCGGGGTCTCCGGCCGAAGAACTCAAGGCGAATTTACGAACCCGCTCACAAGGGGTGAAGATCCTGGCGGCAAGGATGCTAGGCCGATCGAGCACAGTCGTCATCACCTTTGATGGCCCCATCCTCCCCAAGCAAGTCTTGTACTATACGGGGGATCGAGAGATGTGGTGCTACCCCTATAGGCCGACGCGGCAAATATGCTACGTTTGTTGCCAACACGGACATCGATCGGACGACTGTCCGAACCCGGGAATCAAGGCATGCAGACAATGCGGCCAGAAAGATCCGGAAGAACGACATCAATGTACACCCAAGTGCCTGCTATGCGGGGGCTCCCACGCGGCGGGCACGAAGGACTGTGCACAACGACTGAAGCCAATCAACGAACTGCGATGGGGACCCCAGAGCCAGCAGCGACGCGGCCGCAGCCGAAGCAGAGGCGGGGCACGGAGACCGCGCTGGTTCCGGAACGAGGACCAGGAGCGGCAAGGTGACTACCGGAGCGAATCCAGGAGTCGCAGCCGGGGGCGCAGCAGCAGCGAGGGCCAGGGCCGGAGCCGAGAGCGGGACGAGTCCTACCCACCCCTGGGCGGCCAGCAGTCCTGGGTGAAGCCGAAGCAGCAACAGAAGAAGAGCGGCGGAGTCAAGGTGACCTGGGGAGCCGGCCCTCCCAAGGCGCTTTTTGCTCCGCACAACAACAACACAAACACACGAACAGAAAATGAAAAAAGGCTTACTGCCGAAATTAATAACATCAGGAAGGAACAAGAGCAGACCCGAGAGGAAAACGGACAGCTTAAGAAACAAATAAGCGAATTAATAGCGGAAATGCAAGAGATGCGAAAGGCAGGCTGCTCGCCTGTCAGGGCACCCTCACCCCCACAACAGAGTGTAGAAAGTTTACAAACTAATGAAGGAGGAAACTCAACAATAGACGATCTAAAGACATTCATGCAGCAGCAAATGCAGCAGATGCAGCAGCAGATACAGCAACTAAATCAAAAGATAGCCCTGCAAGATCAGAGCTTCCGCAACTATGTAAAGAGTCAAAACACACGGAAGACAGTAAATGACGCTAGGGACCGCCTCTACAATGAGCGCAGGTTTGGATCAGAATCCCAGGGAACAAACAACAGTACCAATACGATAACATGGCAGGACAACAACAACTAGAGATATGGCAGTGGAATTGCCGGAGCTACAGGCGTAAGCAAGGGCTCCTACAGCAATTCATTAACACTAGAGGAAACCCACCAGATCTAATACTTCTACAAGAGACAAATTGCACCCCAACCCTAAAAGGACACTCATGTCAGGAGAACGGAAGAACAGCAACTCTCATTAGGAACAAAATCACAAGCATAGCTCATAACGAGTTTGAAGACACACAGCTTGAACACATAATAACTGAAGTTATTCCCAAGAGAAAAAGAAAAGCTAAAAGCACTTTTATAGTAAATTTGTACAGCCCACCTAAAAATAAAGGAGACTTCATTAAGTTTTTTGCGGAAGCAAAGAAGCTTGCAGGGCAGAATACCCTAATAATAGCAGGGTACCTTAATGCGAAAAGCCCACAATGGGGCAGCAGGATCGAAGATAAAAAGGGGCGCGGCATCTGCACAGCAGCGGAAAACATAGGCTGCGAGTTACTCACAGATGAAAGTCAGCCTACTAGACAGGGTAATAGCGTAAGCGTGGACACATGTCCCGACCGAACCTTTGTCAGGGGCGCTAAGCAAGTCGAATGGGAGAACCTGCAAGAAAATCTCGGCAGCGACCACTACATCATTAGGGTCAGCACAGAGGCAGAAAGCATCAAAAGGAAGAACGGCAAGGCAAACTTAACTGACTCCATGGGATGCCTTCCGCACCTACTGCAAACAACTTAAGGACGACATAACTTCGGCAGAAGATTGGAGCCAACAGCTTAGACAAATCGGGGATCTCTACACAAAAGAAGGGATCGAGCAGAACAAGCACCAGAAGTGGACAAGCGACTTCTCAGGTTCTGGGAGGCAAGACGAGGCCTGACCAAGTGGTGGAAGCACCAAAAGCTAAACAGAAAGCTAAAGAAGAAGATTGCCGAAATCACCAGGCAAGCAGAGGAATATGCAACGCAGCTGGCAAGACAAGGGTGGCAGCAAGCACCTCGCTGAATGGCACCCTCAGCACGGCTAGAACGTGGCAGATCCTCAGAACACTCATAGATCCGAGCAAAAGCAAGGCGGAAAGCAGCAAATCCATCCAAAGGCTAATTCACCAGTACGAAGGTACAGAAGAACAGCTGCTTCAGGCAGTACGAGAGAATTGCTACGGGTAGGACCAGGTAGACGGCTACCAAGGCGACTACCAGGGCGAAGAAAACCCAACCACGGACAGACCCATCACAAGAGAAGAGGTCGTCGAGGCCATAAGGGCAACAAGGAAAAATTCGGCAGCAGGGGCGGACAAGATTCATAACTCGTTAATCCGAAATTTAAGCGACGAAGCAATCAGCCAACTCACCCTATACCTAAACAAACAATGGGAAGAAGGGACGGTCCCAGCGGAGTGGAAACACGCCGTAGTCGTCATGATCCCCAAGCCCGGCAAGAAACTCCAAATTGAAAATCTCAGACCAATCTCGCTAACATCATGCCTAGGCAAGCTGTACGAGAGAATAGTAACCCGACGAATACAAACGCATTTAGAAGACGGAGAATGGTACCCCAACACCATGTTCGGATTCGGGGCAAATTTATCAACCCAAGACATCTTGCTACAACTAAAAGAAGAGGTACTCGAAACAATGCCAAAGAACGGGGAGAACGTTGTCATGGCCATCGATATTAAAGAGGCCTTTGACAACGTATCCCATGCCGCCATTATGGAAGGACTTAACACCACCAACTGCGGGAAGAAGGTCCATGACTACGTTAGAAGCTTCCTCATGGACAGAACAGCGACGGTAGGCCTAGGAGACCTGCGGAGTGACACCTTTCAAACGCCATGCAAGGGCACTCCGCAAGGCTCAGTAATGTCGCCAATACTCTTTAACATAGCGATGGTCAACCTCGCCAAGAAACTCAGCCAAGTCCAGGGGATTAGTCATGCAATGTACGCAGACGATTTCACCATCTGGACCACCCAAGGCTCACTGGGGGAGAAGCAGGAGGCGCTACAAGAGGCTGCCACCTGCATTGACGAATACACAAAACAAAGAGGACTTAAATGCTCCACGGAAAAATCTGAGCTCCTCAGAGTGGGTAGGCACCCTACGGATGCTCCACTCGAAATAAAACTAGAGGGCCGGAACATCCCGGAACAAAAGATGATCAGAATCCTCTGCATGTGGCTGCAAAAAAGCCGGAAGTGCAGTCATAAACTCAGACTGCTAAGCAAAGCGGCAGGACAAGTAAGCCGGATGATCAGCAGAGTAGCGCACAAGAGGTATGGCATGATGGAGGAGGACACACTCAGGCTAGTCAACAGCCTAGTGGTCATCCGGGTAACATATTCATTACCGTACCATGTGACTATCAAAGCAGAGAAGGAGCAAGCGGAGACAATATTCCGGAAGGCATACAAAACAGCTCTTCATCCCCCAAGAAATACATCCAACGACAAGCTCATGCAACTCGTAATCAGTAACACCTTCGAAGAATTAAGAGAATGCCAGCTCAAGGCACAAATACGAAGACTTAGCAACACAACGACTGGAAGGGCGCTCCTGACAAAGCTAGGTCGGGAAATAGAAAAGCCACAAAATAGCAGGGCCGCAATACCGGACCCGCTAAGAAAGAAGCTATGCATACAACCTATCCCCCGAAACATGGATCCAAACATCCATGCTAACAGGAGACAGGTTAGGGCAGAATTTTATGAGAGGAACATGGGGCATCGGGACAACACAGTCTACACTGATGCCTCCCTATACCCCCAAGCACACAAAAATGCGCGGTAGCAGTAGTTGTAAATTACCACGGAGAACACATCACAAGCCTCACAGCCGAAGTATCTAACATAACGGAGGCAGAGGAGATTGCTGTCGCCCTGGACGCGAATGAAGGATATAGGACAGGGAGATCCCTTAACATCTTAACGGATTCACAAGAGGCGTGCCGGAACTATACTAGAGGCAGAATTAGCAGCACGGCACTCAAGATCCTCAGTAGAGCTCTGCTCCCTGAGGGACGACCAATACACAACATAATCTGGATACCGAGTCACGCAGGGATCAGGGGCAACGAAGGGGCAGACAACCTAGCTCGAGGAATGCCCAGCCGGACAGGAACGTCATTACCCCCGGAGGGGCCCCAGATTAATTGCGGGGACAGCTATTCGGAATTATTAAACCTATATAAGGGGCTAAGATTCCAATATCCCCCACCACATAAAGCATTATCCAAGGAGGAAGCCACAGGATGGCGAAGACTGCAAATAGGCTCCTTCCCAATCTTATACATATTAAACAAGATGTTCCCCACACAGTATAGCGCCACCTGTCCGTGTTGCGGAGCAAAACCAACACTATATCATGTCACATGGGAGTGCGGAAGAAATCAAGCATTCCACAAACACAAAACACCAAGTGCGGAGCAATGGGAGAGCCGGCTCACCAGCTGCGAGCTAGGGGTCCAAAGGGCCCTGATAGCACACGCAAGCGAGGTGGCCTGACTCAGTGGAGCCCTGGACTAGGGGCCCACCCACGGCCAAGGAGGACCCAAGCTTCAAGATGAAGACTTCGTCCTCTACCGCTACTTCCTAAAGGAACCAATAAAGTTTTTCATTCATTCATTCGATGCGCAAGTTATGTTCTAATGTATGTCCAACAAACACAGATATTGGACGCACAAACTATCAATTAATATATCCCATATATCTCTGGCAGCTTTAGTGCCGCATTCGAACATAAGAAAAGCCCGAATCCTAAGACGCATGTCATATGGAATTAATTTATTAAGGTTTTCCATGGGCAATTAAAGAGCTTTTTGGCGATAATGCGGAACATTGATAATGCGAAACATTCCCATCGTTTGTGATGTAACCACGAGGTAGTGGCGGTGTTGTGACCGGGTGACCTAGAGGAAAGCGCGAGAGGCATGCAAAAAAAGTCACGTGCTACGCCGCACGTGTTCTAGAGCGGCGCTCGCGCACACTTTTCCTTTCCTAAACTTCCTCCTTAATTATTGGTTTCGGCAAAACATACACTCGGTCATGAGGCTGAATATGCGGGAATGCGGCTAGTAGTGCTACTGCGCTATTAACGGGTCTTCCGCCGCTTTGCTATTAAGTTGTAAAGTATACTGTTACCTGTGCATTTCTGGCGAATCGGAAGCTTAATTCCTGCGTATTCCAAAATTCTTAAGCATACGTGCGGTGCATTTGCTTGCAAACTGAGTTGTTCGAAATAGGCAATCTAGACAAACAGCTTTACAGTGAAGGCAGTTATCGAAAGGCGTGTTGAGCGATGTGCATACCGTAGCAGACGACGGGCCTGGCCGCGACATGCGCAGGCCATTCGGCACCCGTGGGCGCGCGAGTTTGTCACGTGTCCACACAGACACGAAAAAAAAAAACTTCAATCACTCTTTTTTTGCATAAATGGTGCATGAGAAAGACAACACAAACATATTTTCTGGCCTGAAAGGTTATGTATGAGCACACAAAAAGCCACAACAGGAAACAGGAAAAACTCATGCCAGCCTCACCTAACGGCACCTATCGGCACATAGTAGTACCAGTAGTACTCGCGGCTCCGCATATTGCGTGGTAGCGCGGTCTTCGACTCGGCGTGGTAGCTCAGCTTCAGCTGCTTTAGCTTTGCCAGCGGTAGCGCTGAAGTTGTCGGTTTGTTGGGTTCTGGCGGTTTACCACACAATATTTTTGCGTGTTGTACCGTTTCTGCACTCCACATATGGCTCGACATCCATCAAAAGTATGTGTAATGGCCCCGTTTGCATAGCGGTTTCTTTCCATGTGTTCGGCATGCCGTGCCGCCGTTTGCTGTGAGTTGTCTAACGTTTGATTGAAAAGGCTTAGACCTTGCTTTTTTGTTGCAGCATCGGACGATTTGTGCTGCACTATTTAAGACTATCCTTGTCTTTATGTAGCGGTGTAGGTTGATTTTAGATGCCCACAAAGGATAATTGGTGTGTCTGCTGAGTAGCACGGTTTTGTTGCGATGCCAAAACTAAGCAAAGCGCGGTCTGTTCGGAACAAAGCCCGGTTAGAAGTTCAGGCGCTTTTCCAAGCATCGGAAGTGCCGAGCTCTTTGCGGGTTCGCTTTACGAGCTCAATTCCGAGTCATTCAGGTGAACCTTATGGCGAAACTCGGCGCGAAGCGAGTGATGCCGACTACTTAATTTGCACTCCCTTGCGACAATGCAAGCGGTGCCAGCGGTTCGACAGACGACCCTTGCGCCAGCGTTTTTGAGCAAGCTGCTGATTCTTCGTACGTACGCTCCCCTCGACTTGCCTTCGGAGCACACTGCAGGCTCAATTAAGTGACTCTAGCGATGCCGACATAATGAGCAGTGTGGCGAGTGGCAGTTCTCAGTGTACACTGGTCGCTGCTTCCCAAGAATTGGGACACGACGTCCCGACAATTGAAAGCGTTGGAACGGTTGACGAGTTTCGTTCTCGGCTGGTTGGTTGGGCGCCACTTGAACACAACATATCCCATCGCTCTCTAACGGACTTGCTGCGTCTTTTGAGAGGTCACAGCTGCTTTTCTGATTTGCCAACAGACGCACGAACGCGACTTAAAACTCCTCGTAGAACTGCAGTTATAGCTGGCGTTACTGAATTGCCTCCTGGACACTACTGCAATTTCGGGCTTAAGAAAGGCTTGGAGGATATGTTCTGTGTCCCGCAAAGCACCCGCCACAGTTGTTTGGCCTTTCTTTCAACATAGATGGCATGCCTTTGTCAAAGAGCTCCCGTCTGCAGCTCTGGCCAATTCAATGCCAGATTCAACTTAGTGCCACCCTTAAATTACCAGAGCCAGTGATCGTTGGTGCTTTTCTGGGCCCTGCAAATCCAAACTCTGCGCATGAATTCCTTCACCCTTTTGTTCTCAAGCTAAAAAATTTAGCTCGGGTAGGTCTAATGATCTCTGGCAAACTGGTTAAGGTTGAAATGAGAAGCTTTATCTGCGACGCACCTGCGCACGCATTTATATTCTTGACAAAATTACATGCTGGCTACGCAGTGTGCCCTAAATGTACTGCAGAAGGCAGTTTCAATGAGAAGATGTTTTTTCCTACCTCAGAATCAATGCTAAGAACGGATAAATCATTCCGGAAACAGGAAGATTTTGAGCACCACCACGGTGTGTCATTGTTGACGGAACTTCCTATTGACTGTGTGAGCAACGTGCCACTTGATCCCATGCATCTGCTGTACCTTGGTGTAGTTCGTAAGTTGATAAACTTGTGGTTTGCGAGGCCACTGACAGTCCACCTTGGTCCCACAGATCGTAAAGAAATAGCCAAAGGTGTCGCCCTTGAGGGTTGTGTTCCACTTGAGTTCGCTAGGAAACCTAGGACTCTGGATGAGAAAGACCGCTGGAAGGCTACAGAGTGTAGGCTTTTTCTGCATTACACTGGCCCACTAGTGCTAAGGGAGTCACTGCCAAGTCCCATGCTTTTGAATTTTCTGACTTTGCATGCAGCTGCAACAATTCTCAGCACTCCATCACTTTGCCAACAGTATGCAGACTCTGCAGAAACACTTCTTCAGCATTTTGTGAAATGCTTTGGTAGACTTAATGAACAGGAGGAGGTATCGTACAACGTTCACTGTTTGTTGCATCTAGCAGCAGACGTTCGTTTGTATGGAACGCTTGACTCTTTTCCTGCATTTTCTTTTGAGAAGAACATACAGGCAATCAAAAAACTTCTTCGTAAACCTGGTCGTGCATTGAATCAGATATATAATCGCTTAGAGGAAAAACGTGCCTCAAAAGCACAGCAAAGTTACTTTGAAAGGCGGCCAAGGGAATTCTTGCTCGAAAATGATGATGTGGGAACTCTCCTTCAAGCTGTAGACTCCCACAGTACAAAGGAATCAGGTTTCAATCCTTCACTTTGAGCTTGAGACCTAATGACGGCTGCTGCCGAATCAGTGAAGATGTCATTCTCATAGAAAATTTTGCCCATAGAGTGTCTGACTGAGAGTCGTGCATAGTTGTCAGGAAGTTCTGTGAAGCAGAACCATTGTACAATAGACCACTTGACTCAAGAAGGCTTGGCATTTCAGTTGTGAGCAAACTCTCCTCAATAACGTGTTGGCGTATTGAAGATGTGAAAAAACTGGTTAAGCCGCCGTTCCCGGGATCGAACCTCGCTGCAGCAGCCACATTTCCATGGAAGTGAAAGGCAGAAGTGCCCGTGTACTGTGCAATGTCAGTGCACATTAAAGATCGCCGAGTGGTCAAAATTATTCTGGAGAGGACTATGGCAGCTCTTTCTTCTTTCACTCCCACATTCTTCCCTTCCCTTGTGGTGTGGTCTGGGTGCCCATGACATAAGTGAGACAATAACTGTGCATTTCGTTTCCTCAGAAACCATTTTTCAGTTTTCAATTTTTGCATCACTAATGTTGTGCTTTCAACTTTTATTCCTAGATGGTGCCACAGTGCTCTATATTTCTTGGTTGACATGGTAACCATGTTCCACTGAAATTTCCAACAACGAGGTACACATCACTATACCATAACAGCTCTGGCTGTGGGGACTGAAATGGTCGCTATGCTATACTAAAAGTGCCTAATTAATGTTTTTTTGGCTGTAACTATGTCAGCTTTAGTTCATAATTTTTTTTCAGGTGTGCAATTCTCACGCTTGCTGATCATGGTTTTTAGCATAGAGGCACATGAAACACGCTCATCAACTGTTTGAAAAATTCTTGGTAAAAAGTTTTTATCGCATTTGTTGCAAAACCATTGCGTAGTCGAACAGCTTAGACAGTAAGCTTTTTGTTGTGGTGAAAAAAAATTTGATGCCTAAAATTTAGTTGTCGGTCTTATTAAGAGTGTTGTCGTTCCATGCTCTGTAGTTGGAATTTTTTTCCTTGTGTTTTGTATTACACATTTAAGTTGCCATGCAAATAAAGTGTTACCCTTTTTTTTTTACTGGTTTTGTCAAACACTGAAAGGTGATGTAATTGTCACTCACGATGTGTCATTCTTGTTCAAGCCAGGCTGTGTTTTTTGTATTAATGTGATGACACCTAAAGAAAGTACCCTTTTCAAGCTTTCTCTGGTGCTCCTGCAGACCTGCTTGCTTGCTTTGCGGGTAGAACTTGTTGCTCTAGGCAGTCCAAAATTTTGGCTTAAGTTATTGTTTTGGGGCACGCACTGTGGTGCACAGAAGCAGATGCTTTGCTTACATGAATTGATTTAATACCAGTCCTGTTGACATTGCAGAGTGAATTCAGGAATGAACATATGCGCTACGGTAGTGTATAGGTGGCAGACGGCTTGCATAAAAATTTCCTCTTTTTTTCTGGCCTTACCTCACACACTGGTGCTCTGTTGGTCTGCTACCGGTGTTTTGTACCTTTTAATTTGGTCACAATGTGCATCCACTTCTCTAATTAGTTCTGACTTCTTTTCCAGCTTAGCTGCTGGCATGAAATGAGTACCAACGCTCTAGCAAAGAAACCCCTTGCTTTAAATCTATGGGTGCCTCTCAAAGGCGTTTCTTGCAAGAAAAGTGTTGAGGAGGCAACAAAGTGGCCTCATTGGCCTGACAGTGAGTGTGTCCTGTCTACATGTGTACCTTTCCACTGGTGTATGCACTCTTTCCTTAAAGACAGTGGAGCTGTTTCAAGTTTAGAGTAAGACTGCGAGGGCTACTGCAATGTTGTTTTCATGCTGGTGCCTTAGCAGTTTTACTGCATTCAACTAAAGTACCGTATTGGCCTCACCACTGATTAATGTACACAGAAAGAAAGGTGAACCACTTATGGCTGGAAAGGCAGAACAACCACCGTGCAGGGGATTCAATTAAGGGCCTTCTTTGTAGCTGCCAGTGCTCCTTATTTATGAGCAGAATGAGAGTATGAGTCTCTTCACTGGCATTGTTGCAGTTGGCATTGCACTTGACTTCTTTCTAGGTAAACCAAGCAAGTTATGCACCATGAAGTGGCACTATTTGAACACTGCAGTCTATAAGCACTCGTGTTGGATGTATGAACCTCAGACATCCAGTGATTTTAGTGGCTGCAATTGGGCTCTGGGGTTAATATCACTGTCATCTTCTCGCCTGCAGGTGGAAAAGCTGGAGACTTTTTTTTTCTAAATGCATGCATCCCACCCACACTTCGTCTTTCCTGTAAATACCTTCTTGAGTTATGTTACTGTGCGTGCGCTGAAACTCTAGATCAGGAAGCAGAGGGACTGCAGGGCAGAATTCGATAGAGTGGTCTGATTTCGAGGAAGAACTGTGATACACTGTGTACCATAAGTGTTGTTTTGGTAATGCTTTATTGTCAGCAGTCTCTACTTGGAAGAATACAGCGCCAATCAGGTGTTGACACTGAAAAACATTAAAACCGGGCACAGGTTTCAGTCTGTCACTGAGCGGTTTTGAAAGTGAAGAGTTCCTCTCTACCAAATGAATATGCTTGTACCGAATCTCTTGGACATGACTAAAAAATTGATTGTTTATGCTGGAAGCACCTCTGCTTGTGGCAATGTGTGAGGCTTATGCTGCTTTGCTCTGCCTATTTTACAAAACAGTGCAGACAAGCCAAGAAGCACCTGCTGTCGGCAAAGCACCTTTCCGAACAACTTTTGTGAACATTAACATTTCTAAGTGTTTCAGTGTTCTTGGCCATTCAAATACATCCTGGGTAATCATTGCCTTGTGTTTGCATGCAAAGCACAGTACATCAGGCCTTGTCTTTTTTGAACCATGAGTACAGAAAGATCCCTTCTTCTTCCAAGTTCACTATGAACTTGAGTATTGGAATACACAAAGAATGCTGCTATGGCTTTGAAGCTTTGCTTCTGCATGAGCTATTTTGCTGTTCTTTATTTTGCAGGCATTATAACCAATGCTGAGAAGACAAGATGCTAGAAGAATGTTTCAGATCAACTGCAGTCAACCTATACGCAAATGCATATAGCTTATTGCTCACATTCTGTAGAAGAGTATATTCAGTGATCCAAAGAGGTGAAACTGGAGGAAAACCAAATCGGTCTTCATATCCAACGTCCCCAATCACTAAGGCCTAAATTACGAGCATTGTAGAAGATGCAATATGTGGCATTGCACTTAAGCATACAGCAATTGTTATCGTCAAAGCTACGTAGGCATATCATAAGCAAGACGCCTGTAGTACTTTTTTTATTGTCCGTTATCTTTCCTATCTTTTTCCATCGAGAACTAATGGTGAATCCAGAGTAGTTTTTGCGTGTTGTTTGTTGTGCAGTCATTTCTAAAGCAAGCATTTTTGCAGTACTGCAGTTTGTATTTTACTTACACTGCTTTTCTCTGCTTAATTTTGCAGGCTAATATCAACGAGCCAAGGGATACATGCTACCACAAGAAGAAATCTTCAATACCTTTCCTCATAGACTCAATGGCCTGATGTTCATAGTCTGTAAAATAGCTTGTTGCATGCACCTCTGTGCATGGTGTATATGGACAAAATGGGGTGCATATTGCCCCATCTATCGAGAGCACAGATACTGGGACATCAGTGATGGTTATTGTTTATGATACCATGGGCAGCATTGTCTAAGCATAAAGAAGGGTATACGTCTGCAGGTCACCTTGTTATCATTTGATGGAGCACAGTGCATGCAGAACATTTTTTTTCCCATAATCTTTCAAGATATTTGCTGAAAGAATAAGGTGCAGCAAAAGTAATACATTCTGAGTAGTGAGTAGCCATTGAATGCATGTGCCTTTGGTCAACCATCCTTGAGATCTCGCTTCTGGTGCTAAAGGGCCTTCAGTTTTTGGAAATGTCTTGACTTTCTTGTTACAATGTCATGTGAGTGCATTTCTCATTATTTTGTTTATTTAATCTGTTGTTTCTTGTTTTATTTTTTTGCTTCAATCATGTTTGAGGCTTTATGAGCAAAGAATCTGTACCAAAGCTGCAGTAACAGCTTTTATTAGTGCTCAGCCAGATATTTGGTGTTGAATTTTAACCTGTTCTGTTTTACCTGATATTGAGTGAAAGCCATAATTGGTTGCTAATTCAAAGTGCACATTATAATCTGTTTTATTGTGGTTGGACATAGATGTGTGTTGGTATTTTTGATGCGTCTTTCTGTTGATATTTTTCATGATCAAATCACCTGTTGCAGATTGCTAAGGGGAGATGTGAGTCAAAAAGCGGAAATTTTCATTTAAAAAAATTCAATTTATTTTTTTTCACTGTGTCCATAACTTTCATCTCCTCTTTTACATATAAAAAGTTCAGAGCTGTAAATTACACAGAAATTAATAAAAAACTAGGTTAATGCTATCTAATCAAACACTACATTTCTGTGCACACCATTTTATTTTGTATCATGCTGAGTCAGTATAGTGTTCTATATTTTGTTTGCAAAGGCCTTACACTTTTTTTGAAAAAGAACTCTGGCTAATGTTTGTTAATAATATTTCATAAAAACTTTTTATTCATATTCAATATTTGCAGACTCCTAATAATTGCGCATTTGGGTTGGTGGGAATTATTTCTTTGCCATGTTGCCATGTTTCTAGCAGAAATCCAAAAAGTTTAAAGATTTACTTCCACTGGACAGTTATTCTCGACCGAAGGGCCTAAACTCGGCATCCAGATGTTTGCTGAAAAATAAATATGATTTTATTTGGTTAATACTAAATTTGGCGTTTGTTCCTTTGTTATATAAACAAGCTCTTTCATCTTGGGCCTTAGGTTTTATTGAAAATGCTCTGGTTTTGAAATGCAGGATCAGTCATGGCAGACCACAACTTTGGCGTGTTTCCTGGACAAAGTCCACCTGATGAACAGCGCCTTCTCAACCACAGTGTGCCATCCACTAGTACAAGCGTGAATACTCACCGGGACAAGCCCACAGGCAAGCAGATTTACCAGTGCACCCACTGCGGCAACGTTTTCAAGAAGAGATCATACCTAGTGCAGCACATTCGCACCCACACAGGCGACCGCCCGTATCATTGCAGTGACTGTGATAGCACATTCGCTTATAAGGACAGCCTGGTCAGACACCTGCGCACGCATACGGGTGATCGACCGTACCGTTGTGACCACTGTGACAGCACATTTTCAGTAAAGAGCAGTTTGGACAAACACCAGCGCACGCATACGGGTGATCGACCGTACCGTTGTGACCACTGTGACAGAAAATTTTCAGTAAAGAGCAGTTTGGACAATCACGTGCGCACCCATACGGGTGATCGTCCGTACCGTTGTGACCACTGTGGCAGTGCATTTGTACAAAGGAGCCACCTGGTAAAGCACGTCCGCATCCATACTGGTGAGAAGCCATACCAGTGCCAGCTGTGCCCCATGGCATTTGCAAAAAAGGAAACCCTTGTGGCACACGTGCGGTCCCACAAGGGTGAAAAACCATTCCAGTGTGACTCGTGCTCAAAGGCGTTCTCAGTTAAGTGGAAGTTAAAACACCACAAAGAGACAAGACACTAAAGGAATAGCATTGTTCCATGGTGCCCTTTGGAACACGTTTTGGTAGCTATCCTGTTGGCAAACAGATAACAGCATGCTAGCTAAGTGACCTATGAGAAGTGTTCTATCCTAACATGGTACTCGACTACTGTCCCGAAACATGCGGGTTCGATCCCAGCTGCGACAGCCGCATTTCAGTGGAGGCGAAATGTTGAAGGCATGTGTACTGTGCAATGTCGGTGCATGTTTAAAGGACCCCAGGTGGTCGAAAATACCAGAGCCCTTAACTACAGCGTCGCTCATAGCGTGAGTCGCTTTGGGATGTTAAACTCCATAAACCAAATGATACCTTATGTCCGTAGTTAATTTAATTTGCAAGCATTCTTTAATGCTGACACTACACTGGCACTGGGCTAGTCCGTATCTTCTTTTGGAACCACTAGCCTACTATGCTTCCAGACATGTGTGGAGTAGAGGTAATTGTGACACATAGGGATGACATCACTTCCCATTAAAGAAAGGTTTTCAGTGATAATGTATCCAGGATTTATACCTCGTGTTCCCAACTTTCTGATGAAGATCAGAAGAAGAAAATCTGGCCTTATTGTTTATTGAGATTTATCCCTAAGCACACTTGTGTTAAATAAATGTTTTATCACTTTACAGATTCCTATTGCAGCAGCTCTATTTGCATAACGTCAAAAGAAAACATGCTGCTGTGTGATTTTTTCAGTGCGGCATTCTAGTTCTAGCAGAATGTATGAGAGAAGAGAACAAAAGATTGCATGGCTAGCTTTTGTTTTTAGGTTTTAAGAACTACTTTTTTTTAACCAAAAACATTGAAAGAGGTTCACTGCACTGGTATCACTTGTCAGATTGCTCTTTCTGTGCGGCGTGCAAATGGCATATTTTGTGGAATATCGTGGCCTATTTTCAGCCTTTTTGTCGGAGTAGCTGTAGTGCTGGAATTGTGCTTTGAGTTAGCTTCTTCGTAAGGCATACATATTACGGAAGCTAGCCTTGTTGCATTTTCTCAAGGTATTTATGACAAGAAGGCTATTGGGTTTGTCACCACTGATGCCAGTGTTGCTGTAATTTCTTTGATTCATCATAGGCTGTTCAGCCGATGTGCTTGTAGAAACAATCACTTCGTGGCAGCGAGAAGTCTATCGGTGTGTCTTCAGATTGCGTTTTATTTCTTCTTGTGTGTTCTTTGTTCCTTCGTATGAATATTTTGTTGCACCTGGTGTCAAAAAGTGGTCTCAACATTTTGGCTGTTTGCAGTGCTTTTTTCCTTTATTTATGCTCTGTACTTTAAAACTGAAAACCATTGGTACTCTTTGGTTTCCCATCTGTGTAGGTTTTAGCCCTCCCCATGATTTGTGGCATCACTAGCTGCATTATTCAGCTCTGTGCCTGCAAGATTACTACTCTGTGTGGTTGCATTCCCTCACTACTGACACAACAGTGAACAATTGTTTTGTTGGTTGGCTTGGAGAAAGATGCTTTCATTCTTTGCATCAGGAGTCATTTACATGAGTTAGGATTGGTAACAATTGAATGGGCAGCAATTATAAACTGCCTACTTAAAAACTATTCCCTAAGTGGTTGCATTACTGTTGTCTGAAACACTTGTCGAGAAACACAGTGCGGCATTTCTAGAGTGGAGCTCTAATCTTGTTTGACATGTATGCTGGTCATAAAGGTTCATCTGGCATAATTGTCTTTCTTTTATCGGGCAAGTTTAGCTCACAGTTGCGCTGTATTGTTTGCAATAAAAATGGTTATGTGGCTTTTTCTTGCTGTACTGATGTTTCTCCACGAGGAAAAAAATGCATTTATTGCCAAGAAAATTGGATGAAAAATGTTCCCTCCACCTGATCCAAACTCAAGATATCAGGATCAAAACAGATCCGCCGTTTCTTTTCATAAGTGAATGGCAGTGTATCCTCAGCGATCCACATGAAAAAAATTTTCTTGATGCACTGCATGTTTGCTTGCAAAGACGGCTGCTAGTAGTGACACCTATTTTTCATGTCGGTAGAGTGTGGTGATATATCTATTTGGGTCGGCTTCAAATTGTCTCATGTGTCCCTTTGGTGTGCTATTTCTTGTTTTCATCAGAATTATATATTTTTCAGCCTAAATAGTATGTTCATGTCCTAAGAAAGACAATTTGTTAGTTTTTCTGCGCAAAGCACTGGGTGTTTATTGCGGAAATGTGAGAAATTGTAGACAAAGTGTCGTAATTGAAAACAGCAACGTAGATAAGCTGCGATTTGTGAAGTAAACATCCGAATTGTTAAGGAAGTAATTTCTTTTTCAAAAGTGCACATTACGCTTGACATTGAGAGTAAACAAATCGTTTTACAACTGCCCACAAAATATGTACGTAGAAAAATGGCAAATGGCTTCCTACCACACTCACTGTTTTGTGAAATAATATTTACTGCATTCACTATGTGGCATAAACAATCTAGCTTATTTGTAACTTGAAGGATTCGAAATTCACCTGAAACAAAGAAGTCACTGTTAGATGCTGCCCACTCTCTGCAAAAGCTAAGAGTTCGCTTTATACGCAATCGTGCCCTTAACGTGTCGGAAGGTTAAAGTGTATTTTAGAGCGAGTTGCTATTCCACTTTGTAGCAGACAGGGATAAAAAATAGGAAACGGAGAGATACCAGATCATTATTGTGGCACTTTATGCTTCACCATTTTTCTATGTTTAAGCATCTCCCATTTCTGCTTGACAAAATTTGAACTATGTTTTGAAAATTCCTCAATACTTTGTGCATTGATTCCCATTCAGTTTCAAATGATTACTGTGGAAAACTTTATTCCCTGCACAAAAAAAATCTGACAATGCTTGCCTGACATGCTGAGTACATTGTGACCAGTTTCCTACAATTTTTCAAATGATTCACTTCACATCCTTCTAGTCATCACCTTAACACTGTGTTATCTTTTGAGGCAAGATATGCTATTCACACTATTCTTTAAGCTAAATAGAAGATCTGGTCATTTTTTTTGGGTATTGGTGTGGTATTAAAGGGGCTCCGAAACGTCTTCCGAGGAGAGCACATTAACTCGCTTAATGACTCCACTGTGTTGTCATGAAAACACGAGCCAAATACTGCTCTTCTACACGCAGCAGGCGACCCACAATCACGCTTAAAAGTTGGCGAGCCCTTCCCGGCGACTTTTTCATCCTAGCACCCTCCTGCGTCCCCCGCATCTGCGTAGACAAGGTGAGAGGTGGCCATTGGTTAGATTCTTGCAGACTTCAGGCAGCTACAGTGGCCACGGCCAATAAGCCGCTTTGCTCCTGTGTGTCGGGAAGCTTCGCTCCCAGAGGGGGTCGGCGAAGGAGCGCCTACCTTCCAGCGTGCAAAAAGTGACGAGAGGAGAGGGAAAGGCGCCAAGGTGCTGAAATTCGAATTTTAACTACAGATAACTCAGCCCCTACAAAGCGCATTTAAATATGCCTTGCGAAACGCTATTCATGCAGTGACGCGCTTCAATATCCCATGCATGCCACAACTTTATTAGAGCACCCTTCACAGCCCCTTTAATACTTCTGTTTAGGTGAGCAGGTTCATTTCTAATAAGGTACGTACTTGCGCGAAGAGGACTGGATGCAACGAAGAAACACATTTGACTTGTTTCGCTCTGTTCATGCCGTACATGTTTGTTCATAGTGTCCTGTCTTCCTGCTATGCTAGTATGCACCTTGTTAGAGATGGTGTGGTATGCGATAAAACGTACATATTCATGCAAACTGTCGCGATGGCTAAGTGGCTGTGGCGTTTGGCTACCGAGTGCAATGTTGTGGAATAAAATCCTGGCTACTACGGCTGCATTTCGACAGAAGTTGAATGCAAAGAAGTTATGTGCTGTGTGGTGTCAATGCACATCAAAGAACCCCACGTGACAAATTATTTGAAACTAATAGGTACCATGTTTTGGCAGAAACGAAGCCTCACTGTTTCCCAGCTCCAAGATCCCAATTTGCAGCCACTGACCTTCAAAAGTGAGGTGCGGCCTAGGGCGGCTCTAGGCACTGATTTCCAATCATAGTATGGGCCGCCGCGACGGCTAAGTGGTTATGGCATTTGGCTGCCGGACTGAAAGACGCGGGTTCGATCCCCGCGGCAGCGGTGGAATTTCGATGGAGGCGAAATTCTAGAGGCCCGTGTACTGTGCGATGACAGTGCACGTTAAAGAACCCCAGGTGGTCGAAATTTCCGGAGCCTTTCACTACGGCGTCTCTCATAGCCTGAGTTGCTTTGGGACGTTAAACCCCTTTAAACCAAACCATACTATAGGCTAGGTAGTTGTATGTTAAGCACAGTGCCTGTTTGCATATTTTTCTTGTCCAGATTCTTCCATATCTTTTGACTGTGTAAGTAATGAATGGTCCCGTGTTTTTTTTATGTGTTGTCCAAAGTGCAGTCATATATAAAGGAAGCATATTAACATTGCTGCTTTGGGCATTACAGTTTTTATTTTACTTCCGCTGCTTTTCTCTGTTAATTTTGCAGGGTAATATCAACGAGCCAAGGAATATATGCTACCAGATGAAGAAACCTGCAATTACAAATCTTCCCAACCCTCATAGACTCAATTGCCTGATGTTCATAGCCTGTAAAAAAGCTTGTTTACAGACCTTAGTTCATGGTCTATACGGACAAAGTGGGGTAGATAATAACACGTTTATTGAGAGCACAGATGCCGAGACATCAATAACGGTTATTGTTTTAAGATACCATGGGCAAGATGGCCTAAGCATAAATAAGGATATAAATATGCAGGTCACCTTGTTGTCATTTGATAGAGCAAGCAGAATATTTTTTTTTCCGCAATATTTCAAGATTTTTGCTGAATTAATAAGGTGCAGTAAAAGTAATACATTCTGTGCAATGATGAGCCATTGAATGGATGTATGTGTGGTGAACCATCCTTGATCTGGCTTGTGGTGCTAAAGGGCTTTTAGTTTTTGGAAATGTCTTGCCTTACTTGACTTTGTTGTTATAGTACCATGCACATTTCTGATTATTTTGTTTATTTTCTCTGCTGTTTCTTGTTTTTGCTTTAGTCATGTCTGAGACCGTATGATGAAGTATCTCTACCAAAGCTACAGCAACAGCTTTTATTACTGTTCAAGCAGATTTTCGGTGTTGAACTTTAACCAGTTCTGTTTTACCTGCTCTCGAGCGAAAGCCATAAATGGTTGCTTATTCGAAGTGCACATAAAAGTCTGATGATATTTTTTATGTGTATGACACTGCTGACACTAGCTGGCTAAACAGTATCTGTTGCTACATGAGTTTAACTCAAACCTTGACGTCAATTCCGTTTTTCGGTTTGTGTTAACAGCACGTGTCTGTTTGCAGAATGAACTGTAGCTTCCTCATCTTTACCTGTAATTTTTAAAAATCTTCCTTATCTTTACGTGTTATTTTAAAAAAGTTTTGTCTGAACATGGAAACTATGTTTATGTCTATTACTAAGTGTATGTTAGTTTGGTATGCGACGAGGTATGAACCAGCTTTGAGATAGGAGGGTTTTGCACTCTTACGGTCTCCCGGTAACATGAGCTTTTTGCCAGGTGAAATGCGAACTGTATGCAGAAATCAAAGAAGTAAATTTCACTTCACAAGTGTGCACTTTTTAATCCCTCCAGTCACAGTTCATTCATCTGTGCACATTGAATTTGTGTCTGTTTTTCCTACTCCCGTGAATTTTTTTGCTGATAATGGCTGCTACCTACATATATGGAACCCTCTACAGATGGCTGCGAGAACCGTCCCAAGCCAGTCATTTAAAATTAACGAAAAAGTTTTTGGTGTATGCCTCTTGTTTATTAATATGTGTACTATGCGATGTCAGTGCACGTTAAAGAACCCCAGGTGGTCGATATTTCCGAAGCCCTTCACTAGAGTGTCCCTGATAGCCTGAGTTGCTTTTGGATGTTAAACTCCCCTATACCATAAACCATCTTCATTAATAATATTTATAATAGCTCTGCCAAGAGTACTTCATGTGTGCTTTCATTTGCTTGTTTTGATACCTTAGTTCTAAAATGGTACTCTAGTGACAGGAATGAGTCGGAACGGTTTGAGGCCTTGAAGTTGTGTCAGATACAGACTTATGAGAGGATGTCGATATTGAAAATAAGGATGGGAGTGTAAATATTCGAAATTCCTGTATCGAATTGAACATGTTTGTTATTCGGCTCGTACTCAGTTCGAGAATTTAGTATCTGAGTTTTTTATTTTCGAAAGTTTTGAAATATTTAGTTAGCAGGAATTGATTATTGTGCTGACTTTCATTAATCCATTCATGGCAGAACCAAAATATCTGGACAAATTATCCAAACATTAAGTTTAAGGTGTCAGGTAAACTGTACAATGACATTTGTTTCTGTCATTCATCAGGTCGACTGTTATCACCCAGGCACCAATTTTCTTGGATGTTTAGCAAATTTCGGCAGGTGGGCTGGTCACATCACACGAGCTGAGAGCATGATGGGTGACCACCTGCTTCAAACTATCACAGAATGAGAACACATCTTTTAATCATCAGCAGCAGCAGCCTGACTACGCCCACTGCAGGCCAAAGGCCTCTGCCGTGTCTCTCCAATTATCCCTGTCTTTTGCCAGCTGTGTCCACTGTATGCCCGCAAACTTCTGTATCTCATCAGGCCATCTAACTTTCTACCACCCCCTGCTACACTAACCACAGTCAGAAAAAAAAAGTTTGGGAATTTTTTTTTGGATCCAATTGGACATTCGAACTGGTTTCATTTGGATCTTCGAATTGGTTCTAGCTGTGTTTTTAGCCACCCGACCAATTCAACCTCGCTGGATCCAACTGGACCAACAGATTGGACGAATCAGGTCCTAGCAGTTATTGCATCCAGAAAATATTCCCAAAATATGCCTCGCAACATGTGAGAAATACTTCTGCAACTTAACATATTAATAATATGGAAAAGGAAAACTGATTTGTGAGGAAATTAGGGAAACATTGTGTCTGTGTTGTTCTTCCAGTACGCCGAAACTGCACATTTGTCACGGGCTTATCACTGTTTGCACTGTGAGCCTCCTCACAAGGATTTACCGCAATTTTTTTTATCAGTAATGTGGGAGGGGGCGTTTTAAAACTCACCCGTTGGATAAATCGGTAGTTTCTTCCAGTCCCTGGAAATTCAAATTAATTAGGTATTGCTACCCATAATGTTACCTTTAATTGTTGCTTCATATGAATTCATTGATTTCATTTTGTTTCTCATTTTGTTTCTCCACCTGTGGCATACTTTTAAGTACTGTTTCCGTTAGCTCGATCTCTCCTCCTTTACATATAAAAAGGATCAGAGCTAGAAATCACGAAATTACTAAAAACCTGGGTTAATGCTGTCTAATCATACAATATACACTTCTGTGCACACCATTTTATATTGTATAGTGCTGAGTCAGTATAGTGTTTTATCTTTTGGTTGCAAAGGATATACACTTTTTTTTTCAAAAAGAAGTCTGTGCAATGTTTGTTTTTTTATCTTAAAAAATTTTATTCATATTTGCAATTTAAATATTCGCAGACTCCTAATAAGTGGGCATCTAAGTTGGGGGGAATTATTTCTTTGCTATGTTGCCATGTCCCTTACATGAATCCAAAAAGTTTGAAGATTTACTTCCACTGGACAGTTCTTCTCGACTGAAGGGCCTAGACTCTGCATACTAAATATGGCTTTTGTTCTCTAGTTGCAAGCAAGCTGTGGCATCTTGGGCCTGAGGTTTTGATGAAAGTACTCTGGTTTTGAAATGCAGGATCAGTCATGGCAGACCACAACGTTGGCGTGTTTCCTGGACATAGTCCACCTGATGAAAAGCACCCTTACAACCACAGTGTGCCATCCATTAGTACAAGCAATGGTACTCACCGGGACAAGCCCACAGGCACGCAGATTCAACAGTGCACCCACTGCGGCAAGATTTTCCAGAAGAGATCTGACCTCGTAGCGCATATTCGCACCCACACAGGCGATCGCCCGTATCATTGCAGTAACTGTGATAGCGCGTTCGCAACAAGGAACAGCCTGGTCAGACACCTGTGCACCCATACAGGTGATCGTCCATACCGTTGCAGCTTTTGTGACAGTGCCTTTTCTAGAAAAGATAACTTGGTAAGACACGTCTGCATTCACACTGGTGAGAAGTCTTTCTAGTGCCAGTTGTGCCCCATGGCCTTTGAACAAAAGCTAACCCTTATGGTGCACGTGCGGTCCCACAGGCATGAAAAACCATTCCATTGTGACTTGTGCTCTAAGGCGTTCTCAGTTAAGTGCAGTTTAAAACACCACAAAGAGCCAGGACACTAACGGAACAGCTGAGTTCCCTGGTGCCCTTTGGAACGCATTTTGGTAGCGGTCCTGTCGACAACCAGCTGGCAGCATGCTAGCTAGGTGACCTGTGACAAGTGTTCCTTTTTAAGCTATGTCGGTAGCTAGTTTTATTTGCGGCAATTCTTTAATGTTGACGCGCTCCTTGCCGGAATGGGACGCTGACATGCCCTTGTACTGCACTGGTGCTGGGCTATTTCATTTCTTCTTCCAGAGCCACAAGTATATTGGACTTGCAGACTTACGTCAACGAAAAAAAAAATAATCTGACATATGGGGTGGCATCACTTCCCATTGAAGAAAGGCATTCAGCGGCAGTGTGTCTAATATATTTATTGCTGGTACTAGTTCTCAGGCTAATGATGAAGATGGGGAAAAAAGAGGGTGGCCTGACTGTCTGTTGAATTTTATTGTCCCAAGTGTACTTGTGTTTTTAAAGAGATGGCATTGCTGCAATATAATATTGGCAGATTGTGCGTAATTGGAATGTAATCAGAATTGGAGTGTTGGTGAGTGAAAAAATAGAGTCGGAATGGAATACATTGCCCCGCCGCGGTGCCTCAGTGGTTAGGGTGCTCGGCTACTGATCCAAAGTTCCCGGGTTCGAACCCAACCGCGGCGGCTGCGTTTTTATGGTGGCAAAACGCTAAGGCGCCTGTGTGCTGTGCGATGTCAGTGCACATTAAATATCCCCAGCTGGTCGAAATTATTCCGGAGCCCTCCACTACGGCACCTCTTTCTTCCTTTCTTCTTTCACTCCCTCCGTTATCCCTTCCCTTAGGGCGCAGTTCAGGTGTCCGATATATGAGACAGATACTGTGCCATTTCCTTTCTTCAAAAAACCAATTATTATTATTATTAATGGAATACATTGGAGAATGAAAAAGCAAAGGCTATCACATGCCCTCCACATCAGCCCAATTGATTGCCCCGAAATTTTTAAAAATGGTTTTGGAGTGCTGCCGTATATCACTGCAGCTTTGTTTGCTTACTGTCAAAATTGAAAACTGCGGATGTGTTGAGTTTTCAATTTGGCATTGGAATACTGCTAGCAAAACGTATGAGAGGGGAGAACAAAAGTTGAGCCTCGAGATTACGTGGCTTGCTTTTGTATTTAGGCTTTAAGAATTACGTTTTTTGAACAAAAAATTTGAAGAACTGGTGTCACTTGACAGATCACTGTTCCTGTGTTGCATGCAAATGGCATATTTTGTGGAATATTGTGTCCTCACTATATTCAGCCATTTTGTCAGAATAGCACTTGTGCTGAAATTGTGGTTTGAGTTAGCTTCTTTGTAAGCTGCACATGTTACTGAACCTAGCCTTGTCATATTTTCATTGGGTTTTAATGACAAGAAGGCTATTGGGTCTGTCACCACTGATGTCAGTGTTGTAATTGCTGCGATTCATAATAAGCTGTTCAGCTGATGTGCTTTTAGAAACATTCACTGCACTGTGGCGAGAAATCTTTCAGTGTGTTTTCAGATTCCATTCTATTTCTTCCTGTGTGTTGTTGGTTGCTTCCCATGAGTATTTTGTTAAACCTGCTGCCAAAAACAGGTCTTGACATACTGACTGTTTGTTGTAGTACTAATGCCCTTTATTTGTTTCTGTACTTTAAAACTCCATAGCACTGGCACTCCTTCGTTTGCCATTTGTGTGACTTTTAGCACCCCCACCCCCCAGAAAATGATTTCTGGCATCACTTGTTGCACTGTTCAGCGCTTTGCCTTCAAGAGTACTACTCTGTGTAGTTGCATTCCCTCACTAGTGTCACAACAGTGGGCAGATGTTTTGTTTGTTGGTTTGGAGAAATATGCCAAGTGTTCATTCTGTACTTCAGTAGTCGTTTACGTAAGTTAGGGTAATTAACATTTATATGAGCAGCAACCAGAACCGCACAATTAAAAATTATTCCCCATGATCTGGTTGCGTTACTCCTGTGTGAAAAATTTGTGGACAAATGCAATGTGGTATGACTAGAGTGTAGCTCGATTTGTATGCACACGATAAATGTTTAACTGGCATCGATGTTTTCACTTTGTTGGGCAGTGTTAGCTCACAGTTACACTGTAGTTTTTGCAACAAAAATGGTTATGTATGGAATGCACCATTTGTTGTTTAATTGAAATGGAATATTTTTCAACCTAAATAATATATTGAGGTTTTTATGAAGACAGCCTGTCAGTTTTCCACCGCAAAAATCAAACATAATATGGCAAGAAGGTGCGAAATTTTATACAAAGTGTCGTAATTGACTAAAATAGCGACATAAATATGCTTTGACATAGAAGGTAAACTCCCGAAGGTTCATGAAAATAATTTATATTTCGAAGGTGCGCATTACATTTGAAATTGAGGCAAAAAGTTATGCTAAAAATGGTGGCAAAATATTTTTGCACAACAATGGCGGACGATATGCTACACCGCTCACTGTTTCACAAAATATTCACTGCATTCACTGTATGGCATAAAAAAATCTAGCGTATTTGCGTTATGAAGGATGTGAAGTTCACCTCAAAACAAAGAAAGGCTACTAGATGCAGACCACTCTCGGAAAAACCTGCAAGTTTGCTTTATGTGCTGTTACATAATGTGTCGAAGGGTTAAGGTGTGTTTTGGGGTGAGTTGCTATTGTACTCTGCAGCAGATGGATAAGAAAGATGATACAGAGAGATACCAGACCACTACTGAGGTGCTTTATACTTTACCATTTTTGTATGTTTAAGCATCTCCCATTCCTGCTTCACAAAGTTTGAATTTTGTTTCAGAAATTTCTAAATACTTGGGGAATTTCTACTCCTTCAGTGGCAGATTATTACTGTGCAGAAATTTATCCCCTGAAAAAAAAAATCTGGCAATGCTTGCCTGACATATTGGGTATATTCAGTTTTTTTCGGAAACTTTTCAAATGATTCACTTTATATCCTTCTTGTCATCACCTTAATTATGTGTTGTCTTTTGATGTCGGATCTGCTGTTCACACAGATTTTTTTACACCGAAAGAAAATGTCTAGTCATTTTTCTCTGTTATTGGTATGGTATTAATACTATTGTTTGGACGAGTTTCACTGTGACCTATTTTCTTTGCGCAAGTACGTACCTGATTAGAGATGGCGTGGTATGCCAAGTGTATTAAACTTGCATGTCACGTCAGCCTTGTACTTGTGTCGGGAAGACTTTTCGTTTCACACGTTGGGCCAATTGGTGGAAACTGAGGGGAGACATTAGCGATACTTGTGCGAGAGAGGATAGTACTGTTACACGCACATGACAATTCCTTCATTGGTCATCATTGCTGGTCACGTTAACACCAGTGCATTGCTTCCACAGGACCAGGTAGAGCGGAAAGCGCTACTCACATCTCTTGAAAATTATCGCGCCGCAAAACTTCCTATTGTTGGGCCTTTCACACACTGTAATGGCAAGTAGAAAACACAGATCAAGTAAACGGTGCCTGTCAACTCCTTCGTCTGCCCAGAGCTGTGTGCAGCACTAGAGAAAGCAGATATGCTTTCTACTAGACCCAATCTATTGCATAAATATACAGATATTTCTATAGAGCATCGGAGGCAATCAGAGTGTGCTTGGAATGCTACCAGGCCTTGCTTTAGAGACTGCTTTCAAGGAATTCCACAATGTGAAACAGATTCCAAAACAAGCAAATGAAACAACTTCCATTTGGTGAAACAGCCACTAGGAAATTAGGAGACATAAGACCCCCTGAAATGCAACACAATGCAATTTTCTGCAGATGTAACGAAACGGGTTATTTCAGTGCCCTGTCAACCATGTTTAGACATAACTGCAATCAACATGTAGCTTGACGCAGCCAAGAGCTACAAAAAATGTCCTTGTTTGTAGCCAGCTCCCGTGCTCGGGAGGAGTTTGATTGCAATTACTTCAATGTTATGCACAACTGTGGACTTTCATGAACACACCTGAGCCAAACATTCCAGTGCATGCCAATCTTCAAATGTGTATGCAACATCCGGTACCGATTTCATTGCAAGGCCAGAAACGCTTTCCTCACAGGTGAACAAATAGACGCAGCAACCTGGAAACATGTGAAACATGGATATTCATGCGAACTGCTGTACTGGCTCAATGGCTTTTTTGTTTGGCTGCTGAGTGCAATGTTGTCGAATGAAATCCTGGCGCAACGGTCACTTCATTTCGACGGAAGTTACATGCAAGCACACCCATGTGGCATGCGGTGTCATATCGCATTAAAGAACCTCATGTGATCGAAATTATTCGAAGCTATCACCATGTTTTGGCATAAGCCAAGCCCCACAGCTGCCCATCTCCAAAGTCCAGAGGTACAGCCACTGACCTCCATAAGTGAGCTGCAGTCTAGGGCTGCACTAGGCGTTGACTTCCAGCCATAGTATAAGCTAAGCAGTTGTATCATAAGCACGATGTCTGCTGGTATTTCTTTCTTGTCCACATTCTTTGATATCTTTTTGTCTCTGTAACTGATGGATGGTTCCGGGTATTTTTTGTGTGTTGTCCAACGTGCAGTCATTTGTAAAGAAAAAATTTAAGCATCGTTGTTTATGGCAGTGCAGTTTTTATTCACTTACACTGCTTTTCTCTGTTAATTTTGCAGGCTAATATTGACAAGCCAAAGGAATACATGCTACCACAGGAAGAAGCCTTGAATATAAATCCTCGCCTTCACAGATGCTTTGGCCTGATGTTCATAGCCTGTGAATTAACTTGTTTATAGACCTTAGTGCCTGTCGTCCATGGACGAAATGGTGTGCATAATGCCCCATCCATGAAAAGCACAGATACTTTAAGCATCGATGAGGGTTATTATTGAAGATATCATGGGGCAACATAGTATAAGCATAAAGAAGGGTATGAGGATACAGGACACCTTGTTATCATTTGGTAGAGCACAGTGCAAGCAGAATATTTTTCCCCAATTTTTCAAGACTTCATGGAGCAAGGTGTTGGAAACAAAAATACAGTCTGTGCAATAAGTAGCCACTGGATCAATGTGCCATTGGTGGCCATCCTTAATCTCCCTTCTGGTGCTAAATGGACTTTAAGAAATGTCTAGCCTTACTTGTCTTTGTTGTTACAGTGCCATGCGAGTGCATTTCTTATTATTTGGTTATTTTCTCTGTTGTTTTTTGTTTTTGCTCTAGTCACATTTGGAACATTATGATGAAGCATGTCTGCCAAATCTGCAGCAACAGCTTTTATTACTGTTCAGCCAGACATTCAGGGTGGCGTTTTAATCCATTATATGTCAACTGCTCTCAAATGAAAGCCACATTTAATGTGCATTTCACTGCAGTTGCTAATTCAAAGTACACAGTGTAGCGTGGCTTGTTGTGGCTGGGCATTGGAGCTTGGCATTATTTTTCATGTGTATAACACTGCTCACACAGGTTCGCTGAACAGTATCTGTTGCTACATAGGTTTAACTCGCACTATGACGTCTATTCTATTTTTAGGTTTGCGGTAACAGAAGGTGACTTTTTGCTGAATGAAGTATAATATTATTATATTTACATGTAATTCTTTATAATTTTCTGACCAAAAATGGAAACCTTGTTTATGTCTAATTCTCATGATGTATGTGTTTGTTATGCAATCCATGACTGTGGTATGAACTATGAACCAGCTTTGAGAAGAAATGAGGCAGGGGGCTATTTATAGCTTAACCTTTGAATAATTAGGGAATATCTTCCGGCCCCTTGAAGTCCGATTTAATGAGGTTTTACTATTCTTCCTGTTAGCTTTAAATGTTGCATCATATGAATTCATGGTTTCGTATTGTTACTTATTCTGCGTGTCTACATGACCTATTGCATGCTGTTAATGCTGTCCAATCAAGAAATCTACATTTCTATGGACATCATGATTTTTTTAGTATGGTAGAGTCAGTATAGTTTTGTATATTTTGGTTGCAAAGACCAGATACTATTTTGATAAAGAACATGGAGTTATGTTTGCACGTTTATATTTTTAAATTGTTTTTATACAAAACGTACATTCGATTCGATATTGGAAGGTATTTTTTTCTTAATATTCACATTTGAAATTTAAGCATTCACATACCCCTAATAATTGGGTAACTGGAACGGTGGGAATCTTTTCTGAGCTGTTGGATATGTTCCTTATAGAAATCTAAAAACTAAAAATTTACTTCTAGTGGACTGTTGTTCTTGACTGAAGGGATTAAGCTCTACATATGAAATTTAACTCTACTCAAGTAACGCAGCTATTGCACAGCACTCTTGTCTACAGTCACAATCTGATAGCCCTAGCAGTATGTGAGCTGTGGCGTATTGGGCCCCACGTTTTAATAAAAGTGGTCTGGTTTTGTAATGCAGGAATGGCCACCACAGACTGCAAGGCTGGCGTGTTTCTCGCACAAAATTCACCTGATCAAAAGTGCCCAGTCAACCACAGCATGCCATCCATTAGTACAAGCACGAGTACTCACCGGGACAAGCCCACAGGAAAGCAGATTCACCAGTGCACCCACTGCGGCAACATTTTCAAGAAGAGATCTGTCCTGGCTGCGCATGCTCGCACCCACGCAGGCGACCGCCCGTATCATTGCAGTGACTGTGATAGCACATTCGCTTATAAGAACGGCCTGGTCAGACACCTGCGCACCCATACCGGTGATCGTCCATACTGTTGTGACCACTGTGGCAGCACATTTGCTGTGAAGAGCAATTTGGACAGACACCTGCGCACGCATACGGGTGATCGTCCATATCATTGTGACCACTGTGACAGAAAATTTTCAATAAAGAACAATTTGGACAATCACCTGCAAACCCATACGGGTGATCGTCCATACCGTTGTGACCACTGTGGCAATGCATTTGTACAAAAGAGCCACCTGGTAGATCATTTCCGCATCCACACTGGTGAGAAGCCATTCCAATGCCAGCTGTGCCCCACGGCATTTGCACGAAAGGCAACCCTTGTGGCACACGTGCACTCCCACAAGGGTGAAAAACAATTCCAGTGTGATTTGTGCTCAAAGGCGTTCTCAGTTAAGTGGAATTTAAAACACCACAAAAAGACACGACACTAAAGGAATAATAGTGTTCCATGGTGCCCTTTGGAGGAAGTTTTGGTAGCAATCTTGCTGGCAACCAGATAACGGCGTGCTAGCTAGGTGTCTTGTGACAAGTGTTCTACCCTAAAATGGAGCTCGACTGTTGTCTCGAAAAGCACAAGTTCGATCCTGGCTGCGACGGCCTTATTTCAGTGGAGGCGAAATGTTGAAGGCATGTGTACTGCGCGATGTCGACCACCCTAGGTGGTAGAAATTACCAGAGCTCTTCACTTTGGCGTCGCTTTGGGTCGTTAAGCTCCATAAAGCAAATGAAACCGTATATCCGTAGTTAGTTTAATTTGCAAGCATTCTTTAATTTTGACACTACACTGTCACTGGGCTCTTATCTTCTTTCGGAACCGCTAGCCTACTGTGCTTCCAGACTTATGTGGACTAGAGGAAATTGTGACACATAGGGATGACATCACTTCCCATTAAAGAGAGGTTTTCAGTGATAATATGTCCAGGATTTATACCTCGTGTTCTCAGCTTTCTGATGAAGATGAGAAGAAGAAAATCTGGCCTTATTGTTTATTGAGATTTATTCCCCTCAGCACACTTGTGTTCATTAAATGTTTTATCACTTTACAGACTCCTATTGCAGCAGCTCTATTTGCATAACGTCAAAAGAAAACATGCTGCTGTGTGATTTTTTCAGTGCGGCATTCTAGTTCTAGCAGAATGTATGAGAGAAGAGAACAAAAGATTGCATGGCTAGCTTTTGTTTTTAGGTTTTAAGAACTACTTTTTTTTTAACCATAAACATTGAAAGAGGTTCACTGCACTGGTATCACTTGTCAGATTGCTCTTTCTGTGCGGCGTGCAAATGGCATATTTTGTGGAATATCGTGGCCTATTTTCAGCCTTTTCGTCGGAGTAGCAGTTGTGCTGGAATTGTGCTTTGAGTTAGCTTCTCTGTAAGCTGTACATGTTATGGAAGCTAGCCTTGTTGCATTTTCACAAGGTGTTTATGACAAGAAGGCTATTGGGTTTGTCACCACTGATGCCAGTTTAGTTGCAATTGCTTTGATTCATCATAGGCTGTTCAGCCAATGTGCTTGCAGAAACAATCACTTCGTGGCAGCGAGAAGTCTTTCAGCATGTTTTCAGTTTACATTTTATTTCTTTTTGTGAGTATGAGTATTTTGTTGCACCTGCTGCCAAAAAGTGGTCTCAACATTTCGGCTCTTTGCTGTGCTTATTTCCTTTATTTGTGCTCTGTACATTACATTCAAAAGCATTGGTACTCTTTGGTTTCCCATCTGTGTAAGTTTTAGCCCTTCCCATTATTTCTGGCATCACTAGCTGCATTGGTCAGCTCTGTGCCTGCAAGATTACTGCTCTGTGTGGTTGCGTTCCCTCACTAATGACACAAAACTGGACAGATATATTTTGTTGGTTGGCTTGGAGAAAGATGCTTTCATTCTTTTTATCAGCAGTCATTTACCTGAGTTAGGGTTGGTAACAATTGGATGAGCAGCAATCAGAGCTGCATACTTAAAAACTATTCCCCAAAGTGTGGTTGCATTCCTGTTGTCTGAAACACTTGTGGAGAAACACAGTGCAGCATTTGTGGAGTGCAGCTATAATCTTGTTAGACATGTATGCTGGTCATAAAGGTTCAACTGGCATCATTGTCTTTACTTTATCGGGCTGTGTTTGCTCACAGTTGCGCTGTATTGTTTGCAATAAAAATGGTTATATGGCTCTTTTTTGCTGTACTGATGTTTCTCCAGCAACAAAAAAAAATGCATTTATTGCCAAGAAAATTGGATGAAAAATGTTCCCTCCACCTGATCCAACCTCAAGATATCAAGATCAAAACAGCTCTGCAGTGACTGTTTATAAGAGAATGGCAGTGTACCCTCAACAACCCACATGAAAAAAATTGTCTTGATGCACTGCGTGTTTGCTTGCAAAGACGGCTGCTAGTGGGGACACCTATATTTTATGTCGGTAGTGTGTGGTGATGTATCGATTTGGGTCGGCTCCAAATTGTTTTATGTGTCTCTTTGGTGTGCTATTTCTTGTTTTCATCGAAATTAAATATTTTTCGTGCCTTAAGACATATAATTTGTTATTTTTTCAGCGCAAAGCACTGGATGTTTTATTGTGGAAATGCAAGAAATTGGGTACAAAGTGTCATAATTGTTGAAAACACCAACCTAGATATGCCGCAACTTAAAAAGTAAACATCCGAAGGATTGGGGAAATAATTTTTATTCCGAAGGTGCACATTAGGATTGAAATTGAAACAAAACAAATGATTTTACAACTGGCGGCAAAATATGTGCGGAGAAAAATGGCACATGTCTTACTACCCCACTCACTGTTTCGTGAAATAATATTTACTGCATTCGTCATGTTGCGTAAACAATCTAGTTTATTTGTAACGTGAGGGATTTAAAGTTCACCACAAACAAAGAGATCGCTGTTAGATGCTCTCCACTCACGGAAAAAGCTATGAGTTCACTTTTTACGCATTCGTGTCCCTAACGTGTCAAAGGGTTGAAGTGTGTTTTGGAGTGAGTTGCTATTCCACTTTGTAGCAGACGGATAAAAAATGGGATACAGAGATACCAGATCACTATCGTGGCGTTTTAGGCTTCACTTTTTCTATCCTTGAAGGTATTGGTGAGCACTACCAAAATATGGAAAGGGAGGAACACACAAGACAAGTGCTTTCTAACAACTGTTTATTCTCTGAAGAAGCATGACTATATACACATATTAACACCAATTCATACACAAAAGAGGGAAGAGCACACGACGCTGACAAGAGCGATATGAAGGAAAAATATATAATAATAAAATATCAACACGTGCCTTTACAACAGCCGAAGATTACTATTCCTGAGCTAGTTTAATTCAGTTCTCCCTAGCATCACCGAAGGAAAGCTGACGCATTGGTTATCTGGAGCAACATGCATAGCGAATGCTTCGATAATTTCGCGTTCCCGTCTGTTTCTGGCTGGACCTATTACCTTGGTGTTCTTTAGCATCGGGGTGCATTTGCAGTGTGCGCAATGTGGTGCCAGATTTCCGGATTTTGCTACTTGCTTGCATAATCTTTCGTACTCTCTGAGCCTCTTGTTAAGGCATCTACCCGTTTGCCCTATGTAGGTTCGTTGACAGCTAAGTGGAATGCTATAAATGACGTTTTCTTCACACTCTCGATAGGTGATGTCGTGTTTGACGTTGCACCCAGGTTTCTTTTTGTGGTCTTCATTCTCGTTGACCTTTTTGCACATTCCAATGAGCCTATTGGGAGCTGAAAAAACCACCTCAACTCCGTACTTGTTCGCTGTCTTCCTTAGTCTGTGGGAGATGTTATGAATGTATGGCATTACAACGGGGCATCCCTCATAGCTCGGTTTCTTATTCTTATCGGACCCAGTAACTTCCCTTAGTAAGCGTTCTGCAATGACGCCAAGTAACTGCTCCGGATAGCCACAAGCCCTCAATCGGGAAACCTGTTGAACAATGCTGTGAATAATCGAGTGGGGGCATGATTTTTTTATAGCTAGTTTTAAGCAAGGAGTTGTTACAGCTCGTTTAACAATCTTAGAATGACCAGAATCAAATCTCAACAGTGGTTTTTCTGCCCTAGGCTTATAAATAAGCCCAGCAAGTGTGGTTGTCACTGCAAGTCATCAGCAGGTTTAGGAATCTAACCTGGCAGCCCTGTGGGGTTTCAGATGTGAACTCAAGGCCAGGAAAAGCACTCTTCCATTCATTAAGAATACCTTCCACGTTTATGGAGTCGGTTAGGCTGTTGGGAAGGCAAAGCAGGTAATCATCAACGTAGCTAAAGCAAGCTAATATATTGTGCGTATTTAGTATGCTCGATATCTTCCAATTGTCGTGTGCCAAAAAAATGTCGGACAGCACAGGTACCAAATAAGATTCAATACTTATGCCTCCTTTTTGCAGAAACATTTCACCTTAAAATTCCACGTACAAGGAGCACAGGTAGCATTCAACCAATTCAAGAAAGCAGTTAACATTCATTCCACACTGGTTTTGAAATCTAACAGTTCTGAAGTGTTCAATGCTCTCTTCTACAGCTTTCAAGGCGGCGCTCCGTGGAATGCTATAATACATGTCAACCACATCAATTGAAAGGCACACCACCGGAGGGCTTGATCTTACAAAATTGACGATTTCCTCAGACCCTTTAACCATGAACGAGTCCCGAATCGGAAGGATCGAAAGATGGGCTCTTAAAAATTGAGACAAGCAGCGTTGCCAGGTCCCTCGGTCTTCAGCAATGACCCTGAAAGGCATGCCTTCTTTGTGTGTCTTGATTGTGAAGAAAGGCTTTAGACAGGTCGCCTTGCACTCTGTGATC
This sequence comes from Amblyomma americanum, assembly GCF_052857255.1. NCBI lineage: Eukaryota > Metazoa > Arthropoda > Arachnida > Ixodida > Ixodidae > Amblyomma > Amblyomma americanum. Next base: position 71,866,980 of record NC_135504.1, on the reverse strand, counting down.
TGTTTCTGCAGCTTTTCATTTCCGGCGGAGCCGCATTTCAAAGCCACACTGCTCTGAAGTTTGGCAAAATTATTTTTGCTGATTTTGGCGGGATCGAAGTTCTTTCTTAGTCCTTCCAAAGCCTTACTTTGATACACGCCTCTGTCAATGACCACGAACCGACCTGTCTTGTCTGAAGTCATCAGGCAGAGGCTGTTGTCTCTCAGAAAGGTGATAGTATCCTTTGTCGTGTTGTCTCGTGGCTTCAGCTGGTTAGCCTGTCTGATGGTTCACACTGCTTCAATAATGCATGCCGCTCTTTCCTTGTTGGGCAATCTGTCTGCTATTTCATGAATCCTCGCGAGGTTCTCAGCCGGCCCGGGCTTCGGATGAAGTGCAAATTTTGGTCTCTTGTCTAGGATGTTGCTGACCTGTTGAGGCAGCGTGCGCCCCGAAAGGTTGATTGCTCCGTGATCATTAAACAGAAATTACTTTGGTCTTTTTGGAAGACTAGCAAAGTTCGCTTTCCATAGCTGTTCGCCGCATGCTTCGGCGTGTTGGATGAAATACCTTGTCATCTGTCGCGAGGCTGCTTCATCCAGGAAAGTCGCACATATCACGTTGATGTGCATCCTGAAGAGCCGTATTTTTCTCCAGCTTTCTGCTCGAAGAATCTTGCAGAGCCGTCTGGATGTCTTTTCTGCAGGGGCCATACTTCCAAGCATCGCTGTCAGAACTGGGTTGGAAATTCCATGGCTGAGGGCGTATGAGAGAGCGCGAGTGTGGAACCTTTCTTCTGCGATGATTCTGACGAAATAGTGCACTTTTAGTAGGGGAGGAAGATGAGGAACATTCAGGCCCGATGTACTGGAAATTAAAGTCAAAAGAGCTACAACTGAGGCTAGTTGGAAATGCATCCTTGAAGGTATTGGTGAGCGCTACCAAAATATGGAAAGTTACGAACACACAAGACAAGAGCTTTCTAACAACTGTTTATTCTCTGAAGAAGCATGACTATAAACACATTTTAACGCCAAATCATACACAGAAGAGGGAAGAGCACACGACGCTGACAAGAGCGATATGAAGGAAAAATATATAATAATAAAATATCAACACGTGCCTTTACAACAACCAAAGATTACTATTCCTGAGGCAGTTTAATTCATGCTAAAAAACACCAAGGTAATAGGTCGGGCCAGAAACAGACGGGAATGCGAAATTATCGAAGCTTTTGCTATGCATGTTGCTCCAGATAACCAATGCGTCAGCTCCCCTTCGGTGATGTTAGGGAGAACTGAATGTCCATTGTCGCTCACTAGCACTCTTGGTATTCCGTATCTGGCAAAATGGACTTTCAGCCTGAGTATCAGATAGTTTGACATGGTTGCCTTTAGTTGGTCCACTTCCCAACAGTTGCTGAAGTAATCAACTGTCACTAGAAAGTTTTTTCCTTTGTGCTCGAAGATGCCGCATCCGACTCGTTCCCACGGGTACCTTGGTTCCGGGTGAGGCATGAGAGTTTCTCTCGGCTGGGAACGCGAATGCTTTTGGCACACTTCACATCTTGCAATGTAGTCTTTCAGTTCTGCGTTCATCGGCCAGAAAACACACTCACGTGCACGGCGAAGACAGCTCTCAATTCCCATGTGGGCTGCGTGAAGCTTCTGTTTGATTTCCCGACATTGGGACGAGCAGCCATAATCCCTTGTAAATGAGGTCATTTTCAACTGTGAGTTCATCTCTGAATGGGTAGTAGACCTGCATGTCTCGCGGCACTTGGTGCTTTGCTTGCGGCCATTCTGAGACGATGATTGCTTTTAGCTTTTGCAGGGAGTCATCTCTCTTCGTAGCATCGCGAATTTTCTCCAAAGTTTCCTTGCGTTCACTACGTTGATGCTTTTGAGTTCACCTTCACTGTCTACACTGGGAACGAATCCCCTTGACATTGTGTCGGCTAGCAGTGGTTATTTCCCTGGTCTGTGTTCAATGGTGCTGTTGTACCTTTGCATTTGGAGTATCATTTCTTGCAGCCATCTTGGGACTTGATCTAGTCTCTTCTTCATGATAGACTGAAGAGGTTTGTGGTCACTTATGATCGTTGTAGCTGTTCCAAAAGTGTACTGATGAAATTTGTATGTTGAAAAGACGATCACTGGCATTTCCTTTTCTATTTGTGGGTAGAGCAGTCCTGTCAGCGTTAGTGCTCTGCTGGCGAATGACAGGTTTTCCGTCCTGAAGGAGAGCTGCTCCCAGTCCGAGGGCGCTGGCACCGCACTGTGTCTCGACTGGGTTTCCTGTAGGATTGTATGCGAGAATAGGAGCTCTTGTCACTGCCTCTTTAGCACTTCGGAATGCTTGTTCTTGCTCTTCTCCCCAAAGCCATGGTGCGTCTTTGACTGTGAGCTTTCTCAGTGGCCCCAGCACTCGTGAGATTCTTGGCAGGAATCTGGAGAGATAGTTAATCATTCCACAACATCGCTGCATGCCTTGCATATCAGTTGGTTGGGGCATTTCTTGAATTGCCATTGTCTTATCAGGATCCACTTTCATTCCCTCTTTTGTCATTAGATGTCCTAGTAAAACGGTTGTGGCTGTGCATAGTCGTGTCTTCTCCTTATTGAGATGTATTCCTCTCTGCCGGCATCGCTGAAGAAGGTTTTCAAGATGTCATGATCTTTACCCGCGTCCTTTTCAGTTTCACCTACTCCGTAGACGAGAATATCGTCTACTATGCACAGAACTCCGTTGAGGCCTTGAAATGCCATTTGCAGTCTTTTTTGGAAGGTTTTGCTGCTTACCGCTAGTCCGAACGGTAGGCGGAGCCCTTGGTATCGACGGTTGGGCGTTCGGAATGTGGTCTTGAGGCTTGATTCTTCATCGAGGCAGCATTTCCAGTATCCCTCTTGAAGATCTAATTTTCAAAAGGTCTTGGCTTTTGCAAGCTCCAGTAGGACATCGTCGAGAGTAGGCAGCGTGTGGCGCATTTAGCGCTTGTGGGTCGATGCAGATTCTCATGTCGCCATTTTTCTTTGTTGCCGTGGCCATTCGGCTAACCCACCGCGTTGGCTCGGTGAGGATTTTTATGACTCCTCTTTTTTCCATCATCGCCAGGGTTTTTTCCAATTGTGGTTTTATGCTGACAGGCACTCTGCAGCTTGTTATGGCTTTCGGGATTGCTTCTTGTTTAGTTACAAGGTGTGCTTGTCCCGGTAGCGTTCTTAATGCTTCTCCAAAGACGTCTGGGTATTTTTCCACTAAGCTCCTTGTGAGGTCTTCTTCTGGAGTGTCAAATGTTGCTACTAAGTCGTAGTAAATTGTTATGAGACCCAATTTTTCTGCTGTTGTTCTTCCAATTAGAGGTGTGAGCTCATCTCCTACAACTACGATCGAATTCCAGGACATGCTTCTTTCCATCTGCGGCTGTTACCTCAAGTTGGGTTTTGCCTTTCGAGCAAACTTTGCTTCCATTTCATGCCCGCAGTGTCATTGAGCTCGCTCTCAGCTGTGGTGGACGGACGTGTTTGGGTGTTATCACGTCAATTGCGGCACCACTATCTACTTGAAATTTTACTTCGTTTCCATTCACCTCTAGGAGTGTGTGGACTGAGCTGGTCTTTTCATTGTTCACTGCCAATTAGTCCTCTTCATCGCTATTGACCTCCAGATGAGCCACTACTCTGCTGCTTTCGCATACTGCTGCGAAATGGTACTTCTTTTTGCACTTCATGCACACTTAATTGCTTCCAAGCTGGGCAGGCTGCTCCTTTGCATTCGTGGCTTCCTCCGTAGTACTTGCATTTTGTTGCAATCGCCATCGAAAGAGGTTTTTCTTTTCTTTAGAGCTTTTACTATTCAAGGTGCGACGATTATGCTTCGATCCTTACAGCGTTGATTTCACTCTCGCTTGCAGCTGAGCCCTCTTTATACGCTTTCATCTGAAGTTTTGTAGCCTCGGGAGCAAGACACACTTTGACAACTTTCTCTAGGGTTGGATCATGGATCTTTAGGATGTCCGCTGGGGCTCTCTCCTGAATTCCTCAGACGATCTGGTCGCAGATCACTTTATACCGTTCGTTTCCAAACCCGCAGTCGCGCACTTTCAATTTCAAGTTTGGGAGAAAATTATCAAACTACTGTTCGAGATGCTGCATTCTCTTTCGGAAGACGTATCGCGAATACAGTACCTTCTGCTTCTGAACCCACGCCCTCGTCGTGGGTTTGAATCCCACTTCTGACATCATGTTTCGTGCCTGTTTATATAGGGATGGCTGAATAAACTGAGGACTTTTCTGTGCTGGGGGATAACTGAGATTTTATTTCTGTCTCGGCTACAGAGGTCTGATCAGGAGGAATGCAGATATGGGTCTGTTGCGCAGCAGCTCGAGAGGCGATGCTTGCAACGCGAGACGTCGTCTGCTCCGTGTTTACATGAGAGTGAGGAGGAGGGCAGGGGCCAACGGCTCGTTCGTCTGGCGCGTTGCTCCTACGTTTGGCGTAGACCCGACTCGTCGTTGGTGTGGCTGGCCATCTATGGGAGCCTCTTGTAACACTAGTCACTGTGGAAGTATAAGTGAGCTCAGAAGTGCAATCAAGCCACCTTGCCGAACTGCAGTGCAGCATATATACAACTAGGATAGCTTTATTCAAAAACAAGGGCGCAGTTATACACTTAACTCCATGAAGAAAAAGATTGCAGTAATTTAGACATAAGAGCACCTCCGCACATAAGGCTATAATGAGCGTGTATACTTGTGTGCAGTAGAAATGAAAGAAAATTCAGCTCAAGTAGATATTCTTCATTACTGTTAACTCGAAAATGTTGTACATAAATAATCTTAATTTATTTCCTTTCAGTGTACAGTCAATAGGAGGCAAAGAAAATGCTATTTTAAATCGGCTTGAGCCACCAAAACTGCACAACTACACCTTCAAAGGGGGAAGGAACAAAATTTTTGCCTTTTGCATTTTTTCATACATTGGTAAATATAGATAACCACGTGGTAATCAGCTAGGTATACCGGTAAACATACTGATTGCGGTCACGCAGTCTTACAGAAACTGCAATAGCTGTTTGTTCAGTCGCTTCCATTTCGACTCGTCGGGAAGGCTAGTATGGTTAAGAGACACAGGTTAATAAAACCGCAAAGGAGTCGCATGCAGCTCTTTGTACATGTTACGTGAGCACTAAATTTACATATTACACCGCTTCACTGCTGAAACCAAACTGCATGAAAGAAATATTTTAGTATAGCGTTAAGTGGACAGGCTTTATATGGAGCAGAGAACAAGGCGTGGAACAGATGTCAAGTAAATGCTGTGGTTAGGGGAATTACGGCAGGCCACCGGACGCCGTTCTCCTCTTCTCGCCAGCTTCGCTCTAATCGTCTTCATGAGGTCTCTCACACGCAGGTTCTCCCTGGATCCCTGGGCAGCTGAAGATCCTTGCGTGATATAACCCCTCGGGCACGGCAGGCGGGGCCACTTGGTTGACTGCAGTCCTAGTGGAACCACGTCCACTGCTATTAAGACACTGTAACCTGCAACTGTAGGTCGCTGACTATTGGCAACAACGCAAAGGTGGAATTAACGTAATGTGGCAACATTTATGTTTACATATTAGAGAGAGGGTGTGCAGATGGTGACTTAATTGGCACTCACAAAGTGAAGAAGGCCTTCTGCTTTGAAACGATTATCTTTAAATATTTACCCTATGAATCTCCCATTACTGAACACCACAATGTAAAAAAAAACATATGCTCCTTGTTTTCGGTGACTGTTGGCTTCCATCAAGGGAGGGGAAAGCCTCAGAGTGCTTACCAATGTTTCAACTAGAGGAGTTTCTGTCCAGCTGCAACCGGTGGCGTGGTACGACTGTCTTCGTTGACCTGAAAAACGAAAAGAATATGATGAAAAAATGAAGCAGCATGGCAGAGCGAAATTCAGGGGAACAAAAAAAAAAGGAATGAGAGGGAAAGAGAATAGGGGCCGAGATTAGAAATCGCAAAAGGAAGGGGGAATTAAAGAATGCGGAAGCCAAGGGTTCTAGCCCAGTTGGAAATCTTCAACTGGAAATTCAATTGGCAGTAACAGTTTTCAACTGAGAGCAACTGGTCCCAGTTGGAAGCAACTGGTTCCACTTGGAAACCCAGTTGGAGCCCAACTGGTCCCAGTTGGGGACCAAGCGGGAGGCAATTGGTCAAGTTTTCCACCAACTGGGAAACATCAATTCCCAGTCGAGGGCCAAACAGTAGGAACTGGGGACCAACTGGGAAGTAAGTGGTTCCATATGTGGGTCAAGTGGGAAGCGAAAATTCCCAATTGAGGGCCAACTGGACAGAACTGGTCGTGGCTAAAAACCAAATGGGAAGTTGTTTTTGTCCTTGGAGGGACGTCGAGAAGGAAATAAATGCTGCTTCGGCTCAGCACATAGCACAGTCATTAGGCACAAAAGTGAACGTAATGTGTAATTAGATGGAAGTTGGCTTATCGGTGAACATCATTCCGATCGCACTGTGTGCACTGCATGTGAAAACGCCCGCAGGTGCTCTCGTGGCGAACAATAACACTTCCTTCAAAACTCGAAACGGTTATAGCATGTGCCGACACGCATATGCTGCGAACATATCGTGAGCACGTGTTATAGCTTAATTTTTATCCCCTTTTATTAAGCACGTTCTCTTTCTGTCTCAATCTGTTGTGACATAGGCGTTTCGGGCATGGTCACATTATATATATTTATTTATTTATAACTGCCCAATCACCCAAAACGAACTTCCATTTCGAAGACCGTGACTGCCGCGACTCGCCGTGACTACAGCCATCAGCGGACCGGGCACGCCGCCATCTCGTTGACGTTCGTAACGTATTTTGTCAAGAATAGCTCAAACTGTGCACGGCGATTGCAGCTATGAGAAAGTAAGTTGTTACAATTTAAAAATTATTAACTTATTTTTCATGCTAGAGAAAATAGAGTACTAAATATAAAAAGTTGCCGATGCAAAACATCTCCATTTGACAAGCCGTTCCTATCTCTGTTCGGCCGTCTCCGCTGCTCTCTTCTCCTTTTCATAGTAGCCAAGTGCCAGGCGACAACCTTAGGATTGGAAGAGTTTATCTAGTCTATACTGTCATTTAGCTGCTGCTGGACTCTCCCTCTGTGCACCATATCAAACGTTGCGATACAGCCGCTCATTACATCTCCGCATTTTATGCTCAATGCTGCACATGTGATGCGTGGTTCCGGTGATAGCGCGGCGAGTCGGCGACGAAGCGCGCGGTGCACCTGTGGGGTCTCTGTGGTTACCATGGTATCGGCACATACGTACAACTGCTCATCCGCCACGGCAAAGTGCACGCCGCACCTGCTGCTCCTCTCCGGTTGCCATGGTAATGTCGCATGCGCACAACTGGCCTCTCCTGGCCACTGCCGGCTCTACTGGTAGTCCAGTGTAGCTCTCGCTACAAAAATTATTTGTAAATTATAGGGTCCACACAAAGCTATTCAATTTGACTCGAATACCCAGAAAGACCACCTCTATAGATCTGTTGCATTAGAATATGACCCTCGAAATCATTTAACGGTCCATTTAGTACAGACTTGATCTGTGAAGAGCCATTATTACCCAAGGCCATCTGAACTTCACTAATCTGCCCTCTAAATCAACATAGGGCTGACATATTGTCATTGTTGAACTCTCACAGCAGATAAACGTTCATGCTAATGGCATTTGGGTTTTTTATGCACTTATTAGGCTCTGTTCTTCTGTTTACAGTCCAATCTAGGCCAACGACCACAAGCTGTTGAGAAATGACCTTTCTGTTGCGAGTGCATTGATATTTATGGCCTAAAAATTAACATATGCAATCGCAGTAATGTGTTGTGTATGTGCACACCTGCAGCATTAGCACTACCACCAGATGCCTTTCCAATGCACGATTGCCTGCGTCTGCAGATGAACAATGCCCATATGTCTTTGAGGCTTTTCACCTGCGTATGTGACTATGCTGTGCTTCACTTTGCGGGCATCAGAGCCAGTATGGAGAGTTCAAGGAATACAGGCAGCCTGAGGGAGGTCCTCCAAAACAACTGCTGCCAACTACGCTGTCCCACAACGTTTTGCTCGTATCCTTTATGCTGCATATTCAGTGATTTGCATGTGCAAAGATGAGTGCATAGCAAGAAATGTGGTGGTGCCTTGGGCACAATTAGAATCATCATCATCATCAGCCTGACTGGGCCCATTGCAGGGCAAATGCCTCTCCTATGCCTCTGCAATTAACCCTGTCTTTTGCCTGCTGCAGCCACCGTACGCCAGCAAACTTCTTAATCTCATCCGCCAACCTAACTTTCTGTCGACCTTTGCTACGCTTGCCTACTCTTGTAATCCACTGTTATCTTGCCTTCGCATTCCATCACCTTGGCTAAAATGGCAAGGATTGTGAATGATACCGTGTGTGATAATATTTGGAGCCTGTAGAAAAACATCAGGTTTAGAACTTTGTAATCATATCCTGAAGCACAATGCCATTTGTACTATTTTTTTGCAGCGAGAGCTACACTTGGCTACCGGCCGAGCATAATGCTGCGGTCCGGAGAGGCCAGTTGTGCACATGCGTGGTGGCCGTAGAGGAGCAGCAGGTGTGCCGCGCGTGACATCGGAGCACTGCCGCGGCCACGCACTAACTCTACCCATGGCGCCGCGCGTGACATCACGTGCAAGAGCGGTGGTGCGCATGCACAGCAACCAGAGAGGAGCAGCTGGCCAGCCTTTGCTGCTGAGGTTGCGCATGACAAACGTGGATGCCACGTGCTGCTGCGTGTATAAAATGCGGAGGTGACACGGTGGCCGTATCACAGTCATTTTGCATGGGTGACGAGAAAGAGAGCCCGGCCGCTGTTCAGCAGCGATATCGACAGGAGATCAATTTCTCGCTACGTATAACCTGGCATAGCCGAGCTAAGCCACTGCCAATTTTTTTTCCATCCTTGCTATTTGAAATCTGCCTGAAAGAGGAGAAATAGGCAGTTGCATGTGCTAATGGTATTCTTGATCTTGCTTTTTATCCCTTGGACCTTTTAGTATTGCTCATATCCTGTCTTTGCTCATGTACTGGGATCAAGCTCCAACTTGTTCCACTGCTGTTTGTTTCTGGTTTCCACTGCTGTTTGTTTCTGGTTTTCTTGTTAACTTAACAACATCCTTGGAACCTTCTGATGAGAGTATATGTCATGATGGAATGGAATTAGGAGTTTCTCCATTGTAATCAAACATTTAGTGATACATTGTGAGCAGAAGCATTTTCTCTGCTGCTGCTGAATGGGATATATGCTTTATTTTATTTTGTTTTGGGTTTAGTGTTTGTAAATATTCTGTGTAAACACTGCTGGCTGTAATTTTTCTTATGTGTTCTCTCGGCACGTTTATTTGTATCCGTAGCATTGGCGGCAATGTGTTAAACGAACCGACAACTCACCAAAAACAAAACATATCATGAGAGTATGATGGAAATTAAAAGATCTCTATTCATATTGTAAAACTTAAGCACTGTAATTAGAGAAATAAGGATCTGTAGTATTAAATTGGCATAGGAATAAATTGTAGAGGACACTTAAGCTCGGCCTTCCGAGTGACCAATAATTAATTTAGCTGCCATGTGCCATGGTGTGCAGTTCTCACTACCCAGTGGGCAGGTTGTGATGATGCCATAAGGTCACATGACCTAGGTGGCCCAGCTGCCTCCTAGGTTACTCTCTGGGGACTGCCTGGCAGAGCCATGCCCGTGACTTTTCGCTCACAATGCCCGCAGCACTGATAATTGATTTTTGGGTGAACGGGGCCTTTAGCCTCATCGCGATGAGAACGCATCATACCTACTGAAGCACCATCCCGTGGTGAAACCTTGCTGTTATCGGTATATCCCATAACATAACCACACCTTTGTAAACTATTACTTATTTTTGGATAAGAAGTGTCCATCATATCTGATTATAATTTATGCTCTCTCCAATGCACCTTTTGAGCAATGCTCCCTTCACCATGGTGGCTTAGTGGTGAGGGCGCTCGGCTACTGAGCCGAAGTTCCTGGTTTCGAACCTGGCTGCGGCAGCCACGTTTCGGTGGAGGTGAAAGGCAGGAGTGCCCATGTACTGTGCAATGTCAGTGCACATGAAAGATCGCCGAGTGGTCAAAATTATTCTGGACAGGACTATGGCAGCTCTTTCTCTTTCTTCTTTCACTCCCACATTCTTCCCTTTTCTTGTGGTGTGGTCCTGGGTGTCCATGACATAAGTGAGACAATTACTGTGCATTTCCTTTCCTCAGAAACCATTTTTCAGTTTTCAATTTTTGCATCACTAATGATGTGCTTTCAACTTTCATTCCTAGATGGTGCCACAGTGCTTTACATTTCTTGGTTGACATGGTAGCCATGTACCACTGAAATTTCCAAGGAGGCACACATCACTGTACATAACAACTCTGGGTGTGGAGACTGAAATCGTCGCTATGCTCTACCATCACTGCCTAATTAATATTGGACGGCTGTAACTGTGTCAGCTTTAGTTCATTATTTTTTTCTGGTGCATGATTGTCGTCATGCTCACTGATCATTGTTTCCAGCATAGGGGCACATGAAACAGGCTCATTGACTGTTTGAAAAATTCCTGGTAAAAGGTTTTTATCGCATTTGTCACAAAACCATTGTGGAGTCGAACACCTTAGACAGTAAGCTTTTTGTTGTGGTGAAAAAGTATTGATGCCTAAAATTAAGCTGTCGGTCTTATTAAGAGTGTCTGTCTTTCCATGCTCTGTAGGTGGAATTCTTTTCCTCGTGTTTTGTATTACACATTTAAGTTGCCATGGGCTACATTTTTCTGTTCAATGCAAATAAACTGTTACCTTTTTTTACTGGTTTTGTCAAACACTGAAAGGTAATGTAATTGTCACTCAAAATGTGTCATTCTAGTTCAAGCCAGGCTGTGTTTTCTGTATTAATGTGATGACACCTAAAGAAAGTACCTTTTTCAAGCTTTCTCTGGTGGTGCTTCAGATCTGCTTGCTTTGCTAGTAGAACTTGTTGCTCTAGGCAGGCCGAAATTTGGCTTAAGTTATTGTGTTGGGGGACATAATGTGGTGCACACAAACAGATACTTTGCTTACATGAATTGGTTTAATACCAATCCTGATGACACTGCAGAGCGAATTCAGGAATGAACATATGCGCTACGGTAGTGTATAGGTTGCAGGTGAATTGGATAAAAATTGGGTTTTTTTGGGCCTTACCCCACACTGGGGCTCTGTCAGTCTGCTACCGGTGTTTTGTACCTTTTAATTTGGTCACAAGGTGCATCCACTTCTCTAATTCCTTATGAGTTCTTTTACAGCTTAGTTGCTGGCATCAGATAAGTACCAATGCTCTCGCAAAGAAACCTCTTGCTTTAAAACTAGGGGTGCCACTCAAAGGCCTTCCCTTCTTGCAGCAAACGTGTTGAGGGGGCAACAAAATGGCCTCATTGGCCTAACAGTGAGTGCGTCCTTTCTACCTATGTATCTTTCCTCTAGTGTATGCACTCTCACTTTAAAGGCAATGGAGCTGTTTCCTGTTTCCGGTAAGACTGCAAGGGCTCCTGTAAAGTTGTTTTCATGCTGGTGCCTTAGCAGTTCTACTGCATTCAACTAAAGTACTGTATTGGCCTCACCACTGATTCATGTGGCAGAAGGAACGGTGAACCACTTATGACTGGAAAGGCAGAACAACCACCGTGCAGGGGATTCAATTAAGGGCCTTCTTTCTAGCTGCCGGTGCTCTTTATTTTCGTGCACAATGAGAAATGAGTCTCTCCGCTGGCATTGTTGCAGTTGGCATTGCACTTGACTTCTTTCTAGGTAAACCAAGCAAGTTGTGCACTGTGAAGTGGCACTACTCGAACATTCCAGTCATTAAGCACTCGTGTTGGGTGTATGAACGGCAGCTGTCCACTGATTTAAGTGGCTGCTAAGGGACTTTGGTTAGGATATCACTGTTATGTTCTCCCCTGGAGATGGGGAAAGTTGGAGAATTTTTTTTTTAAATGCATGCTTCTACACTTCAAATCTGTCCTGTAAATATCTGCATGAGTTAGGTTACTGTGCGTGTGCTTGAACTGTAGATCAGGAAGCATAGGGACTGCAGAGCAGAATTCGATAGAGTGGCGGGACTTTGAGGAACAACCGTCTGATGCAGTGTGTACCATGAGTGTCGTTTCGGTAATGATTTATTGTCAGCAATCTCTACTTGGAAGTCTACAGCGCTAATCAGGTGTTGACACTGAAAAACGTTAAGAGTGGGCACAAGTTACAGTCTACCACTGAGCGGTTTTGAAAGTGAAGAGTTCCTTTCTACCAAATGAATTTGTTTTGTTATCCACTATTATGCCACAAGAAATATGCTTCTACCACTTCTATTGGACATGACTAAGATATTATCATTGTTTGTACTGGAAGCAGCTCTGCTTGCGGCATCGTGTGAGGCTTATGCTGCTTTGCTCTGCCTATTTTACAAGACAGTGCAGACAAGCCAAGAAGCGCCTGCTGTCGGCAATGCACCTTTCTGAACAACTCTTGCGAACATTAACATTTCCAAGTGTTTCAGTGTTCTTGGCCATTCAAATGCATCCTGGGCAATCATTGTCTGGGGTTTGCACACAAAACACAGTACATCAGGCCTTGTCTTTTTTGCACTATGAATACAGCCAGATCCCTTCCCCTTCCAAGTTCAATATGAACTTGAGTATTGGAATACACAAAGCATGCATACAAAGAATGCTGCTATGGCTTTGAAGCTTTGCTTCTGCATGAGCTAATTTGCTGTTCTTTATTTTGCAGGCATTATAACCAATGCTGAGAAGACAAGATGCTGGAAGAATGTTTCAAATCAACTGCAGTCAACCTATACGCAAATGCATATAGCTTATTGCTCACATTCTGTAGAAGAGCATATTCAGTGATCCAAAGGGGTGAAACTCTGCAGGCAAACCAAATCAGTCTTCAAATCCAACATGCCCAGTCACCAAGGCTTAAATTACAAACATTGTAGAAGATACTTTATGTGGCATTGCACTAAAGCATACAGCAAATGTCATGTTCAAACCTACTTAGGCATATCATAAGCAAGATGCCTATAGTACTTTTTCTTTCTTGTCCATTATCTTTCCTATGTTTTTCTGTCGAGAACTAATGGTTAGTCCAGAGTATTTTTTTGTGTGTTTTGTTGTACAGTCATTTCTAAAGCAAGTGTTCAAGCATCGCTTCTTGTGGCACTGCAGTTTGTATTTTACTTCCACTGTTTTTCTCTGCTTAATTTTGCAGACTGATATCGAGCCAAGGGGTATATGCTACCACAGGAAGAAATCTTCAATACCTATCCTCATAGACTCAATGGCCTGATGTTCATAGTTTGTAAAATAGCTTGTTTACAGACCTCAGTGCGTGGTATATATGGACAAATGGGGTGCATGATGCCCCTTCTATCGAGAGCACAGATACTGGGACATCAACGATGATTATTGTTTAAGATACCATGGGCAACATGGTCTAAGCATAAAGAAGGGTATACGTATGCAGGTCACCTTGTTGTCATTTGATGGAGCACAATGCAAGCAGAACATTTTTTTTTCATAATCTTTCAAGATATTTACTGAAAGAATAAGGTTCAGTAAAAGAAATACGTTCTGTGCAGTGAGTAGCCATTGAATGCATGTGCCTTTGGTCAACCATCCTTGAGATCTCGCTTCTGGTGCTTAAGGGCCTTTAATTTTTCGAAATGTCTCGCCTTGTCTTTCGTGTTACAGTGCTATGCGTGTGCATTTCTCTTTATTTTGTTTATTTTCTCGTCTTTTTCTTGTTTTTTTGCTTTAGTAGTGTTTGAGGCTTTGTGATCAGAGCATCTCTACCAAATCTGCAGTAGCAGCTTTTATTACTGCTCAGCCGGATATTCGGTGTTGAATTTTAACCAGTTCTGTTTTACCTGCTCTCGAGTGAAAGCCATAATTGGTTGCTAATTCAATGTTCGCAATATGATCTGCTTTGTTGTGGTTGGACATAGAAGTCTGTTGATATTTTTCATGTGTATAACATTGCTGACACTAGCTGGCTAAGTAATATCTATTCCTACATGAGTTTAACACAAACCTTGACATTTATTTCATTTCTAGGTTTGTGGCAATATGTGTCTGCTTGTGTAATGAAGTGTAGCATTCTTATCTTTAGACGCATTTTTATTAAATTTTGTGTGTTAACATGGAACCGTGCTTATTTCTATTACAATGTGTATGTTAGTTTCATATGTGACAAAGTATGAACCAGCTTTGAGATGAGAGGGTTTTGCACTCTTACGGCCTGCTAGTAACCATGAGCTTTTTCCTGGCTCAAATGCCAACTGTAGGGAGAATTCAAAGAAGGAAATTTCACTTCACAACTATGCTCTCTTTAATCCCTCCAGTCACAGTTCGTTTTTATATGCACATTATATTTGGTGTCTGGTGTCCAGTGAAACGGAGCAGCGAAGGACTGACTTTGCAATTCGACTGAGCCAGTTCCACTCGGCCAGCTGTAGCTATCACGTCACTTCAGGTTTATCCAGACCATAACCACAGCCTTTTTTGTGTGCTTTCATTTGCTTGTTTTGCTACCTTTAGTCCTCTAAAGGCCTAAATTGTGATTTGTTTAGATAGTTACTCATCTTGTGACAGGAATGAGTTTGAGGCCTTGAAGTTAAGTCATGGTACAGACATAAGAGAAGCTGTAGATATTGCAAATAGGAATGGTTGTGTAAATATTTGAAATTTCTATTATAAATATAACATGTTTGTTATTCGGTTTGTATTCAGTTCGAGAAATTAGTATCTAACAGTTTTTGAATGTTGGAAAATTTTGAAATACTTAGCAGAAATCGAATACTATGCTGACTTTCGTTAATCCATTCATGGCAAAACCAAAATATTTCCAAATTATTCAAATATTAAGTTTAAGGTGTCTGTCAGGTAAACTGTGCAATGTAATTTGTTTCTGTCCTTCATCGGGTGGACCGTTATCATACGGGCACTGATTGGCTTGGACATCAGGCAAAATTCTGCTGGTGGGTTGGTCACATCACATGAACTGAGTACATGACGGGTAACCACCTGCTTCAAACTATCGTAGATTGAGAACACATCTTTTCATCACCAGCAGCAGCAGCCTGACTACGCCCACTGCAGGCCAAAGGCCTCTCCCATGTCTCTCGAATTAACCCTCTCCTTTGCCGGCTGTGCCCATGATATATCTGCAAGCTGCTGAATCTCATCAGCCCACCTAACTTTCTACTGCCCCCTGCTACTGTAGCAACAGTAAAAAAAAAAGCTATGGAAATTTTCGTTGGAACCGATTGGACATTCCAACTGGTTTTATTTGGATCTTACAATCGGTTCCAGTTGTGTTTTTATCCAACCAACCAATGAACCTCACTGGATCCAGCTGGACCAACAAATTGGACGCATTAGGCCCTAGCAGTTAGTGCATCCAGAAAATATTCACAAAATATACCTCACAATATGTGCAAATTATTTCTACAACTTAACATATTATGAATATGATAACCGAAAACTGATTTGTGATTACATTAGAGAGACATTGTGTCTTGTTCTTCCAGTACACTGATAATGCACAGTTGTCACAGGCTTATCACTGTTTGCACATTGAGCTTCGTTGCAAGGCTCCACTGCATTTTTTTTGTCAGTGATGTGGGAAGGGGCATTTTATAACTCAACCTTTGAATAAATCGGTAATTTCTTCCAGTCCCTCGAAATTCGAATTAATGAGGTTTTGCTACCCATAATATTACCTTCAATTGTTGGATCACATGAATTCACTGATTTCATTTTTTACTCATATTGCATGATCACATCACCTGTTGCATATTATTAAAGGGACATGTTTGTCAAAAAGCGGCGATTTTCATTTTAAAAATTCAATTTATTTTTTTTACTGTGTTTATAACTTTCATCTCTCCTCTTTTACATATAAAAAGTTCAGAGCTGGAAATCACCCAGAAATTAATAAAACACTCGGTTAATGCTGTCTAATAAAACACTACACATTTCTGTGCACACCATTGTATTTTGTACAGTGCTGAGTCAGTATAGTGTTTTATATTTTGGTTGCAAAGGCCTGAACTTTTTTGAAAAAGAACTCCGGGCAATGTTTGCTTATTAATATTTCATAACATCTTTTTATTCATATTCAATATTTAAATATTTGCAGACTACTAATAATTGCGCATTTGGGTTGGTGGGAACTATTTCTTTGCCATGTTCCTTACATATATACAAGAAGTTGGAAGATTTACTTCCCCTGGACAGTCCTTCTCGACTGAAGGGCCCAAAATCTGCATCCTGATGTTTGCTGGAAAATAAGATATGACTTGATACTAAATTTGGCTTTTGTTCCCTAGTCATAAACAAGCTCTGGCATCTTGGGCCCTAGGTTTTAATGAAAGTGCTCTGGTTTTGAAATGCAGGTTC
This sequence comes from Amblyomma americanum, assembly GCF_052857255.1. Classification (NCBI taxonomy): domain Eukaryota; kingdom Metazoa; phylum Arthropoda; class Arachnida; order Ixodida; family Ixodidae; genus Amblyomma; species Amblyomma americanum. The sequence continues at coordinate 71,850,461 of NC_135504.1, read as the reverse complement.
AGTCATGGCAGACCACAACGTTGGCGTGTTTCCTGGAGAAAATCCACCTGATGAAAAGTGCCCTGTCAACCACAGTGTGCCATCCATTAGTACAAGCATGAGTACTCACCGGGACAAGCCCACAGGCAAGCAGATTCACCAGTGCACCCACTGCGGCAACATTTTCAAGAAGAGATCACTCCTGGTGGAGCATATTCGCACCCACACAGGCGACCGCCCGTATCATTGCAGTGACTGTGATAGCACATTCGCTTATAAGAACAGCCTCGTCAGACACCTGCGGACCCATACGGGTGATCGTCCATACCGTTGTGACCACTGTGGCAGCACATTTTCTATAAAGAGCAATTTGGACAGACACCAGCGCACGCATACGGGTGATCGTCCGTACCGTTGTGACCACTGTTCCAGCAAATTTGCAGCAAAGAGCAATTTGGACAGTCACTTGCGCACCCATACGGGTGATCGTCCGTACCGTTGTGACCACTGTGTCAGTGCATTTGTAGAAAAGAGCCACCTGGTAACACACGTCCGCATCCACACTGGTGAGAAGCCATACCAGTGCCAGCTGTGCCCCATGGCCTTTGCACAAAAGGCAACCCTTGTGGCACACGTGCGGTCGCACAAGGGTGAAAAACCATTCCAGTGTGACTTGTGCTCAAAGGCGTTCTCAGCTAAGTGTAGTTTAAAACACCACAAAGAGACAAGACACTGAAGGAATAGCAGTGTTCCATGATGCCCTTTGGAACGCATTTTGGTAGGTATCCTGTTGTAACCAGATAACAGCATGCTATCTGGGTGACCTATGAGAAGCGTGCTATGCTGTCATGGTGCTTGACTGCTGTCCCGAAAGACCAGGGTTTAATCCTGGCTGTGACGGCCGCATTTCAATGGAGCCGAAATGTTGAAAGCATGTGTACTGTGCGATGTCGGTGCATGTTTAAAGGACCCCAGGTGGTCGAAATTACCAGAGCCCTTAACTACAGCGTCGCTCATAGCATGAGTCGCTTTGGGATGTTATACTCCATAAACCAAATGATACTCTATGTCCGTAGTTAGTTTAATTTGCAGGCATTTTTTAATTTTTAATGCTGACACTACACTGGCACTGGGCTATTCCGTATCTTCTTTTGGAACCACTAGCCTACTATGCTTCCAGACATGTGTGGAGTAGAGGAAATTGTGACACATAGGGATGACATCACTTCCCATTAAAGAAAGGTTTTCAGTGATAATGTATCCAGGATTTATACCTCGTGTTCGCAGCTTTCCAATGAAGATCAGAAGAAAATGTGGCCTGATTGTTTATTGAAATTTATTCCCCTAAGCACACTTGTGTTGCTTAGATGTTTTATCACTTTACGGATTCCTATTGTAGCAGCTCTATTGACATAACGTCAAAAGAAAATCTGCTGCTGTGATGTTTTTCAGTGTGGCATTCTAGTAGTGCTAGCAGAATGTATGAGAGAAGAGAACAAAAGATTGCATGGCTTGCTTCAGTTTTTAGGCTTTAAGAACTAATCTTTTTTTAACCAAAAGCATTGAAAAAGGTTCACTGCACTGGTATCACTTGTCAGATTGCTCTTTCTGTGCTGCGTGCAAATGGCATATTTTGTGGAATATTGCAGCCTATTCTCAGCCTTTTTGTCAGAATAGCAGTTGTGCTGGAATTGTGCTTTGAGTTAGCTTCTTCGTAAGGTGTTTGTGTTACTGAAGCTAGCCTTGTCACATTTTCATTGGGTGTTTATGACAAGAAGGCTATATGGTTTGTCACGACTGATGTCAGTGTTTCTGTAATTGCTGTGAATCATCATAGGCTGTTCAGCTGATGTGCTTGTAGAAAAAATCGCTTGGTAGCATCGAGAAGTCTTTCAGCATGTTTTTTGTTTACATTTTATTTCTTGTGTATTCTTGGTTCCTTCGTATGAGTGTTTTGTTACACCTGCTGCCGAATGTCGTCTCGCATTCTGGCTGTTTGCAGTGCTTATTTTCTTATTTGTGCTCTGTACATTAAAACTCAAAAGCATTGGTACTCTTTGGTTTCCCATCTGTTTAAGTTTTAGCCCTCCCCATGATTTCTGGTGTCACTAGCTGCATTGGTCAGCACTATGCCTGCAAGATTACTGCTCTGTGTGGTTGCATTCCCTCACTAGTGACACAACAGTGGACAGTTGTTTTGTTGGTTGGCTTGGAGAAAGATGCTTTCATTCTTTCCATCAGCAGTCATTTACTTGAGTTAGGGTTGGTAACATTTGGACGAGCAGCAATCAGAACTGCGTACTTAAAAATTACTCCCCAAACTGTGGTTTCATTACTGTAGTCTGAAACACTTGTGGAGAAATACAGTGCAGCATTTGTAGAGTGCAGCTATAATCTTGTTTGACATGTATGCTGGTCATAAACTAGCATCATTGTCTTTACTTTATTGGGCAGTGTTAGCTGACAGTTGCGCTGTATTGTTTGTAATAAAATGGGTTATGTGGCTCTGTCTTGCTATACTGATGTGTCTCCAGCAGCAAAAAAAATGCATTTATTGCCAAGAAAATGTGATGAAAAATGTTCCCTCCACCTGATCCATACTCAAGACATCAGGATCAAAACAGATCCGCAGTGACTGCTTATAAGAGAATGGCAGTGTACCCTCAGCGATCCACATGAAAAAAATTGTCTTGATGCACTGCGTGTTTGCTTGCAAAGACGGCTGCTAGTGGTGACACCTATATGTTATGTTGGTAGTGTGGTGATATATCGATTTGTGTCGGATTCAAATTGTCTTATGTGTCCCTTTGGTGTGCTATTTCTTGTTATCATCAAAATTAAGTAATTTTCAGCCTCAATAGTATTTTCATGCCTTAAAAAAGACAATTTGTTAGTTCTTCAGTGCAAACCACTGGATGTTTTATTGCGGAAATGTGGGAAGTTGTGTACACACTGTCGTAATTAATGAAAACAGCAACGCACATAAGCCGCGACTCATAAAGTGAACATGCAACGCGTCGCGTAAATAAATTTTTTTTGCAAGTGCACATTACGCTTGACGTTGAGAGTAAACAAATCGTTTTACAACTGGCCACAAAATATGTACGCAGAAAAATGGCAGATGACTTGCTACCCCGCTCACTGTTTTGTGAAATAATTCATTATGTGGCATAAACAATCTAGCTTATTTGTAACTTGAAGGATTCGAAAATCACCTGAAACAAAGAAATTGCTGTTAGATGCTGTCCACTCTCTGAAAAAACTGAGTTCGCTTTATATGCATTCGTGCCCATAACGTGTCAAAAGGTTAAAGTGTATTTTAGAGCGATTTGCTATTCCACTTTGTAGGAGACAAGGGTAAAAAATAGGATACAGAGAGATACCTGGTCACTATTGTGGCACTTTATGCTTCACCATTTTTCTACGTTTAAGCATCTCCTATTTCTGCTTGACAAAATTTGAACTATGTTTCGGAAATTCGTCAATACTTGATGCATTGCTTCTCTTTCAGTGGCAGATAATTACTGTGGAAACATTTATCCTCTGGAAAAAAATTCTGACAATGCTTGCCTGACATGCTGAGTACATTGTGACCAGTTTCCTACACTTTTTCAAATTATTCACTTGACATCAGTCTAGTCATCACCTTAACACTGTGTTATCTTTTGAGGCGAGATATGCTATTCGCACTATTCTTTAAGCTAAATAGAAGATGTGGTCATTTTTTTCGGGTAGTGCTGTGGTATTAAAGGGGCTCCGAAATGTCTTCCGAGGAGAGCAGATCAACTCGCTTATTCACTGCACTGTGTTGCCATGAAAACGAGCCAAATAATACTGTCCTACTCGCAGCAGACGACCCACAATCGCGCGTCAAAGTTGGCGAGCCCTTCCCGGCGACTTTTCATCCTCGCACCCTCCTTTGTCCCCCATACCTGCGTAGACAAGGTGAGAGGTGGCCATTGGCTAGATTCTTGCAGACGTCAGGCAGCTACCGTGGCCGCGGCCAATAAGCCGCTTGGCTCCAGCGGGTCGGGAAGCTCTGCTCTTAGCAGGGGGTCGGGAAGGAGTGCCTACCTTCCAGCGTGCAAAAAGTGACGAGAGAAGAAGAAAAGGCGCGAAGACGCTGAAATTCAAATTTTAACTACAGATAACTCAGCCTCTACAAAGCGCATTTAAATATGCCTTGCTAAACACTATTCGTGAAGTGACGTGCTTCAATATCACATGCATGCTACAACTTTATTGGAGCACCCTTCACTGCCCCTTTAATACTTCTGTTTGGGTGAGCGGGCTCATTTCTATTAAGGTACGTACTTGCACGAAGAGAACTGGATGCAACAAAGAAACACATTTGGCATGTTTCGCTCTGTTCATGTCGTACATGTTTGTTCATAGTGTCCTGTCTTCCTGCTAGTATGTTCCTTATTAGAGGTGGTGTGGTATGCGATAAAACACATATGCAAACTGCCGCGATGGCAAAGGGGCTGTGGCGTTTGGCTGCCAAGCGCAATTAAATCCTGGCTACTGTGGCTACATTGTGAAAGAAGCTGAATACAAAGAAATTATGTGCTGTGTGGTGTCGGTGCACATCAAAGAAAACCAACGTAACAAATTATTGGAAACTAATAGGTACCTTGTTTGGCAGAAACTAAGCCCCACTGCTCCCCATCTCCCAAGTCTGAGTTACAACCACACACCTCCAAATGTTGGCTGCAGCCTAGGGCTGCTCTAGGCACAGACTTGTGACCATAGTATAAGCTGAGTAGTTGCTGAGCACAGTGCCTGTTTGCATATTTTTCTTGTCCAGATTCTTTCATATCTTTTGACTCTAAGTGATGGATGGTCCCAAGTTCTTTTTATGTGTTGTCAAACATGCAGTCATTTATAAAGGAAGCATATTAAAATCGCTGCTTAGGGCATTGCAGTTTTTATTTTACTTATCCTGCTTTTCTCTCTTAACTTTGCAGGCTAATATCAATGAGCCAAGGAATACATGCTACCAGATGAAGAAGCCTGCAATTACAAATCTTCCCAACCCTCATAGCCTCAATGGCCTGATGTTCATAGTCTGTAAAAGAGCTTGCTTACAGGCCTCAGAACGTTGTTTATACGGACAAAGCGGGGTGCATGATGCCCCATTTTTTGAGAGCACAGATACTGGGAGATCAATGATGGCTATTGTTTAAGATACCATGGGCAAGATGGGCTAAGCATAAATAAGGATATAAGTATGCAGGTCACCTTGTTGTCATTTGATAGAGCAAGCAGAATATTTTTTTCCGTAATATTTCAAGATTTTTGCTGAATTAAGAAGGTGCAGTAAAAGTAATACGTTCTGTGCAGTGAGTAGCCATTGAATGGATGCATGTGTGGTGAACCATCCTTGATCTCACTTCTGGTGCTAAAGGGCTTTTAGTTTTTGGAAATGTCTTGCCTTACTTGACTTTGTTGTTACAGTACCATGCACATTTCTGATTATTTTGTTTATTTTCTCTGCTGTTTTTTGTTTTTGCTTGAGTCATGTCTGAGGCTTTATGAAGTATCTCTACCAAAGCTACAGCAACAACTTTTATTACTGTTCAAGCAGATTTTCGGTGTGGAACTTTAACCTATTCTGTTTTACCTGCTCTTGAGCAAAAGCCATAATTGGTTGCTAATTCAAAGTGCACATAGAAGTCTGATGATATTCTTATGTGTATAGCACTACTAACACCACCTGGGTAACCAGTATGTGTTGCTACATGAGTTTAACTCAAACCTTGACGTCAATTCCATTTTTCGGTTTGTGTTAATAGCACGTGTCTGCGGAATGAACTGTAGCGTCCTCATCTTTACCTGTAATTTTATAAATTGTCCTTATCCTTAAGTGTAATTTTTAAAAAGTTTGTGTCTGAGCATGGAAACTATGTTTACGTCTATTACTAAGTGTATGTTAGTTTGGTATGCGACGAGGTATGAACCAGCTTTGAGATAGGAGGGTTTTGCACTCTTACGGTCTGCCGGTAACATAAGCTTTTTGCCAGGTGAAATGCGAACTGTATGCAGAATTAAAAGAAGGAAATTTCACTTCACAACTGTGCACCTTTTAATCCCTCCAGTCACAGTTTATTCATGTGCGCACATTAAATTTGTGTCTGTTTTTACTACTGCTGTGAATTTTTTTGCTGAAAATGGCTGCTACCTATATATATGGTACCCTTTGCAGCACGCTTTGAGAACCGTCTCAAGCCAGTCATAAAATTAACGAAAAAGTGTTTGATGTATGCCTCTTGTTTATTAATATGTGTACTATGCGATGTCAGTGCACGTTAAAGAACCCCAGGTGGTCGATATTTCTGAAGCCTTTCACTAGAGTCTCCCTGATAGCCTGAGTTGCTTTGGGATGTTAAACTCCCCTATACATTAATAATCGTCTTTAATATTAATAATAGCTCTGGCAAGAGTACTTCATGTGTGCTTTCATTTGCTTGTTTTGATACCTTAGTTCTAAAATGGTACTCTAGTGACAGGAATGAGTCGGAACGGTTTGAGGCCTTGAAGTTGCGTCAGATACAGACTTATGAGAGGATGTCGATATTGAAAATAAGGGTGGGAGTGTAAATATTCGAAATTTCTATTTCGAATTGAACATGTTTGTTATTCGGCTCGTACTCAGTTCGAGAATTTAGTATCGGAGAGTTTCTAATTTTCAAAAATTTTGAAATATTTAGTCAGCAGCAATCGAATATTGTGCTGACTTTCGTTTCATGGCAGAACCAAAATATCTGGGCAAATTATCCAAACATTAAGTTTAAAGTGTCTGGTAAACTGTACAAAGGCATTTGTTTCTGTCATTCATCGGGTCGACCGTTATCACGCGGGCACCGATTGGCTTGGATGTTTAGCAAATTTCTGCAGGTGGGTTGGTCACATCACACGAGCTGTGAACATGATGCGTGACCACCTGCTTCAAACTATCACAGAATGAGAACACATCTTTTCATCATCAGCAGCAGCAGCCTGACTATGACCATTGCAGGCCAAAGGCCTCTCCCATGCCTCTCCAATTATCCCTGTCCTTTGCCAGCTGTGCCGACTGTATGCCCGCAAACTTCTGAATCTCATCAGGCCATCTAACTTTCTACCACCCCCTGCTACACTATCCACAGTAAAAAAAAAAAAGTTTGGGAATTTTGTTTGGAACAAATTGGACATTCCAACTGGTTCCATTTGGATGTTCGAATTGGTTCCAGTTGTGTTGTAGCCAACTGACCACTTGAACCTCACTGGATCCAACTGAACCAATATATTGGACGTATCAGGCCCTAGCAATTATTGCATCCAGAAAATATTCCCAAAATATGCCTCACAATATGTGAGAAATACCTCTGCAACTTAACATAATATTAATAGGAAAAGGAAAACTGATTTGTGAGGACTTTAGGGAAACAATTGTGTCTGTGTTGTTCTTCCAGTATGCCAAAACTGCACATTTGTCACGGGCTTATCACTGTTTGCACTGTGAGCCTCCTCTCAAGGATTTACCGCAATTTTTTTTTCAGTGATGTGGGAGAGGGCATTTTATAACTCCAACTTTGGATAAATTGGTAGTATCTTCCAATCCCTGGAAATTCGAATTAGGTTTTGCTACCCATCATGTTACCTTTAATTGTTGCTTCATATGAATTCATTGATTTCATTTTGTTTCTCATGTTGCGTGATCACATCACCTATGGTATCCTTTTAAGTACTGTTTCTGTTAGCTTGATCTCTCCTCCTTTACACATAAAAAGGATCAGAGCTGGAAATCATGAAATTATTAAAAACCTGGGTTAATGCTTTCTAATCACACAATATACAGTTCTGTGCACACCATTTTATATTGTGTAGTGCTGAGTCAGTATAGTGTTTTATCTTTTGGTTGCAAAGGCTATACACTTTTTTTTTAAAAAGAAGTCTGTGCAATGTTTGCTTATTTATATCTTAAAATTTTTTGTTCATATTTGCAATTTAAATATTTGCAGACTCCTAATAATTGGGCATCGAAGTTGGTGGGAATTATTTCTTTGCTATGTTGCCATGTCCCTGACATAAACCCAAAAAGTTTGAAGATTTACTTTTACTGGACAGTTCTTCTCGACTGAGGGGCCTAGACTCTGCATACTAAATATGGCTTTTCTTCACTAGTTTTAAGCAAGCTGTGGCATCTTGGGCGCAAGGTTTTGATGAAAGTGCTGTGGTTTTGAAATGCAGGATCAGTCATGGGAGACCACAACGTTTGCATGTTTCCTGGACAAAGTCCACCTGATGAAAAGCACCCTGTCAACCACAGTGTGCCATCCATTAGTACAAGCATGAGTACTCACCAGGACAAGCCCACAGGCAAGCAAATTCACCAGTGCACCCACTGCGGCAAGATTTTCCAGGAGAGATCTGACCTTGTAGCGCATATTCGCACCCACACAGGCGAACGCCCGTATCATTGCAGTAACTGGGATAGCGCGTTCGCAACAAGGGACAGCCTGGTCAGACACCTGCGCACCCATACAAGTGATCATCCATACCGTTGCAGTTTTCGTGACAGTGCCTTTTCTAGAAAAGATACTTTGGTAAGACACGTCTACATTCACACTGGTGAGAAGCCTTTCTAGTGCCAGCTGTGCCCCATGGCCTTTGAACAAAAGGTAACCCTTATGGTGCACGTGCGGTCCCACAGGCATGAAAAACCATTCCATTGTGACTTGTGCTCTAAGGCGTTCTCAGTTAAGTGCAGTTTAAAACACCACAAAGAGCCAGGACACTAAAGGAACAGCTGAGTTCTCTGGTGCCCTTTGGAACGCATTTTGGTAGCTGTCCTGTCGACAACCAGCTGGCAGCATGCTAACTAGGTGACCTATCACAAGTGTTCCTTTTTAAGCTATGTCGGTAGCTAGTTTGATTTGCAGCCATTCTTTAATGTTGACACGCTCCTTGCCTGAAGGAGACACTGACACATGCTCTTGTACTGCACTGGTACTGGGCTATTCCATTTCTTCTTCTAGAGCCACAAGTATATTGGACTTCCAGACTTGCGTGAACGAAAAAAAAAATAATCTGACATATGGGGTGGCATCACTTCCCATTGAAGAAAACCATTCAGCGGCAGTGTGTCTAATATATTTATTGCTGGTACTAGTTCTCAGGTTTATGATGAAGATGGGGAAAAAAATGTGGCCTGACTCTGTTGAATTTTGTTGTCCCAAGTGTACTTGTGTTTTTAGAGATGGCATTTCTGCAATATAATATTGTGACAGATTTTGCATAATTGGAATGTAATCATGATTGGAGTGTTGGTGAGTGAAAAAATAGAATCGGAATGGAATACATTGCCGTGCCGCAGTGGCTCAGTGTTTGGGGCGCTCGGCTACTGAACCGGAGTTCCGGGCTTCGAACCCGACCGCGGCAGCTGCGTTTTTATGGAGGCAAAACGCTAAGGCGCCCGTGTGCTGTGCGATGATCTCAGTGCACGTTAAAGATCCCCAGGTGGTCGAAATTATTCCGGAGCCCTCCACTACGGCACATCTTTCTTCCTTTCTTCTTTCACTCCCTCCTTTATCCCTTTCCTTACGGCACAGTTAAGGTTTTCAAAGATATACGGGACAGATACTGCAGACAGATACTGCGCCATTTCCTTTCTTTCGAAAACCAATTATTATTATTATTAATGTAATACATTGGTGAATGAAAAGCAAAGGCTATCACATGCCCTCCACATCAGTCCAATTGATGACCGCTAAATTTTTAAAAATGGTTTTGGAGTACTGCCGTTTATCACTGCAGCTTTGTTTGCTTAGCGTCAAAATTGAAAACTTCAGATGTGTTGTGTTTTCAATTTGGCATTTTAATAGTGCTAGGAAAATGTATGAGGGGGAAGAAAAAAACTTGAGCCTCAAGATTTCATGGCTTGCTTTTGTTTTTAGGCTTTAAGAATTATGTTTTAATAGCACTTGTGCTGAAATTGTGGTTTGAGTAAGCTTCTTTGTAAGCTGCACATATTACTGAAGCTAGCCTTGTCATATTTACATTGGGTGTTAATGATAAGAAGTCTATTCGGTCTGTCACCACTGATTTCAGTGTTGTAATTGCTGCAATTCATTATAAGCTGTTCAGCTGATGTGCTTTTAGAAACATTCACTGCACTGTGGTGAGAAATCTTTCAGTGTGTTTTCAGATTCCATTTTGTTTATTCCTGTGCGTTGTTCGTTGCTTCCCATGACTATTTTGTTACACCTGCTGCCGAAAAGTGGTATTGACATACTGACTGTTTGTTGTAGTTCTAATGCCCTTTATTTGTGTTCTGTACTCTAAACCCCACAGTACTGGCACTCTTTTGTTTGCCATTTGTGTGAGTTTTAGCACCCCCACCCCCAGAAAATATTTCTGGCATCACTTGTTGCACTGCTCAGCGTTGTACCTTCAAGAGTAGTACTGTGTGTGGTTGCATTCCCTCACTAGTGTCACAATAGAGGACAGATGTTTTGTTGGTTGGTTCGGAGAAATATGCCAAGTGTTCATTTTGTATATCAGTAGTCGTTTACGTAAGTTAGGGAAATTAACATTTATATGAGCAGCAACCAGAACTGCACACTTAAAAATTATTCCCCATGATCTGGTTGCATTACTGCTGTGTGAAAAATTTGACAAATGCAATGTGGTATTACTAGAGTGCAGCTCGATTTGTATGCACACGATAAATGTTTAACTGGCATCGATGTTTTCAATTTGTTGGGCAGTGTTAGCTCACAGTTACACTTTATTGTTTGCAACGAAAATGGTTATGTATGGAATGCACCATTTCTTGTTTCATCAAAATGGAACGTTTTTCAGCCTAAATAATATATTCAGGTTTTTATGAAGACAGCCTGTCAGTTTTCGAGCGCAAAATTCTAGAACATATTATGGCAGGAAGGTGCGAATTTTTGTAGTGTCCTAATTGACTAAAATAGCGACATAAATATGCTTTGACTTAGAAGGTAAACTCCCAAAGGTCCATGAAAATAATTTCTATTTCGAAGGTGAGCACTACATTTGACATTGATGCAAAGAGTTATGCTAAAATGGTGGCAAAATATTTTTGCAGAAGAATGGCGGACGATATGCTATACCGCTCACTGTTTCACAAAATATTCACTGCATTCACTGTATGGCATAAAAAAAATCTAGCGCATTTGCATTATGAAGGATGTGAAGTTCACCTCAAAACAAAGAAAGGCTACTAGATGCAGCCCACTCTCGAAAAAAGCTGCGAGTTTGCTTTATGTGCTGTTGTGCACATAACGTGTCGAAGGGTTAAGGTGTGTTTTGGGGTGAGTTGCTATTGTACTCTGTAGCAGATGGATAAGAAAGAGGATACAGAGAGAGACCAGATCACTACTGAGGCGCTTTATACTTTACCATTTTTGTATGTTTAAGCGTCTCCCATTTATGCTTCACAAAGTTTGAATTTTGTTTCGGAAATTCCTAAATACTTGGGGAATTTCTTCTCTTTCAGTGCCAGATTATTACTGTGCAGAAATTTATCCCCTGAAAAAAAAATATCTGGCAATGCTTGCCTGACATACAGGGTATATTCAGTTTTTTGCGGAAACTTTTCAAATGGTTCACTTTCTATCCTTCTTGTCATCACCTTAACTATGTGTTATCTTTTGAGGTGTGATCTGCTGTTCACACTGAGATTTATTACACTGAAAGAAAAGATCTAGTCATTTTTCTCTGTTATTGGTATGGTATTATTACTATTGTTTGGACGAGTTTCGCTGTGACCTATTCTCTTTGCACAAGTACGTACCTGATTAGAGATGGCGTGGTATGCCAAGTGTATTAAACTTGCATGTCACGTCAGCCTTGTACTTGTGTCTGGAAGACTTTTCATTTCATAGAATGGGCCAATTGGTGGAAACTGAGGGGAGAGATTAGCGATACTTGCACGAGAGAGGATAGTACTGTTACACGCACATGACAATTTCCTGTTTGGTTTTCATTGCTGGTCACGTTAACACCAGCGCATTGTTTCCACAGGACCAGGTAAAGCAGAAAGCGCTACTCACTTTTGTAGAAAATTATCGCCCCACAAAACTTCCCATTGTTGGGCCTTTCACACACTGTAATGGCAAGTAGAAAACACAGATCAAGTAAACGGTACCTGTCAACTCCTTTGTCTGCCCAGAGCTGTATGCAGCACTAGAGGAGCTTACTACTAGACCCAATCCATTGCATAAATATACAGATATCTCTATAGAGCATTCGAGGCACTCAGAGTGTGCTTGGAATTCTACCAGGCCTTGCTTTAGAGAGTGTTTTCAAGGAATTCCACAATGTGAAACAGATTCCAAAACAAGCAAATGAAACATAACTTCCATATGGTGAAACAGCCACTAGGAAATTGGGAGACATAAGACCCTCTGAAATGCAACACAATGCAATTTTCTGCAGATGTAACGAAACAGGTTATTTCAGTGTCCTGTCAACCATGTTTAGCCATAACTGCAATCAACATGTAGCTCCGCGCAGCCAGGAGCTTCAAAAAATGTCCTTATTTGTAGCCAGCTCCCGTGCTCGGGAGGAGTTTGATTGCAATTACTTCAATGTTATGCACAACTGTCGACTTTCATGAACACACCTGAGCCAAACATTCCAGTGCATGCAAATCTTCAAATGTGTATGCAACATCCGGTACCTATTTCATTGCAAGGCCAGAAACGCTTTTCTCACAAGTGAACAAATAGAAGCAGCAACCTGGCAACATGTGAAACATGGATATTGATGCAAACTGCTGTACTGGTTCAATGGCTTTTTTGTTTGGCTGCTGAGTGCAATGTTGTCGAATGAAATCCTGGCAACGGTCACTACATTTCGATGGAAGTTAGATGCAAGCACACCCATGTGGTATACGGTGTCAGAGCGCATTAAAGACCCTCATTTGATCGAAATTTTTCGAAATTGTCACCATGTTTTGGCATAAGCCAAGCCCCCTGCTTCCCATCTCACATGTCCAGAGCTACAGCCACTGACCTCCATAAGTGAGCTGCAACCTAGGGCTGCACAAGGCATTGATTTCCAGCCATAGTATAAGCTAAATAGTTGTATCATAAGCATAATGTCTGCTGATATTTCTTTCTTGTCCAAATTCTTTCATATCCTTTTTTCTCTAACTGATGGATGGTTCCGGGTACTTTTTGTGTGTTGTCCAACGTGCAGTCATTTATAAAGAAAGAATTTAAGCATCGCTGTTTATGGCAGTGCAGTTTTTATTCACTTACACTGCTTTTCTCTGTTAATTTTGCAGGCTAATACTGACAAGCCAAAGGAATACATGCTACCACAGGAAGAAGCCTTCAATATAAATCCTTGCCTTCATGGATGCTTTGTCCTGATGTTCATAGCCTGTGAATTAACTTGTTTATAGACCTTAGTGCCTGGTGTCCATGGACGAAATGGTGTGCATAATGATTGGCCCATCCATCAAAAGCATAGATACTTGCAGCATCGATGAGGGTTATTGTTGAAGATACCATGGGGCAACATGGTATAAGCATAAAGAAGGGTATGATTATACAGGACACCTTGTTATCATTTGATAGAGCACAGTGGAAGGAGAATATTTTTTCCCCCAATTTTTCAAGATTTTCATGGAGCAAGGTGTTGTAAACAAAAATACATTCCGTGCAATAAGTAGCCATTGGATGAATGGGCTATTGGTGGCCCATCCTTAATCTCCATTCTGGTGCTATAGGAACTTTAAGAAATGTCTAGCCTTACTTGTCTTTCTTGTTACAGTACCATGCGAGTGCATGTCTCATTATTTTGTTTATTTTCTCTGCTGTTTCTTGTTTTTGCTTTAGTCACATTTGGGACATTATGATGAAGCATCTCTACCAAATCTGCAGCAACAGTTTTTATTACTGTTCAGCCAGACATTCAGGGTGGCAATATAATCCGTTATATGTCGACTGCTCTGAAATGAAAGCCACATTTAATGTGCATTTCACTGCAGTTGCTAATTCAATGTACACAGTGCAGTGTGGTTTGTCATGGCTGGGCATTGGAGCTTGTCATTATTTTTCATGTGTATAACACAGCTCACACCGGCTGGCTGAACAGTATCTGTTGCTACATGGGTTTAACTCGCACCATGACGTCTATTCTATTTTTATGTTTGCGGTAACAGAAGGTGACTTTTTGCTGAATGAAGTGTAACAATATTATATTTACATGTAATTATTTAGAATTTTCTGTCCCAAAATGGAAACATTGTTTTTGTCTATTGCTCATGATGTATGTGTTTGTTACACAATCCATGACTGTGGTATGAACTATGAACCAGCTTCGAGAAGAATGGAGGCAAGGGGCTATTCATAACTCAACCTTCGGATAATTTGGGAATTTCTTCCGGTCCCTTGATGTCCGAATTCATGAGGTTTTACTATCCATCCTCTTACCTTTAAATGTTGCATTGTATGAATTCATGGTTTCATATGGTTACTCATTCTGCGTGTCTACATCACCTATTGCATGCAGTTAATGCTGTTCAATCAAGCAATATACATTTCTAAGGACATCATGTTTTTTTTTAGTATGGTAGAGTCAGTATATTTTTGTATATTTTCGTTCGAAAGGTGGGATACTATTTTGAAAAAGAACTTGGTACAATGTTTGCACTTTTATATTTTTAAATTGTTTTTTTAGAAAACGTACACTCCATTCGATATTGCAAGGTATTTTTTTCTTATTATTCGCATTTGAAAATTTAAATATTCACACATCAAGGTATCTGCGACGGTGGGAATTTTTTCTGAGCTGTTGGATATGTTCCTTATAGAAATCTAAAAACTAAAATTTATTTCTAGTGGACGGTTGTTCTTGACTGAAGGGATTAAGCTCTACATATGAAATTTAACTTTACTCAAGTAACGCAGCTATTGCATAGCACTGTTGTCTACAGTCACAATCTGATAGCCCTAGCAGTATGTGAGCTGCGGCGTATTGGGCGCCACGTTTTAATAAAAGTGGTCTGTTTCTACAGATTTACCACACACAGCACATGTGTCATCTTCGTTAAATTTCTTTTTGTAGCTGAACGTTCTAAGACTCCCTGACCTATACTTCAAAGAGGAGGGCACTGCCCCTTGAGTTATCATAAAACGTTTCCTTCCTGATCTGCCTTTTCCAGCATCGATATAGTTCTACACTATGCTTCTTTTCCATTGAACGTGGCAAATTTTTACCTTCGACGTTTTTAACCTGCCGTTTAATGCTCTTTCTTTCTCCTTCCTCATCCCTGGCAAACTTACTGGTCAGCTTTCTAGTTCGTTTCCGCCACTGTGTGTCATCGCTCTTTCTGTACAGGTATTTAAATACATTACCTGCCCAACTGTTAGCATCCAATTTCCCCAGGCGTTCTTCGTATAGTACTTTACTATGAGCTTCCCGTGCTTCGAACGTTGCCAAGTCCATATCCCCCTGTACTGCCTCGTTTGTGGTTTTCCCGTGCGCACCTGTAGTGCTAATCTTCCAACAGTTCTCTGATTTACTTCTAATCGCAACTGAAATTCAGCTCTTAAGCATAGAACCGCATTCCCGAAAGTAAGCCCCGGCACCATTATTCTTTTCCAAATACCTCTGAGGACTTCATACCTGTTGTACCCCCACAAGGCCCTATGTTTCATTATCCCGGCATCTCTTCGCCCTTTTGCTATGAGAGACTGTTCGTGCTTTTCCGTGTACATATGCCCTTTGTTTGCCCATACCCGAGGTATTTGTATTCGGCCACTCTGGGTATTTCATGGCCCTGTATTGTAAGCTCCTGATCAGTTGTGCCGTTGAAAACCATCACACCTGACCTAGTTGCGCTAAAACTGAAACCTAGACTGTCTCCTTCGTCTCCACAGAAGTTCACCAAAGTTTGCAAATCTTCCTGGTTATTTGCTAACAGTACAATATCGTCCGCATACATTAAACCCGGTAGTCGTTGCTCAACAACCTTTCCGCCTAATGTGTATGACAGATCATAACCTAATAATAATAATTGGTTTTGGGGGGAAGGAAATGGCGCAGTATCTGTCTCATATAGCGTTGGACACCTGTACCGCGCCGTAAGGGAAGGGATAAAGGAGGGAGTGAAAGAAGAAAGGAAGAAGAGGTGCCGTAGTGGAGGGCTCCGGAATAATTTTGACCACCTGGGGATCTTTAACGTGCACTGACATCGCACAGCACACGGGCGCCTTAGCGTTTTTCCTCCATAAAAACGCAGCCGCCGCGGTCGGGTTCGAACCCGGCACAGATCATAACCTAGATTGCTTCCTTGTAGCCTTCTCTCCATACTTATCATATAAAGCATGAACAGCAGCGGTGATAGAGAACAACCTTGCCTTAATTTTTTTTGTACCTGGACAGTTGATGTACCCTTAATTCCTTCTCATGTATTTCAACTTTATTCTTTCGATATATTTCCTGTAGAAAATTAATTAATCTCAAAACCGCTTACAGCGCCGCTTCAGCAGCGGCGGCAACAGCATGATCGAATGTTGTTTTTGCCTTCTTGTGTTAGCAGCGGCGTGGCAGCCGTTGCGTTCTTTAGTGGGTCTCGTGTGGTCGTCGTGTGGTCGTCGGTGGTCGTGTCGAGTGTTATGCGCGGGTAAAGTGAACTAGAAGAGAGGGTGTCAAACGCCTATGCCGCCTGTGTATTAAAATTGAGGTAAAAAAAAAGGTAATTTCCGCTTGGAGCGCTGCGCACGTTATCCTTGCCTAGGTGCCTTTTTAGAGGCGGCAGAACCACTTGGATGCCGCATCGGGCGCCCGAAAGTGAAGCCACCTGAAGTTGGGCAGCATGTCCCGGATGTCAGCCTTTGGCAGTGCATGAACAAGCCGTGCTAGCTAAAAAAAAAAAAATCGAAACCGAAACTGAAGTTTGTGCCGCGCCGTCTTGCTGCTGCCGTGGACTTTGACTCTCCGTGCCACGCAGCGCCACTTTTGAATGCGCGTTTAGAGCACCCACGACTTTACTCTCCCAACCCCAATAGGTGCTTTTGGCAGATGAGTAGTACAAACACGCCCTTCAAACCGTGCTGGGAATTGTTTCGTTCAGCTTGACGTCTTCCAGCTACAGAGTGCGTCACGCAAACGTACGCTGTCGATCACTGAAAGGAGTTTTCGTCTGCGAGGTGACTGTAGTGTTTTCTTTCAGCTTGTGGAAGAGGGAAAATAAAGCACAACTGGATCAGCTCAGACTTGGCGGCGGCTCCGTGCACACAATGCAGCGAACGTTGCATTGTTAAGGATCCTACAGCCACCGGTTATACATGTCAGCCGATGGATGCGCGAGCTGCATGATTGCGAAGCATGGACGGCTAGCTCATCGACAAAGTGGGCACACTTCGTTCTAGTCAATGTAAAAGTATGAGTGAACTCAGAAGTACAATCAAGCCGCCTTGTTGAACTTCAGTGCAGCGTATGCAACAAGGATAGCTTTATTCAAAAGCATGGGCGCATTGCACTGAACTGCACGAAGAAAAAGATTGCAGTAATTTAGACATAATAGCACCTATCTCCGCACATATCAGTCTATAATGAGAGCGTATACACGTGTGAAGTAGAAATGAAATAAAAATCAGCTAAAGTAGTTATTCTTCATTGTTTTTAACTCGAAAATGTTGTACATAAATAATATTCATTTCCAATAGCAGGCAAGGAAAAGGCTATATTAAATCGGCTTGAGCGGGCCCCCAAAACTCCACAACTGCACCTTTAAAGGGGGAAGGAACAAAATTTGTGTTTCGCATTTTCTCATACATTGGCAAATATAGATAACTACGTGGTAATCAACTATAGGTACCCGGTAAACAGACTGTGATTGAGGTCACGAAGACATAGCTGTTTGTTCGGTCGCTCGCATTCCGGCTCATGGGGAAGGCTAGTACGGTTAAGAGACACAGGTTAATAAAACCGCGAGGGAGTTATTGTAGCTCTTTGTACATATGTGACGAGAGCACTAAATTTACATGTTACACCACTTCACTGCTGATACCAAACTGCATGAAAGAAACATTTTTATATAGTGTTAAGTGGACAGGTTTTATATGGAGCAGGGAACACGACGCAGAACAGATGTCAAGTAAATGCCGCTCTTATGGGTAGCACGGCAGGCCGCCGGACACCATTCTCCTCTTCTCGCCGTCTTCGCTCTAATCGTCTTCATCAGGTACGTCTCTCACACGCAGGTTCTCCCTGGATCCCTGGGCAGCCGAAGGTCCCTGCGTGATGGTTAAGCCCTCGGGCACGGCAGGCAGGCCCACGTGGTCGACTGCAGTCCTAGAGGAACCACGTCCACTGCTAACCTGCAACTGTGAGGTCGCTGAGTAGATCGACAACAACGCGAAGATGGAACGTAATGCGGCAACGTTTATGTTTACATGGTGAAGAGAGGGTGTGCAGATGGTGTCTTTGCACTCACAAAGTGAAGAAGGCCTTCTGCTTCGAAACAATTATCTTTAAATAATTACCCTATTATCTCCAATTACTGAACACCACAATGTAAAAAAAAACATACGCTCCTTGTTTTCGGTGACTGTTGGCTTCCATCAAAGGAGGGGAAAGCCTCAGAGTGCTTGCCAACGTTTCAACTAGAGGAGTTGTCGTCGTGTGGGTAAAGCATTCGTCAATGGCGTGGAGTATCGCCTTGCCTCCGAGGAAAAAGGCCCAGTGAGGGGGAAAAGGTGGGAAGGGTGTTATAGAATGGGGAGGGTGAATCTTGTCCAGGCTTGGTGGCTGCTTCAGCGGCTTGAAATAAAAAGGCCGGCTCAACAGAAAGGAATACGGGGGTATTGAGCGTGGAGAGATGTGGCGAACGTGGAGGCTTTGTGTCCATCTGCAACAGGTGCACCGTGACACGACTGGCTTCGTTGACCTGAAAAACGAAAAGAATATGATGAAACAATGAAGCAGCATGGCAGAGTGAAATGCGGGAGAACAAAAAAAGAAGGAATTAGAGGAAAAGAGAGAGAATGGGGCGATATTAGATGAATTGTGAGAGGAAGGGGGAGGGAATTAATGCTGAAGCGAAGGGTTCCTGAGAAATGACAGCAAGAGCTTCAGGGCATAAGGAAAAAGTAGAACGATCAGAAATCAGAGAGAGGGAAAAAAGGAGACTGAAGGAGAAAAACTCGGGTTGGGGCGGAGGGACAGAGTGAAAGAAAGGAGAAAGCGGCGATATTGAAGCAGTGAGAGAACATATTCTACCACTTTCCAGACCTTTTTAAAGAATTACGCCAGTACTGGAATAAATTCTAAGTTTCCTTTGCATATATGTTGCTCCCTGCAAGGTTTGCAATGTTTTAAACTTGTGGATTACGGATACAACTTTTTGTTTTCTATTTCTTGCAAATTTCAAGCCTTTTTTTGCTTGTTGTATAGAACACATTTTTATCAGCAGCCGATCATAAAGAAGGTGTGTGGCTCAAGCCATCTTTTCTGCAAAGCCCGTATGCCAGCGCTTTTGTCCCGAGGACTCCGTCCTGTATGCAGCTGTGCAGAACGCAAGCTTTATGAGCACCTGCTTTTTTTTTCTACGGTTTGCCGCTGGCTGAAACGGTCCCTGTAGGGCACCAACTGGTTTTTTGCTTTGATCTACTGGTCCCAGAAGGAATGCCTTCTGGTTTTGCTCTGGGGTCTACTGGTTTCAGAAGGAAGCCTTCGGGCTTTGTGCTGTCTACTGGTCTCAGAAGGAAGCCTTCTGGTTTGCGCTGCTGGTTGAAATGGTCCCTGTAAGGAGCCTCTTCTGGTACCTGCTGGGCTTCTGGTTCTGAAGTGGGACCTACTGGCTCCTACAGAGAGCTTTTTGTTGTTCGATTGACAACTTTTTGCTGTTGTTTATGTTCCAATGTTATTTCTCAGTTAAGAAAATTTTTCACTTAAATTTGTTTGTGTTTTTCTGCTGTAAATTGCAAAATAGTGGTGAAATTTATTGAGAAAACTGTTTATTAACTGTTCCCCACTAACACTTGTGGGATGCCCTTAATGAGGGAGTATATATAAGCATGAGCTCATAGTAACAGTTTGTATACTAACGTGATTGTATGTTTCTCATATAAGTTATGTATAATGCAGTGCTTTGTTGCTGGGCTTGTTGGCGCTTGCTACAATTAAAGCTGTGTGTTCTCACCACCCAGTAAACCACAAATATCCATTCGACGTGCCGGAAAGATCCAAACGTCATGTCATGAAAGGAGCATCTATTAGATGTACATCATAAGGATCATCATTTGGGCGTGCTACACGTTGATAGGACGTCAATAATATGAATGTTTTTATATCTAGAGCACGTCCGCAAAGCGTGGACACTAGGTGCCTAATATATAATCTAGTACATGTCCACCAAGCGTGAACACTCGGTGGCGCTGCAAGCAGCCGAGGAGAGCGGACGCACTTCACATGCGCTCTGCAGTTTTCGGGACTTTTGACCCGGTTAACTCGACTGGACTGCCAACATTTTGGTGGGAGACGACGTCGAAAGCGAAGCGGGCCACGAGGACACCTCTTTCAAACCGCTGGGTCCAATATTTTTGGATTTATACGGTTTTGAAGATCTCCCACGTGGCCGACCGAAGCTAGGCCTATTAGGCCTAACACAGTAGCGGGGCTCTGCGGCCCTCCCGGCCTCGGCCAGCGGTAGAAGCGACGGAGCGATGACCCATGCACTAAATCCCAGCGTATATCGCGCACCGCTAAAAGACCAGACGAATTTTATGGCGGAAACCCAAGAAAATATGGACGAAGTCTATCAAGACGCTACCGGGGAGACCTTCGCCCACGGACCAATGACATCCTTTCAAGCCCTAAAAAGCAGCACCCCAGCGACAACAACGCTACAGGCAAGTCAGAACAAGGTTTTGGACGCGGACTGGGAGATAGCCATGTCCAAGCGGCAAAAGAAACGCTAACGTGGAAGCCAAGCAGGAGATTTGGCGGGAAAAGCACTAGGGAACGAAAATTCCCTAGGCGCGGCGAAGAGCACAGGTGGCACGCCAACTGCACCGAAACAAGGAGAGGGGGAAGGAGCGCTGAGGAGAAGGCTACCTCCGCTTCCCAGGGATGATTTAAAAGTAGTACTTCGGCCGAAAGGACTGGCAGTGAAGAACCTGCAGACGCACCAAGTGGCGCGGGCGGTGGTCGCGGCTACCGGACACGGATACAAGGCAGAAGATATCATCATCCGACTGCGCACCGGCTCGAATATCATAATAATCAGTACCGATAACGAAAGCGCTGCTCAACATATCAGGCGCATCACGCAACTGAAGTTTGGAGAGCATAGCTACGGAATCAACGCACACGTGGCGGCGCCGGAGGGAACGCTGCGCGGGGTCATCCACGGAGTGGACCCGGGGTCTCCGGCCGAAGAACTCAAGGCGAATTTACGAACCCGCTCACAAGGGGTGAAGATCCTGGCGGCAAGGATGCTAGGCCGATCGAGCACAGTCGTCATCACCTTTGATGGCCCCATCCTCCCCAAGCAAGTCTTGTACTATACGGGGGATCGAGAGATGTGGTGCTACCCCTATAGGCCGACGCGGCAAATATGCTACGTTTGTTGCCAACACGGACATCGATCGGACGTCTGTCCGAACCCGGGAATCAAGGCATGCAGACAATGCGGCCAGAAAGATCCGGAAGAACGACATCAATGTACACCCAAGTGCCTGCTATGCGGGGGCTCCCACGCGGCGGGCACGAAGGACTGTGCACAACGACTGAAGACAATCAACGAACTGCGATGGGGACCCCAGAGCCAGCAGCGACGCGGCCGCAGCCGAAGCAGAGGCGGGGCACGGAGACCGCGCTGGTTCCGGAACGAGGACCAGGAGCGGCAAGGTGACTTCCGGAGCGAATCCAGGAGTCGCTGCCGGGGGTGCAGCAGCAGCCAGGGCCAGGGCCGGAGCCGGGAGCGGGACGAGTCCTGCCCACCCCTGGGCGGCCAGCAGTCCTGGGTGAAGCCGAAGCAGCAACAGAAGAAGAGCGGCGGAGTCAAGGTGAGCTGGGGAGCGGGCCCTCCCAAGGCGCTTTTTGCTCCGCACAACAACAACAACACAAACACACGAACAGAAAATGAAAAAAGGCTTACTGCCGAAATTAATAACATCAGGAAGGAACAAGAGCAGACCCGAGAGGAAAACAGACAGCTTAAGAAACAAATAAGCGAATTAATAGCGGAAATGCAAGAGATGCGAAAGGCAGGCTGCTCGCCTGTCAGGGCACCCTCACCCCCACAACAGAGTGTAGAAAGTTTACAAACTAATGAAGGAGGAAACTCAACAATAGACGATCTAAAGACATTCATGCAGCAGCAAATGCAGCAGATGCAGCAGCAGATACAGCAACTAAATCAAAAGATAGCCCTGCAAGATCAGAGCTTCCGCAACTATGTAAAGAGTCAAAACACACGGAAGACAGTAAATGACGCTAGGGACCGCCTCTACAATGAGCGCAGGTTTGGATCAGAATCCCAGGGAACAAACAACAGTACCAATACGATAACATGGCAGGACAACAACAACTAGAGATATGGCAGTGGAATTGCCGGAGCTACAGGCGTAAGCAAGGGCTCCTACAGCAATTCATTAACACTAGAGGAAACCCACCAGATCTAATACTTCTACAAGAGACAAATTGCACCCCAACCCTAAAAGGACACTCATGTCAGGAGAACGGAAGAACAGCAACTCTCATTAGGAACAAAATCACAAGCATAGCTCATAACGAGTTTGAAGACACACAGCTTGAACACATAATAACTGAAGTTATTCCCAAGAGAAAAAGAAAAGCTAAAAGCACTTTTATAGTAAATTTGTACAGCCCACCTAAAAATAAAGGAGACTTCATTAAGCTTTTTGCGGAAGCAAAGAAGCTTGCAGGGCAGAATACCCTAATAATAGCAGGGGACTTTAATGCGAAAAGCCCACAATGGGGCAGCAGGATCGAAGATAAAAAGGGGCGCGGCATCTGCACAGCAGCGGAAAACATAGGCTGCGAGTTACTCACAGATGAAAGTCAGCCTACTAGACAGGGTAATAGCGTAAGCGTGGACACATGTCCCGACCGAACCTTTGTCAGGGGCGCTAAGCAAGTCGAATGGGAGAACCTGCAATAAAATCTCGGCAGCGACCACTACATCATTAGGGTCAGCACAGAGGCAGAAAGCATCAAAAGGAAGAACGGCAAGGCAAACTTAACTGACTCCATGGGATGCCTTCCGGACCTACTGCAAACAACTTAAGGACGACATAACTTCGGCAGAAGATTGGAGCCAACAGCTTAGACAAATCGGGGATCTCTACACTAAAGAAGTGGATCGAACAGAACAAGCACCAGAAGTGGACAAGCGACTTCTCAGGCTCTGGGAGGCAAGACGAGGCCTGACCAAGTGGTGGAAGCGCCAAAAGCTAAACAGAAAGCTAACGAAGAAGATTGCCGAAATCACCAGGCAAGCAGAGGAATATTCAACGCAGCTGGCAAGACAAGGGCGGCAGCAAGTACCTCGCTGAATGGCACCCTCAGCACGGCTAGAACGTGGCAGATCCTCAGAACACTCATAGATCCGAGCAAAAGCAAGGCGGCAAGCAGCAAATCCATCCAAAGGCTAATTCACCAGTACGAAGGTACAGAAGAACAGCTGCTCCAGGCAGTACGAGAGAATTGCTACGGGTAGGACCAGGTAGACGGCTACCAAGGCGACTACCAGGGCGAAGAAAACCCAACCACGGACAGACCCATCACAAGAGAAGAGGTCGTCGAGGCCATAAGGGCAGCAACGAAAAATTCGGCAGCAGGGGCGGACAAGATTCATAACTCGTTAATCCGAAATTTAAGTGACGAAGCAATCAGCCAACTCACCCTATACCTAAACAAACAATGGGAAGAAGGGACGGTCCCAGCGGAGTGGAAACACGCCGTAGTCGTCATGATCCCCAAGCCCGGCAAGAAACTCCAAATTGAAAACCTCAGACCGATCTCGCTAACATCATGCCTAGGCAAGCTGTACGAGAGAATAGTAACCCGACGAATACAAACGCATCTAGAAGACGGAGAATGGTACCCCAACACCATGTTCGGATTCAGGGCAAATTTATCAACCCAAGACATCTTGCTACAACTAAAAGAAGAGGTACTCGAAACAGTGCCAAAGAACGGGGAGAACGTTGTCATGGCCATCGATATTAAAGAGGCCTTTGACAACGTATCCCATGCCGCCATTATGGAAGGACTTAACACCACCAACTGCGGGAAGAAGGTCCATGACTACGTTAGAAGCTTCCTCATGGACAGAACAGCAACGGTAGGCCTAGGAGACCTGCGGAGTGACATCTTTCAAACGCCATGCAAGGGCACTCCGCAAGGCTCAGTAATCTCGCCAATACTCTTTAACATAGCGATGGTCAACTTCGCCAAGAAACTCAGCCAAGCCCAGGGGATTAGTCATGCAATGTACGCAGACGATTTCACCATCTGGACCACCCAAGACTCACTGGGGGAGAAGCAGGAGGCGCTACAAGAGGCTGCCACCTGCATTGAAGAATACACAAAAAAAAAGAACGGATGCTCCACTCGAAATAAAACTAGAGGGCCGGAACATCCCGGAACAAAAGATGATCAGAATCCTCGGCATGTGGCTGCAAGGAAGCCGGAAGTGCAGTCATAAACTCAGACTGCTAAGCAAAGCGGCAGGACAAGTAAGCCGGATGATCAGCAGAGTAGCGCACAAGAGGTATGGCATGATGGAGGAGGACACACTCAGGCTAGTCAACAGCCTAGTGGTCATCCGGGTAACATATTCATTACCGTACCATGTGACTATCAAAGCAGAGAAGGAGCAAGCGGAGACAATATCCCGGAAGGCATACAAAACAGCTCTTCATCTCCCAAGAAATACATCCAACGACAAGCTCATGCAACTCGGAATCAGTAACACCTTCGAAGAATTAAGAGAGTGCCAGCTCAAGGCACAAATACCAAGACTTAGCAACACAACGACTGGAAGTGCGCTCCTGACAAAGCTAGGTCGGGAAATAGAAAAGCCACAAAATAGCAGGGCCGCAATACCGGACCCGCTAAGAAAGAAGCTATGCATACAACCTATCCCCCGAAACATGGATCCAAACCTCCATGCTAACAGGAGACAGGTTAGGGCAGAATTTTATGAGAGGAACATGGGGCATCGGGACAACACAGTCTACACTGATGCCTCCCTATACCCCCAAGCACACAAAAATAGCGCGGTAGCAGTAGTTGTAAATTACCACGGAGAACACATCACAAGCCTCACAGCCGAAGTATCTAACATAACGGAGGCAGAGGAGATTGCTGTCGCCCTGGCAGCGAATGAAGGATATAGGACAGGGAGATCCCTTAACATCTTAACGGATTCACAAGAGGCGTGCCGGAACTATACTAGAGGCAGAATTAGCAGCACGGCACTCAAGATCCTCAGTAGAGCTCTGCTCCCTGAGGGACGACCAATACACTACATAATCTGGATGCCGAGTCACGCAGGGATCAGGGGCAACGAAGGGGCAGACAACCTAGCTCTAGGAATGCCCAGCCGAACAGGAGCGTCATTACCCCCGGAGGGGCCCCAGATTAATTGCGGGGACAGCTATTCGGAATTATTAAACCTATATAAGGGGCTAAGATTCCAATACCCCCCACCACATAAAGCATTATCCAAGGAGGAAGCCACAGGATGGCGAAGACTGCAAACAGGCTCCTTCCCAATCTTATACATATTAAACAAGATGTTCCCCACACAGTATAGCGCCACCTGTCCGTGTTGCGGAGAAAAACCAACACTATATCATGTCACATGGGAGTGCGGAAGAAATCTAGTATTCCACAAGCACAAAACACCAAGTGCGGAGCAATGGGAGAGCCGGCTCACCAGCTGCGAGCTAGGGGTCCAAAGGGCCCTCATAGCACACACAAGCGAGGTGGCCTGACTCAGTGGAGCCCTGGACTAGGGGCCCACCCACGGCCAAGGAGGACCCAAGCTTCAAGATGAAGACTTCGTCCTCTACCGCTACTTCCTAAAGGAACCAATAAAGTTTTTCATTCATTCATTCGATGCGCAAGTTATGTTCTAATGTATGTCCAACAAACACAGATATTGGACGCACAAACTATCAATTAATATATCCCATATATCTCTGGCAGCTTTAGTGCCGCATTCGAACATAAGAAAAGCCTGAATCCTAAGACGCATGTCATATGGAATTAATTTATTAAGGTTTTCCATGGGCAATTAAAGAGCTTTTTGGCGATAATGCGGAACATTGATAATGCGAAACATTGCCATCGTTTGTGATGTAACCACGAGGTAGTGGCGGTGTTGTGACCTGGTGATCTAGAGGAAAGCGCGAGAGGCATGCAAAAAAAGTCACGTGCTACGCCGCACGTGTTCTAGAGCGGCGCTCGCGCACACTTTTCCTTTCCTAAACTTCCTCCTTAATTATTGGTTTCGGCAAAACATACACTCGGTCATGAGGCTGAATATGCAGGAATGCGGCTAGTAGTGCTACTGCGCTATTAACGGGTCTTCCGCCGCTTTGCTATTAAGTTGTAAAGTATACTGTTACCTGTGCATTTCTGGCGAATCGGAAGCTTAATTCCTGCATATTCCAAAATTCTTAAGCATACGTGCGGTGCATTTGCTTGCAAACTGAGTTGTTCGAAATAGGCAATCTAGAGAAACAGCTTTACAGTGAAGGCAGTTATCGATAGGCGTGTTGAGCGATGTGCATACCGTAGCAGACGACGGGCCTGGCCGCGACATGCGCAGGCCATTCGGCACCCGTGGGCGCGCGAGTTTGTCACGTGTCCACACAGACACGAAAAAAACAAACTTCAATCACTCTTTTTTGCATAAATGGTGCATGAGAAAGACAACACAAACATATTTTCTGGCCTGAAAGGTTATGTATGAGCACAAAAAGCCACAACAGGAAAAACTGATGCCAGCCTCACCTAACGGCACCTATCGGTACATAGTAGTACCAGTAGTACACGCTCCTCCGCATTTTGCGTGGTAGCGCGGTCTTCGACTCGGCGTGGTAGCTCAGCTTTAGCTGCTTTAGCTTTGTCAGCGGTAGCGCTGAAGTTGTTGGTTTGTTGGGTTCTGGCGGCCTACCACACAATATTTTTGCGTGTTCTACCGTTTGTGCACTCCACATATGGCTCGACATCCATCAAAAGTATGTGTGATGGCCCCGTTTGCATAGCGGTTTCTTTCCATGTGTTCGGCATGCCGTGCCGCCGTTTGCTGTCAGTTGACTAACGTTTGATTGAAAAGGCTTAGACCTTGCTTCTTTGTTGCAGCATCGGACGATTTGTGCTGAACTATTTAAGACTATCCTTGTCTTTAGGTAGCGGTGTAGGTTGATTGTAGATGCCCACGAAGGATAATTGGTGTGTCTGCTGAGTAGCACGGTTTTGTTGCGATGCCAAAACTAAGCAAAGCGCGGTCTGTTCGGATCAAAGCCCGGTTAGAAGTTCAGGCGCTTTTCTAAGCATCGGAAGTGCCGAGCTCTTTGCGGACTCGCTTTACGAGCTCAATTCCGAGTCATTCAGGTGAACCGGATGGCGAATTAAACTCGGCGCGAAGCGAGTGATGCCGACTACTTAATTTGCACTCCCTTGCGACAATGCAAGCGGTGCCAGCGGTTCGACAGACGACCCTTGCGCCAGCGTTTTGAGCAAGCTGCTGATTCTTCGTACGGTCGCCTCGACTTGCCTTCGGAGCACACTGCAGGCTCAAGTGACTCTAGCGATGCCGACATAATGAGCAGTGTGGCGAGTGGCAGTTCTCAGTGTGCACTAGTCGCTGCTTCCCAAGAATTGGGACACGACGTCCCGACAATTGAAAGTGTTGGAACGGTTGACGAGTTTCGTTCTCGGCTGGTTGGTTGGGCGCCACTTGAACACAACATATCCCATCGCTCTCTAACGGATTTGCTGCGTCTTTTGAAAGGTCACAGCTGCTTTTCTGATTTGCCAACAGACGCACGAACGTTGCTTAAAACTCCTCGTAGAACTGCAGTTATAGCTGGCGTTACTGAATTGCCTCCTGGACACTACTGCCATCTCGGGCTTAAGAAAGACTTGGAGGATATGTTCTGTGTCCCGCTAAGCACCCGCCACAGGTTGTTGGCCTTTCTTACAACATAGATGGCCTGCCTTGGTCAAAGAGCTCCCGTCTACAGCTCTGGCCAATTCAATGCCAGATTCAACTTAGTGCCAACCATAAATTATTAGAGCGCGATGATCGTTGGGGCTTTTCTGGGCCCTGCAAAGCCAAACTCTGCCAATTAATTCCTTCGCCCTTTTGTTCTCAAGCTAAAAAATTTAGCTCGGGTAGGTCTAATGATCTCTGGCAAAATGGTTAAGGTGGAAATCAGAAGCTTTATCTGCGACGCACCTGTGCGCGCATTTATATTCTTGACAAAATTACATGCTGGCTACGCAGTGTGCCCTAAATGTACTGCAGAAGGCAGTTTCAATGAGATGTTTTTTCCTACCTCAGAATCGATGCTAAGAACTGATAAGTCATTCCGGAAACAGGAAGATTTTGAGCACCACCACGGTGTGTCATTGTTGACGGAACTTCCTATTGACTGTGTGAGCAACGTGCCACTTGATCCCATGCATTTGCTGTACCTTGGTGTAGTTCGTAAGCTGATAAACTTGTGGTTTACGAGGCCACTGACAGTCCACCTTGGTCCCACAGATCGTAAAGAAATAGCCAAAGGTTTCGCCCTTGAGGGTTGTGTTCCACTTGAGTTCGCTAGGAAACCTAGGACTCTGGATGAGAAAGACCGCTGGAAGGCTACAGAGTGTAGGCTTTTTCTGCATTGCACTGGCCCACTAGTGCTAAGGGAGTCACTGCCAAGTCCCATGCTTTTGAATTTTCTGACTTTGCATGCAGCTGCAACAATTGTCAGCACTCCATCACTTTGCCAACAGTATGCAGACTCTGCAGAAACACTTCTTCAGCATTTTATGAAATGCTTTGGTAGACTTAATGAACAGGAGGAGGTATCGTACAACGTTCACTGTTTGTTGCATCTAGCAGCAGACGTTCGTTTGTATGGAACGCTTGACTCTTTTCCTGCATTTTCTTTTGAGAAGAACATACAGGCAATCAAAAAACTTCTTCGTAAACCTGGTCGTGCATTGAATCAGATATATAATCGCTTAGAGGAAAAACGTGCCTCAAAAGCACAGCAAAGTTACTTTGAAAGGCGGCCAAGGGAATTCTTGCTCGAAAATGATGATGTGGGAACTCTCCCTTCAAGCTGTAGACTCCCACAGTACAAAGGAATCAGGTTTCAATCCTTCACTTTGAGCTTGAGACCTAATGACGGCTGCTGCCGAATCAGTGAAGATGTCATTCTCATAGAAAATTTTGCCCATAGAGTGTCTGACTGAGAGTCATGCATAGTTGTCAGGAAGTTCTGTGAAGCAGAACCATTGTACAATAGACCACTTGACTCAAGAAGGCTTGGCATTTCAGTTGTGAGCAAACTCTCCTCAATAATGTGTTGGCGTATTGAAGATGTCAAAAAACTGGTTAAGCCGCCGTTCCCGGGATCGAACCTCGCTGCAGCAGCCACGTTTCCATGGAAGTGAAAGGCAGAAGTGCCCGTGTACTGTGCAATGTCAGTGCACATTAAAGATCGCCGAGTGGTCAAAATTATTCTGGAGAGGACTATGGCAGCTCTTTCTTCTTTCACTCTCACATTCTTCCCTTCCCTTGTGGTGTGGTCTGGGTGCCCATGACATAAGTGAGACAATAACTGTGCATTTCATTTCCTCAGAAACCATTTTTCAGTTTTCAATTTTTGCATCACTAATGTTGTGCTTTCAACTTTTATTCCTAGATGGTGCCACAGTGCTCTATATTTCTTGGTTGACATGGTAACCATGTTCCACTGAAATTTCCAACAACGAGGTACACATCACTGTACCATAACCGCTCTGGGTGTGGAGACTGAAATGGTCGCTATGCTATACTGAAACTGCCTAATTAATGTTTGACGGCTGTAACTATGTCAGTTTTAGTTCATAATTTTTTTTCAGGTGCGCAATTCTCATGCTTGCTGATCATGGTTTTTAGCATAGAGGCACATGAAACACGCTCATCGACTGTTTGAAAAATTCTTGGTAAAATTTTTTATCGCATTTGTTGCAAAACCATTGCGTAGTCGAACAGCTTAGACAGTAAGCTTTTTGTTGTGGTGAAAAAAAATTTGATGCCTAAAATTTAGTTGTCGGTCTTATTAAGAGTGCCTGTCGTTCCATGCTCTGTAGTTGGAATTCTTTTCCTTGTGTTTTGTATTACACATTAAGGTTGCCATGCAATAAAAAAAAAAGTGTTACCCTTTTTTTTTTACTGGTTTTGTCAAACACTGAAAGGTGATGCAATTGTCACTCACGATGTGTCATTCTAGTTCAAGCCAGGCTGTGTTTTTGTATTAATGTGATGACACCTAAAGAAAGTGCCCTTTTCAAGCTTTCTCTGGTGCTCCTGCAGTCCTGCTTGCTTGCTTTGCGGGTAGAACTTGTTGCTCTAGGCAGTCCAAAATTTTGGCTTAAGTTATTGTTTTGGGGACGCACTGTGGTGGACAGAAGCAGATGCTTTGCTTACATGAATTGATTTAATACCAGTCCTGTTGACATTGCAGAGTGAATTCAGGAATGAACATATGCGCTACGGTAGTGTATAGGTGGAAGACGGCTTGCATAAAAATTTCCTCTTTTTTTCTGGCCTTACCTCACACACACTGGTGCTCTGTTGGTCTGCTACCGGTGTTTTGTACCTTTTAATTTGGTCACAATGTGCATCCACTTCTCTAATTAGTTCTGACTTCTTTTCCAGCTTAGCTGCTGGCATGAAATAAGTACCAACACTAGCAAAGAAACCCCTTGCTTTAAATCTATGGGTGCCTCTCAAAGGCGTTTCTTCCAAGAAAAGTGTTGAGGAGGCAACAAAGTGGCCTCATTGGCCTGACAGTGAGTGTGTCCTGTCTACATGTGTACCTTTCCACTGGTGTATGCACTCTTTCCTTAAAGACAGTGGAGCTGTTTCAAGTTTCGAGTAAGACTGCGAGGGCTACTGCAATGTTGTTTTCATGCTGGTGCCTTAGCAGTTTTACTGCATTCAACTAAAGTACCGTATTGGCCTCAGCACTGATTAATGTACGCAGAAAGAAAGGTGAACCACTTAGGACTGGAAAGGCAGAACAACCACCGTGCAGGGGATTCAATTAAGGGCCTTCTTTGTAGCTGCCAGTGCTCCTTATTTATGAGCAGAATGAGAGTATGAGTCTCTTCACTGGCATTGTTGCAGTTGGCATTGCACTTGACTTCTTTCTAGGTAAACCAAGCAAGTTGTGCACCATGAAGTGGCACTATTCGAACACTGCAGTCTATAAGCACTCGTGTTGGATGTATGAACCTCAGACATCCAGTGATTTTAGTGGCTGCAATTGGGCTCTGGTTATAATGTCACTGTTATCTTCTCCCCTGCAGATGGGAAAGCTGGAGCCTTTTTTTTTCTAAATGCATGCATCCCACCCACACTTCGTCTTTCCTGTAAATACCTTCTTGAGTTAGGTTGCTGTGCGTGCGCTGAAACTCTAGATCAGGAAGCATAGGGACTGCAGGGCAGAATTCGATAGAGTGGTCTGACTTCGACGAAGAACTGTCTGATACAATGAGTACCATAAGTGTTGTTTTTGTAATGCTTTATTGTCAGCAGTCTCTACTTGGAAGAATACAGCGCCAATCAGGTGTTGACACTGAAAAACATTAAGACCGGGCACAGGTTTCAGTCTGTCACTGAGCGGTTTTGAAAGTGAAGAGTTCCTCTCTACCAAATGAATATGCTTGTACCGAATCTCTTGGACATGACTAAAAAATTGATTGTTTATGCTGGAAGCACCTCTGCTTGCGGCAATGTGTGAGGCTTATGCTGCTTTGCTCTGCCTATTTTACAAAACAGCGCAGACAAGCCAAGAAGCACCTGCTGTCGGCAAAGCACCTTTCCGAACAACTTTTGTGAACATTAACATTTCTAAGTGTTTCAGTGTTCTTGGCCATTCAAATACATCCTGGGTAATCATTGTCTTGTGTTGGCATGCAAAGCACAGTACATCAGGCCTTGTCTTTTTTGAACCATGAGTACAAAAAGATCCCTTCTTCTTCCAAGTTCACTATGAACTTGAGTATTGGAATACACAAAGAATGCTGCTATGGCTTTGAAGCTTTGCTTCTGCATGAGCTAATTTGCTCTTCTTTATTTTGCAGGCATTATAACCAATGCTGAGAAGACAAGATGCTGGAAGAATGTTTCAATTCAACTGCAGTCAACCTATACGCAAATGCATATAGCTTATTGCTCACATTCTGTAGAAGAGCATATTCAGTGATCCAAAGGGGTGAAACTCTGCAGGAAAACCAAATCGGTCTTCATATCCAACGTCCCCAATCACTAAGACCTAAATTACGAGCATTGTAGAAGATGCAATATGTGGCATTGCACTTAAGCATACAGCAATTGTCATGGTCAAAGCTACGTAGGCATATCATAAGCAAGACGCCTGTAGTACTTTTTTTTATTGTCCGTTATCTTTCCTATCTTTTTTCATCGAGAACTAATGGTGAATCCAGAGTAGTTTTTGCGTGTTGTTTGTTGTGCAGTCATGTCTAAAGCAAGCATTTTTGCATTGCTTCTTGCGGTACTGCAGTTTGTATTTTACTTACACTGCTTTTCTCTGCTTAATTTTGCAGGCTAATATCAATAAGCCAAGCGATATATGCTACCACAGGAAGAAATCTTCAATACCTTTCCTCATAGACTCAATGGCCTAATGTTCATAGTCTGTAAAATAGCTTGTTGCATGCACCTCTGTGCATGGTGTATATGGACAAAATGGGGTGCATATTGCCCCATCTATCGAGAGCACAGATACTGGGGCATCAATGATGGTTATTGTTTGATACCATGGGCACCATGGTCTAAGCATAAAGAAGGGTGTACGTATGCAGGTCACCTTGTTATCATTTGATGGAGCACAGTGCATGCAGAACATTTTTTTTCCCATAATCTTTCAAGATATTTGCAGAAAGAATAAGGTGCAGCAAAAGTAATACATTCTGTGCATTGAGTAGCCATTGAATGCATGTGCCTTTGGTCAACCATCCTTGAGATCTCGCTTCTGGTGCTAAAGGGCCCTCAGTTTTTGGAAATGTCTTGACTTTTTTGTTACAATGTCATGCGAGTGCATTTCTCATTATTTTGTTTATTTAATCTGTTGTTTCTTGTTTTATTTTGCTTCAATCATGTTTGAGGCTTTATGAGCATAGAACCTGTACCATAGCTGCAGTAACAGCTTTTATTAGTGCTCAGCCAGATATTCGGTGTTGAATTTTAACCTGTTCTGTTTTACCTGGTCTTGAGTGAAAGCCATAATTGGCTGATTATTCAAAGTGCACGTTATAATCTGTTTTATTGTGGTTGGACATAGATGTGTGTTGGTATTTTTGATGCGTCTTTCTGTTGATATTTTTCATGATCAAATCGCCTGTTGCAGATTGCTAAGGGGAGATGTGAGTCAAAAAGCGGCGATTTTCATTTTAAAAAATTCAATTTATTTTTTTTTCACTGTGTCCATATAAAAAACAGAGCTGTAAATCACACAGAAATTGTTAAAAAACAGGGTTATGCTGTCTAATCAAACACTACATTTCTGTGCACACCATTTTATTTTGTATCATGCTGAGTCAGTATAGTGTTCTATATTTTGTTTGCAAAGGCTTTACACTTTTTTTGAAAAAGAACTCTGTCTAATATTTATTAATATTTCATAAATTTTTTATTCATATTCAATATTTGCAGACTCCTAATAATTGTGCATTTGGGTTGGTGTGAATTATTTCTTTGCCATGTTGCCATGTTTCTAGCATAAATCCAAAAAGTTTAAAGATTTACTTCCACTGGACAGTTCTTCTCGACCGAAGGGCCTAAACTCGGCATCCAGATGTTTTCTGAAAAATAAATATTATTTTATTTGGTTAATACTAAATTTGGTGTTTGTTCCTTAGTTATAAACAAGCTCTGGCATCTTTGGCCCTAGGTTTTAATCAAAATGCTCTGGTTTTGAAATGCAGGATCAGTCATGGCAGACCACAACTTTGGCATGTTTCCTGGACAAAGTCCACCTGATGAAAAGCGCCTTCTGAACCACAGTGTGCCATCCACTAGTACAAGCATGAATACTCACCGGGACAAGCCCACAGGCAAGCAGATTCACCAGTGCACCCACTGCGGCAAGATTTTCCAGAAGAGATCTGACCTCTTAGCGCATATTCGCACCCACACAGGCGACCGCCCGTATCATTGCAGTGACTGTGATAGCACATTTGCTTATAAGAACAGCCTGGTCAGACACCTGCGCACGCATACGGGTGATCGACCGTACCGTTGTGACCACTGTGACAGAAAATTTTCAGTAAAGAGCAGTTTGGACAATCACCTGCGCACCCATACGGGTGATCGCCCGTACCGTTGTGACCACTGTGACAGAAAATTTGCAGTAAAGAGCAATTTGAACAAACACCTGCGCACCCATACGGGTGATCGTCCGTACCGTTGTGACCACTGTAGCAGTGCATTTGTAGAAAGGAGCCACCTGGTAAAGCACATCCGCATCCACACTGGTGAGAAGCCATACCAGTGCCAGCTGTGCCCCATGGCATTTGCATGAGAGGAAACCCTTGTGGCACACGTGCGGTCCCACAGGGGTGAAAAACCATTCCAGTGTGACTCGTGCTCAAAGGCATTCTCAGTTAAGCGGAAGTTAAAACACCACAAAGAGACAAGACACTAAAGGAATAGCATTGTTCCATGGTGCCCTTTGGAACACGTTTTGGTAGCTATCCTGTTGGCAACCAGATAACAGCATGCTAGCTAAGTGACCTATGAGAAGTGTTCTATCCTAACATGGTACTCGACTACTGTCCCGAAACATGCAGGTTCGATCCTGGCTGCGACAGGCGCATTTCAGTGGAGGCGAAATGTTTAAGGCATGTGTACTGTGCAATGTCGGTGCACGTTTAAAGGACCCCAGGTGGTCGAAATTACCAGAGCCCTTAACTACAGCGTCGCTCATTGCGTAAGTCGCTTTGGGAT
This sequence comes from Amblyomma americanum, assembly GCF_052857255.1. Lineage (NCBI taxonomy): Eukaryota > Metazoa > Arthropoda > Arachnida > Ixodida > Ixodidae > Amblyomma > Amblyomma americanum. Next base: position 71,815,234 of record NC_135504.1, on the reverse strand, counting down.
GTTAAACTCCATAAACCAAATGATACCCTATGTCTGTAGTTAGTTAAATTTCAAGCATTATTTTTAATGCTGACACTACACTGGCACTGGGCTATTTCGTATCTTCTTTTGGAACCACTAGCCTACTATGCTTCCAGACTTATGTGGACTAGAGGTAATTGTGACACATAGGGATGACATCACTTACCATTAAAGAAAGGTTTTCAGTGATAATGTGTCCAGGATTTATACCTCGTGTTCTCAGCTTTCTGATGAAGATCAGAAGAAGAAAATCTGGCCTTATTGTTTACTGAGATTTATTGCCCTAAGCACACTTGTGTTTAATAAATGTTTTATCACTTTACAGATTCCTATTGCAGCAGATCTATTTGCATAACGTCAAAAGAAAACATGCTGCTGTGTGATTTTTTCAGTGCGGCATTCTAGTTCTAGCAGAATGTATGAGAGAAGAGAACAAAAGATTGCATGGCTAGTTTTTGTTTTATGTTTTAAGAACTACTTTTTTTTAACCAAAAACACTGAAAGAGGTTCACTGCACTGGTATCACTTGTCAGATTGCTCTTTCTGTGCGGCGTGCAAATGGCATATTTTGTGGAATATCGTGGCCTATTTTCAACCTTTTCATCGGAGTAGCAGTAGTGCTGGAATTGTGCTTTGAGTTAGCTTCTTCGTAAGGTGTACATATTACGGAAGCTAGCCTTGTTGCATTTTCTCAAGGTGTTTATGACAAGAAGGCTATTGGGTTTGTCACCACTGATGCCAGTGTTGCTGTAATTGCTTTGATTCATCATAGGCTGTTCAGCCGATGTGCTTGTAGAAACAATCACTTCGTGGCAGCAAGAAGTCTTTCAGCGTGTTTACAGTTTACATTTTATTTCTTCTTGTGAGTATGAGTATTTTGTTGCACCTGCTGCCAAAAAGTGGTCGCGACATTCTGGCTGTTTGCAGTGCTTATTTCCTTTATTTGTGCTCTGTGCATCAAAACTCAAAAGCATTGATACTCTTTGGTTTCCCATCTGTGTAGGTTTTAGCCCTCCCCATGATTTGTGGCATCACTAGCTGCATTACTCAGCTTGGTGCCTGCAAGATTACTACTCTGTGTGGTTGCATTCCCTCACTACTGACACAACAGTGAACAATTGTTTTGTTGGTGGCTTGGAGAAAGATGCTTTCATTCTTTGCATTAGGAGTCATTTACATAAGTTAGGATTGGTAACAATTGGATGGCCAGCAATTAGACCTGCCTACTTAAATACTATTCCCCAAAGTGGTTGCATTACTGTTGTCTGAAACACTTGTGGAGAGACACAGTGCGGCATTTCTAGAGTGGAGCTCTAATCTTGTTTGACATGTATGCTGGTCATAAAGGTTCATCTGGCATAATTGTCTTTCTTTTATCGGGCAAGTTTAGCTCACAGTTGCGCTGTATTGTTTGCAATAAAAATGGTTATGTGGCTTTTTCTTGCTGTACTGATGTTTCTCCACGAGGAAAAAAATGCATTTATTGCCAAGAAAATTGGATGAAAAATGTTCCCTCCACCTGATCCAAACTCAAGATATCAGGATCAAAACAGATCCGCTGTTTCTTTTCATAAGTGAATGGCAGTGTATCCTCAGCGATCCACATGAAAGAAATTTTTTTGATGCACTCCATGTTTGCTTGCAAAGACGGCTGCTAGTAGTGACACCTATATTTCATGTCGGTAGAGTGTGGTGACATATCTATTTGGGTCAGCTTCTAATTGTCTTATGTGTCCCTTTGGTGTGCTATTTCTTGTTTTCATCAGAATTATATATTATTCAGCCTAAATAGTATGTTCATGCCCTAAGAAAGACAATTTGTTAGTTTTTCTGGGTGTTTGTTGCGGAAATGTGCGAAATTTTATACAAAGTGTCGTAATTGAAAACAGCAACGTAGATAAGCTGCGACTTGTAAAGTAAACATCCGATGGGTCGTGGAAGTAATTTCTTTTTCAAAAGTGCACGTTACGCTTGACATTGAGAGTAAACAAATCGTTTTACAGCTGGCCGCAAAATATGTACGCAGAAAAATGGCAAATGGCTTCCTACCACACTCACTGTTTTGTGAAATAATATTTACTGCATTCGCTATGGGGCGTAAACAATCTAGCTTATTTGTAACTTGAAGGATTCGAAATTTACCTGAAACAAAGAAGTCACTGTTAGATGCTGCCCACTCTCTGCAAAAGCTAAGAGTTCGCTTTATGCGCAATCGTGCCCTTAACGTGTCGGAAGGTTAAAGTGTATTTTAGAGTGAGTTGCTATACCAGATACCAGATCATTATTGTGGCACTTTATGCTTCGCCATTTTTCTATGTTTAAGCATCTCCCATTTCTGCTTGACAAAATTTGAACTATGTTTAGGAAATTCCTCAATACTTTGTGCATTGATTCCCATTCAGCTTCAAATAATTACTGTGGAAAAATTTATTCCCTGGACAAAAAAAATCTGACAATGCTTGCCTGACATGCTGAGTACATTGTGACCAGTTTCCTACAATTTTTCAAATGATTCACTTCACATCCTTCTAGTCATCACCTTAACACTGTGTTATCTTTTGAGGCAAGATATGCTATTCACACTATTCTTTAAGCTAAATAGAAGATCTGGTCATTTTTTTCAGGTATTGGTGTGGTATTAAAGGGGCTCCGAAACGTCTTCCGAGGAGAGCACATTAACTCGCTTAATGACTCCACTGTGTTGCCATGAAAACACGAGCCAAATACTGCTCTTCTACACGCAGCAGACGACCCACAATCACGCATCAAAGTTGACGAGCCCTTCCCGGCGACTTTTTCATCCTAGCACCCTCCTGCGTCCCCCGCATCTGCTTAGACAAGGTGAGAGGTGGCCATTGGTTAGATTCTTGCAGACATTAGGCAGCTACAGTGGCCACGGCCAATAAGCCGCTTTGCTCCTGTGTGTCGGGAAGCTTCGCTCTCAGAGGGGGGTCGGCGAAGGAGCGCCTACCTTCCAGCGTGCAAAAAGTGACGAGAGGAGGGGGAAAGGCGCCAAGGTGCTGAAATTCGAATTTTAACTACAGATAACTCAGCCTCTACAAAGCGCATTTAAATATGCCTTGCGAAACACTATTCGTGAAGTGACGTGCTTCAATATCACATGCATGCCACAACTTTATTAGAGCACCCTTCACAGCCCCTTTAATACTACTGTTTGGGTAAGCGGGCTCATTTCTAATAAGGTACGTACTTGCGCGAAGAGGACTAGATGCAACGAAGAAACACATTTGACTTGTTTCGCTCTGTTCATGCCGTACATGTTTGTTCATAGTGTCCTGTCTTCCTGCTATGCTAGTATGTACCTTATTAGAGATGTGTGGTATGCGATAAAACGTACATATTCATGCAAACTGTCGCGATGTCTAAGTGGCTGTGGCGTTTGGCTACAGAGTGCAATGTTGTGGAATAAAATCCTGGCTACTACGGCTGCATTTCGACAGAAGTTGAATGCAAAGAATTTATGTGCTGTGTGGTGTCAATGCACATCAAAGAACCCCACGTGACAAATTATTTGAAACTAATAGGTACCATGTTTTGGCAGAAACGAAGCCTCACTGTTTCCCAGCTCCAAGATCCCAATTTGCAGCCACTGACCTTCAAAAGTGAGGTGCGGCCTAGGGCGGCTCTAGGCACTGATTTCCAATCATACTATGGGCCGCTGCGACGGCTAAGTGGTTATGGCGTTCGGCTGCCTGACCGAAAGACGCGGGTTCGATCCCGGCGGCAGCGGTGGAATTTCGATGGAGGCGAAATTCTAGAGGCCCGTGTACTGTGCGATGACAGTGCACATTAAAGAACCCCAGGTGGTCGAAATTTCCGGAGCCCTTCACTACGGCGTCTCTCATAGCCTGAGTTGCTTTGGGACGTTAAACCCCTATAAACCAAACCATACTATAGGCTAGGTAGTTGTATGTTAATCACAGTGCCTGTTTGCATATTTTTCTTGTCCAGATTCTTCCATATCTTTTGACTGTGTAAGTAATGAATGGTCCCGTGTTTTTTTTATGTGTTGTCCAAAGTGCAGTCATATATAAAGGAAGCATATTAACATTGCTGCTTTGGGCATTACAGTTTTTATTTTACTTCCGCTGCTTTTCTCTGTTAATTTTGCAGGGTAATATCAACGAGCCAAGGAATATATGCTACCAGATGAAGAAACCTGCAATTACAAATCTTCCCAACCCTCATAGACTCAATTGCCTGATGTTCATAGCCTGTAAAAAAGCTTGTTTACAGACCTTAGTGCATGGTCTATACGGACAAAGTGGGGTAGATAATAACACGTTTATTGAGAGCACAGATACTGGGACATCAATGATGGTTATTGTTTAAGATACCATGGGCAAGATGGCCTAAGCATAAATAAGGATATAAATATGCAGGTCACCTTGTTGTCATTTGATAGAGCAAGCAGAATATTTTTTTTCTGCAATATTTCAAGATTTTTGCTGAATTAATAAGGTGCAGTAAAAGTAATACATTCTGTGCAATGATGAGCCATTGAATGGATGTATGTTCAGTTCAGTTTATTTACCTTAAAGGCCCCCTTGTATCGGGGGTATTACATAAGGGGTGGGATTTTAATGAAATGAGCAAACAAAACAGCGAATATTATTTAGCACTGAAAGTGATCGCTTACATGTTCTTGAAAAGTAGAGGATGAAGCGATGTTGACGATGTCACGGGGTAGGCCGTTCCAGTCCGTTGCTGCTCGAAAGAAAAATGAAGCAGAAAAGGTGGCAGTATGCGATGGCGGCCGGGCAACTTGTAGGGGATGACTGGTGCGGTGAGATATGCGTGCGGCAGTTGTGATATACGGTGACTGATTGAGGGAAGAATGAAATAATTTGTGATAAAGGGTGAGACTTGAAATGCGACGACGGAACGAAAGGGGCGGTAGTCCTGATAATGCTTTCAATGAAGAAATGCTGAGGTCATATGAGTATGAAGAGTGGATGAATCGAGTGGCACGGTTTTGGACAGCTTCTAATGCATTAATTAAATAAGTTTGGTGCGGGCTCCATATGGCAGAGGCATATTCTAATTTTGGTCTGATGAGCGATTTATATGCGAGTAATTTTACGTGTTGAGGGGCAAGGCGGAGATGGCGCTTGAGAAAACCAAGTGTTTTATTCGATGCTGAAATGATGTTGCCAATATGGGTGCGCCAAGATAAATCATAAGACAAGGTGACTCCTAGATACTTATAAGATGATACTGAATCAATCGAGGTGTTAGAAATGGAATATTGGAAGCGATGCGGGCTATGGCGACGAGAGAAGGATAAGAGTTTGCATTTATTAGGATTTAGGGACATGAGCCAGTTGTTACACCAATTAAGTACGCTGTTAAGATCGGTTTGAAGACTAAGTTGATCACGAGAGTTATTAATAGCGCGGTAAATAACACAGTCGTCAGCAAACATTCGAATACTACAGGAAACGTGGTCAGGTAAATCATTAATATATATCAAAAAGAGTAATGGACCGAGTACAGATCCTTGCGGAACGCCCGAAGTAACCGGGAGGCTGTTAGACAGGTGGCCGTTAGCAAACACTGATTGAGAACGATTAGTGAGAAACTGCTCAATCCACTGTAGTATGTTAGGATGTAAGTTCAGCTGTGCAAGTTTTACTAGTAAACGACGGTGGGGAATTTTATCAAAAGCTTTCGCAAAATCTAGAAATATGGCATCAGTCTGTTTGTTACGGTCAAGATTAGTGTGCAAGTCGTGAAGGAACAACGCTAATTGGGTTTCACAAGAGAGGCCCTTATGAAACCCATGTTGTGAAGAATGGAAGAAATCATTTGAGTCTAAGAAATTTATAATTTGAGAGTAGATGACATGTTCCATGATTTTGCAGGGTACGCTAGTTAGTGAAATGGGGCGATAATTCATGGGGGAGTCTCTGTTACCTGATTTGTGGACTGGAATGACCTTCCCCGTTTTCCAGTCATCTGGAATGAACCCTGAAGAGAACGATTGCGACAAGATCAAAGATAAGTAGGCTGCACATGTTGATTTCACATTTTTAAGCAGTTTTGTATTATTCATGTCCATACCAGCTGATGATGAGAGTTTCATGTTATCAATTCTGGAAGCGATACCATCTGTGAAGAATGTGATAGCTGGCATGATGGCTTCTGTGTTGAGCGATGGTAACTGTGAAGGCATGTCAAATTCACTTGTGAAAACAGATACAAAGGCGTTGTTAAATATTTCTGCGCATTCATGGTCAGTAACCGCTTCGTGCAAGTCGTTAGTCAGTGTAATATCATGAGTGTGCTTAGGATTTAAAATCTGCCAGAATTGTCTAGGATTGCTGATTAGTAGCTTCGGTAAGTCAGTGTGATAAAATGAGCGCCTGGCGCTACGAACTGCAAGTAAGTATGATTTCTCAGATGCAAGGTATTTTTCCCAAGTGGCTTGATTATCAGTGTGTTTGGCTGTACGAAACAGGCGTTTCTTCTTGTTTTCTAGACGTTTTAGATGCTTAGTAAACCATGGTTTATTGCGGTTATTTTGGAAAGATACCCTGGGGATAAACATATTAGAGAGCATATTTAACTTATTTTTGAATATCAACCAGTTTTCGTGAACAGAGTGAGTGTCGAATGTGGATTGGTACTCTGAAAAAAACATGTTAAGGTCTTCAGTTATTGCATCGTAATTCCCTTTATCGTAAAGATTTATTGTTTTTCTGGGTGGGTGCTTCTGAGCTGGGGTAAATGAAAATAGAGCATGTAAGATCTTATGGTCGCTGATTTCTGGAAGATAATTAATGGATGATAGGTACTCAGGGCTATTAGTTATTATTAGGTCAAGGGTGTTTGCGGTTGCATGCGGGGTGCGAGTAGGTTCCGAGACAAACTGTGCGAGGTTAAAATTTAAACAGACATCAATGAAGTTCTTGGCCTCTGTATTGCATGTTAATGAGGAAGTGCCTAAACTCTGCCAATCAATGTCCGGATAATTGAAGTCCCCGAAAAGGAGAATGCGCGCATTTGGGTATTTAACAACAACATGATTTATAGTATCATTCAGATGTCGATAGAAGTTTGCATTTGACTGCGGGGGCCTATAACAAATGCCGAGAAGTACTGTTACAGGGGGTGTGGTGAAGCATCCTTGATCTCGCTTCTGGTGCTAAAGGGCTTTTAGTTTTTGGAAATGTCTTGCCTTACTTGACTTTGTTGTTACAGTACCATGCACATTTCTGATTATTTTGTTTATTTTCTCTGCTGTTTCTTGTTCTTGCATTAGTCATGTCTGAGGCTTTATGATGAAGTATCTCTACCAAAGCTACAGCAACAGCTTTTATTACTGTTCAAGCAGATTTTCGGTGTTGAACTTTAACCTATTCTGTTTTACCTGCTCTTGAGCGAAAGCCATAAATGGTTGCTTATTCAAAGTGCACATAGAAGTCTGATGATATTTTTTATGTGTGTAACACTGATGACACTAGCTGGCTAAACAGTATCTGTTGCTACATGAGTTTAACTCAAACCTTGATCTCAATTCCATTTTTCGGTTTGTGTTAACAGCACGTGTCTGTTTGCGGAATGAACTGTAGCGTCCACATCTTTACCTGTCATTTTTAAAAATCGTCCTTATCTTCATGTGTAATTTTTAAAAAGTTTGTGGCTGAGCATGGAAACTATGTTTATGTCTATTACTAAGTGTATGTTAGTTTGGTATGTGACGAGGTATGAACCAGCTTTGAGATAGGAGGGTTTTGCGCTCTTACGGTCTGCCGGTAACATGCGCTTTTTGCCAGCTGAAATGCGAACTGTATGCAGAATTCAAAGAAGGAATTTTCACTTTACATCTATGCTTTTTTTAATCCCTCCAGTCATAGTTCATTCATGTGTGCACGTTAATTTGTGTCTGTTTTTACTACTGCCGTGAATTTTTTTGCTGAAAATGGCTGCTACCTACATATATGGAACCCTTTGCAGCAGGCTTCGAGAACCGTCTCAACCCAGTCATATAAAATTAACGAAAAAGTTTTTGATGTGTGCCTCTTGTTTATTAATACGTGTACTATTTGATGTCAGTGCACGTTAAAGAACCCCAGGTGGTCGATATTTCCGAAGCCCTTCACTAGAGCATCCCTGATAGCCTGAGTTGATTTGGGACGTTAAACTCCACTATACATTAACGATCTTCTTTAATAATATTAATAATAGCTCTGGCAAGAGTACTTCATGCGTGCTTTCATTTGCTTGTTCTGATACCTTATTTCTAAAGTGGTACTGTAGTGACAGCAATGAGTCAGAACGGTTTGAGGCCTTGAAGTTGTGTCAGACTTATGAGAGGATGTCGATATTGAACATAAGCGTGGTAGTGTAAATGTTCGAAAAATTGCTATATCGAATTGAACATGTTTGTTATTCGGCTCGTACTCAGTTCGAGAATTTAGTATGAGTTTTTTATTTCCGAAAGTTTTGAAATATTTAGTTAGCAGCAGTCGAATATTGTGCTGACTTTCATTAATCCATTCATGGCAGAACCAAAATATATGGGCAAATTATCCAAACATTAAGTTTAAGGTGTCAGGTAAACTGTACAACGACTTCTGTTTCTGTCATTCATTGGGTACACCGTTATCACGCGGGCACCGATTTTCTTGGATGTTTAGCAAATTTCTTCAGGTGGGCTGGTCACATCACACGAGCTGAGAACATGATCGGTGACCACCTGCTTCAAACTATCACAGAATGAGAACACATCTTTTAATCATCATCAGCAGCAGTCTGACAACGCCCGCTGCAGGCCAAAGGCCTCTCCCGTGTCTCCCCAATTATCCCGGTCCTTTGCCAGCTGTGCCCACTGTATGCCCGCAAACATCTGAATCTCATCAGGCCGTCTAGCTTTCTACCGCCCCCTGCTACACTAACCATAGCCAGAAAAAAAAGGTAGGGAATTTTCTTTCGATCCAATTGGACATTGGAACTGGTTTCATTTGAATCGTCGAATTGGTTCTAGCTGTGTTTTTATCCACCTGACCAATTGAACCTCACTGGATCCAACTGGACCAATAGATTGGACGAATCAGGTCCTAGCAGTTGTTGCATCCAGAAAATATTCCCATAATATGCCTCACAATATGTGAGAAATACCTCTGCAACTTAACATATTATTAATAGGAAAAGGAAAACTGATTTGTGAGGACTTTAGGGAAACAATTGTGTCTGTGTTGTTCTTCCAGTATGCCAAAACTGCACATTTGTCACGGGCTTATCACTGTTTGCACTGTGAGCCTCCCCACAAGGATTTACCGCAATTTTTTTTATCAGTGATGTGGGAGGGGGCGTTTTATAACTCAACCGTTGGATAAATCGGTAGTTTCTTCCAGTCCCTGGAAATTCAAATGAATTAGGTATTGCTACCCATAATGTTACCTTTAATTGTTGCTTCATGTGAATTCATTGATTTCATTTTGTTTCTCATGTTGCGTGATCACATCACCTGTGGCATACTTTTTAAAGTATTGTTTCTGTTAGCTTGATCTCTCCTCCTTTACATATAAAAAGGATCAGAGCTTGAAATCACGAAATTATTAAAAACCTAGGTTAATGCTATCTAATCATACAATATACACTTCTGTGCACACCATTTTATATTGTATAGTGCTGAGTCAGTATAGTGTTTTATCTTTTGGTTGCAAAGGATATACACTTTTTTTTTTAAAAGAAGTCTGTGCAATGTTTGTTTTTTTATCTTAAAAAATTTTATTCATATTTGCAATTTAAAGATTCGCAGACTCCTAATAAGTGGGCATCTAAGTTGGGGGGAATTAATTCTTTGCTATGTTGCCATGTCCCTTACATGAATCCAAAAAAGTTTGAAGATTTACTTCCACTGGACAGTTCTTCTCGACTGAAGGGCCTAGACTCTGCATACTAAATATGGCTTTTGTTCTCTAGTTGCAAGCAAGCTGTGGCATCTTGGGCCTGAGGTTTTGATGAAAGTACTCTGGTTTTGAAATGCAGGATCAGTCATGGCAGACCACAACGTTGGCGTGTTTCCTGGACAAAGTCCACCTGATGAAAAGCACCCTGCCAACCACAGTGTGCCATCCATTAGTACAAGCTTGAGTACTCACTGGGACAAGCCCACAGGCAAGCAGATTCACCAGTGCACCCACTGCGGCAAGATTTTCCAGAAGAGATCTGACCTCGTAGCGCATATTCACACCCACACAGGCGATCACCCGTATCATTGCAGTAACTGTGATAGCGTGTTCGCAACAAGGAACAGCATGGTCAGACACCTGCTCACCCATACAAGTGATCGTCCCTACCATTGCAGTTTTCGTGACAGTTTCTTTTCTAGAAAAGATACTTTGGTAAGACACGTCTGCATTCACACTGGTGAGAAGCCTTTCTATTGCCAGCTGTGCCCCATGGCCTTTGAACAAAAGCTAACCCTTATGGTGCACGTGCGGTCCCACAGGCATGAAAAACCATTCCATTGTGACTTGTGCTCTAAGGCGTTCTCAGTTAAGTGCAGTTTAAAACACCACAAAGAGACATGACACTAAAGGAACAGCTGAGTTCCCTGGTGCCCTTTGGAACGCATTTTGGTAGCGGTCCTGTCGACAACCAGCTGGCAGCATGCTAGCTAGGTGACCTATGACAAGTGTTCCTTTTTAAGCTATGTCGGTAGCTAGTTTGATTTCCGGCCATTCTTTAATGTTGACGCGCTCTTTGCCTGAATGGGACGCTGACATGCCCTTGTACGTCACTGGTGCTGGGCTATTTCATTTCTTCTTCCAGAGCCACAAGTATATTGGACTTCCAGACTTACGTTAAAGGAAAAAAAATAATCTGACATATGGGGTGGCAACACTTCCCATTGAAGAAAGGCATTCAGCGGCAGTGTGTCTAATATATTTATTGCTGGTACTAGTTCTCAGGTTTATGATGAAGATGGGGAAAAAAAAGGGTGGCCTGACTGTTTGTGTAATTTTATTGTCCCAAGTGTACTTGTGTTTTTAAAGAGATGGCATTGCTGCAATATAATATTGGCAGATTGTGCGTAATTGGAATGTATTGAGAATTGGAGTGTTGGTGAATGAAAAAATAGTCGGATTGGAATACATTGCCCCGCCACGGTGCCTCAGTGGTTAGGGTGCTTGGCTACTGATCCAAAGTTCCCGGGTTCGAACCCAACCACGGCGGCTGCGTTTTTATGGTGGCAAAACGCTAAGGCGCCTGTGTGCTGTGCGATGTCAGTGCACTATAAATATCCCCAGCTGGTGTGCATAATGAATGTCCCATCCATCAAAAGCACAGATACTTTAAGCATCGATGAGGGTTATTATTGAAGATACCATGGGGCAACATGGTATAAGCATAAAGAAAAGTATGAGTTTACTGGACACCTTGTTATCATTTTCCCCCAATATTTCAAGATTTTCATGGAGCAAGGTGTTGTAAACAAAAATACATTCCGTGCAATAAGTAGCCATTGGATGAATGTGATATTGGTGGGCCATCCGTAATCTCCCTTCTGGTGCTAAAGGAACTTTAAGAAATGTCTAGCCTTACTTGTCTTGGTTGTTACAGTGCCATGCGAGTGCATTTCTTATTATTTTGGTTAATTTTTCTGCTGTTTCTTGTTTTTGCTTTAGTCACATTTGGAACCTTATGATGAAGCATGTCTGCCAAAGCTGCAGCAACCGCTTTTATTACTGTTCAGCCAGACATTCAGGGTGGCATTTTAATCCATTATATGTCAACTGCTCTCAAATGAAAGCCACATTTAATGTGCATTTCACTGCAGTTGCTAATTCAAAGTACACAGTGTAGTGTGGTTTGTCGTGGCTGGGCATTGGAGCTTGGCATTATTTTTCATGTGTATAACACAGCTCACACCGGCTGGCTGAACAGTATCTGTTGCTACATGCGTTTAACTTGCACCATGACGTGTATTCCACTTTTAGGTTTCCGGTAACAGAAGGTGACATTCTGCTGAATGAAGTATAATATTATTATATTTACATGTAATTCTTTATAATTTTCTGTCCGAAAATGGAAGCCTTGTTTATATCCATTGCTCATGATGTATGTGTTTTTTATGCAATCCATGACTGTGGTATGAACTATGAACCAGCTTTGAGAAGAAATGAGGTAGGGGCTATTTATAACTTAACCTTTGGATTATTCGGGAATATCTTTCGGCCCCTTGAAGTCCAAATTAATGAGGTTTTACTATCCATCCTGTTAGCTTTAAATGTTGCATCATATGAATTCATGGTTTCATATTGTTACTCATTCTGTGTGTCTACATCACCTATTGCATGCTGTTAATGCTGTCCAATCAAGTAATAAACATTTCTATGGACATCATGTTGGTATTTTTTAGTATGGTAAAGAGTCAGTATATTTGTGTATATTTTGGTTCCAAAGGCCAGATGCTGTTTTGAAAAAGAACTTGGAGCAATGTTGGCACGTTTATATTTTTAAATTGTTCTTGATAGAAAACATACATTCGATTCGATACTGGAAGGTATTTTTTTCTTAATATTCGCATTTTAAAATTTAAATATTCACACACTCCTAATAATCGGGTATCTGCAATAGTGGGAATTTTTTCTGAGCTGTTGGATATGTTCCTTATAGAAATCTAAAAACTAAAAATTTATTTCTAGTGGACTGTTGTTTTTGACTGAAGGGATTAAGCTCTACATATGAAATCTAACTCTACTCAAGTAACGCAACTATTGCATTGCACCCTTGTCTACAGTCACAATCTGATAGCCCTAGCAGTATGTGAGCTGTGGCGTATTGGGCCCCACGTTTTAATAAAAGTGGTCTGGTTTTGTAATGCAGGAATGGCCACCACAGACTGCAAGGCTGGCGTGTTTCTGGGACAATATTCACGTGGCGAAAAGTGCCTCACTGTGTGCCATTCATTAGTACAAGCATGAGTACTCACCGGGACAAGCCCACAGGAAAGCAGATTCACCAGTGCACCCACTGCGGCAACATTTTCAAGAAGAGATCTGTCCTGGCTGCGCACGTTCGCAACCATGCAGGCGACCGCCCGTATCATTGCAGTGACTGTGATAGCACATTCGCTTATAAGAACAGCCTGGTCAGACACCTGCGCACCCATACGGGTGATCGTCCATATCATTGTGACAGCAAATTTTCACTAAAGAACAATTTCGACAATCACCTGCACACCCATACAGGTGATCGTCCATACCGTTGTGACCACTGTGGCAATGCATTTGTACAAAAGAGCCACCTGGTAGATCATGTCCGCATCCACACTTGTGAGAAGCCGTTCCAGTGCCAGCTGTGCCCCATGGCATTTGCACGAAAGGCAACCCTTGTGGCACACTTGCAGTCCCTCAAGGGTGAAAAACAATTCCACTGAGACTTGTGCTCAAAGGCATTCTCAGTTAAGTGGAATTTGAAACACCACAAAAAGACACGACACTAAAGGAATAATAGTGTTCCATGGTACCCTTTGGAGAAAGTTTTGGTAGCAATCTTGCTGGCAACCAGATAACGGTGTGCTAGCTAGGTGTCTTGTGACAAGTGTTCTATCCTAAAATGGCACTCGACTGCTGTCTCGAAAGGCACGAGTTCGATCCTGGCTTCGACGGCCGCATTTCAGTGGAGGCGAAATGTTGAAGGCATGTGTACTATGCGATTACTAGAGCTCTTCACTTTGGCGTCGCTTTGGGACGTTAAGCTCCATGAAGCAAATGAAACTTTGTCTGTAGTTAGTTTAATTTGCAAGCATTCTTTAATGTTGACACTACACTCCCTCTGGGCTATTCGGTATCTTCTTTCGGAACCGCTAGCCTACTATGCTTCCAGACTTATGTGGACTAGAGGAAATTGTGACACATAGGGATGACATCACTTCCCATTAAAGAGAGGTTTTCAGTGATAATATGTCCAGGATTTTTACCTCGTGTTCTCATCTTTCTGATGAATATCAGAAGAAGAAAATCTGGCCTTATTGTTTATTGAGATTTAGTGCCCTAAGCACACTTGTGTTCATTAAATGTTTTATCACTTTACGGATTCCTATTGCAGCAGCTCTATTTGCATAACATCAAAAGATAATATGCTGCTGTGATGTTTTTTCGGTGCGGTGTACCAGTGGTACTAGCAGAATGTATGAGAGAGGAGAACAAAAGATTGCATGGCTTGCTTTTGTTTTTATTCTTTAAGAACTACTTTCTTTAATCATAAACGTTAAAAGAGTTTAACTGCACCAGTACCACTTCTCAGAACACTTTCTGTGCTGCATGCAAATGGCAAATTTGGTGGAATATTTCAGCCTTTTTTCAGCCTCTTTGGTCAGAATAGCAGTTGTGCTGGAATTGTGCTTTGAATTAGCTTCCTTGTAAGGTGTATGTATTACTGAAGCTATCTTTGTCACATTTTCATTGGGTGTTAATGGCAAGAAGGCTATTGGGTTTGTCACCACTGATGTCAGTGTTGTTCTAACTGCTCTGATTCATTATAAGCTGTTCAGCTGATGTGCTTTTGGAAACATTCACTCCACTAAGGCAAGAAGTCTTTCAGTGTATTTTCAGATTCTATTTTATTTCTTGTGTGTTCTTGGTTCCTTCGTATGAATATTTTGTTACACCTGGTGTCAAAAAGTGGTCTCAACATGTTGGCTGTTTGCAGTACTAATTCCTTTTATTACTATTCTGTGCATTAAAACTCAAAAGCATTGGTACTCGTTGGTTTCCCATTTCTGTGAATAGCTAAGCTGCTCCTCTCCCTAAACTGAGCTTTTATGTTGACAGGCAGGTCTAGTTTCCCCCTCGAAACTAATTTTTGGCATCACCAGTGTTTTGCTCAGTGCAATGCCTGCAACTATACTACTCTGTGTGGTTGCATTCCCTGCCTATTAACACAACATTGTACAGAGGTTTTGTTGGTTTGTTTGGTGGAATTTGGTTACTTTTCATTCTCCACATCAACGGATGTTTACTTAAGTTAGGGTTGTTAACAAATAAACATGCGGCAACCAGAACTGGGCACTTAAAAATTATTCCCCAAGTTCTGGTTGCATCCATCTATAGGGCTGTCTGAAAAATTAATGTAGAAAAACAGCGCAGCATTCCTTGAAAGCAGCTCTAATCTTGTTCGACATGTTTGCAGGTCATAGAGGCTCAACTGGCATCAATGACTTTACTCTATCAGGGCAGTGTTAGCTCACAGTTACACTGTATTGTTCGCAATAAAAATTGTTATGTGGCTCTTTCTGGCTATGATGATGTCTGTTCAGCAGCAAAAAATGCATTTATTGCCAAGAAAATTGGAATATAAAAATTTGTCCCGCGCCTGAATTCAATACTCGTGACATCAAGATCAAGAAAAACTCCACAATGACTGTTTATAGGTGAATGGCGGCGTAGCCTCGGGGATCATATGAAAAGAACTGTCTTGATGCACTGCAGACTGCTTGCAAAAGCTGCTGGTTGTGGCGACATGTATATTTCAGTTTTTTTTAATACAAAACCATTGCTTGTCCCATTATGAGAATCACCAGCAGCACGTGTTAGTGTACTCGCCGGTGGTACAGAAAATCCCAAGGTTGGAACCCTACCGCGGCGGCCATGTTTCAACAGAGGCGAAACACAAAAGGCGCCGTGTGCTGTGTGATATTGGTGGATTGAAGATGCCCAGGTGGTCCGAGCCCTCCACAACAGCACCTCTCTCTTCTTTTCTTCTTCCACTCCCTTCTTTATCCCTTCTCTTATGTGGTGTCTGCCAAGATAGGTGAGACAATTACTGAGTCATTTCTTTTCCTCAAATCCAATTTTGATTTTCAAATGCTGGGACTTATCACACCCACAGCTAAACGCCCAAAGGATTGTAGAAATAATTTCTATTATGAATGTGCACTTTATACTTGAAATTGTAATGAAAATAATGCTGCAACTGGTAGCTAAATATGTGCACACAAATATGGTGAACGATGAGCTACACCGCTTACTGATTTGCAAAATGTCATCAGCTACGTACGTTGACTGTACAGCATAATAAACAACCTTGTTTGCGAGATAAAGGATATAAAATTAATTTGATACAAAGAAATCACCACTAGATGTAGCCCACTATCGGAAAAAGCTGAGTTTACTTTCTATGTACAGAATAGTGTACCCACATACATACAGTGCCAGAGGGTGTATATTGGGGTGAGTTGCTAGTCCACTTTGTAGCAGACAAGGATAGAAAAAGAGATGTAGAGAAACCAGACCACTATGCTTTACCGTCTTATGCTTTACTATCTTTACGTTTAAGCAAAAGGAAGGACAAACGGAAGGTGGCTGCCACGGGAAGATGCCGAAGGGCGATGGATGGATGGATGGAAGGTAGGATCGAGCGTCCGTCCCCTTTGAGACTGGGCAGTGGTAGTTGCCACCATGCTGTTTTTTTCCTTTATTTTTGTTTAACTGTGCTGTAAGTTGTTAATAAAATTCGCCATTTTCTTTAAAATACGTTTTCCTGCACTTTAAAACTTATGTCACCTCTCTGCTTTTGTGCCACCAATCCTCCAATCTCTTTTTGCCAATTTCCACCGCAGATTTATTTACATGACTATTTTTTATCTCTAAACCCTAAGGAAGAGTGACTGTGCCTGCATCGACATTGTGATGGATACCATCACAATTTAGAATGAGGTGTTCTGTTGTTTCTACAGATTTACCACACACAGCACATGTGTCATCTTCTTCGTTAAACTCCCTGACCTATACTCCAAAGAGGAGGGCAGTGCCTCTTGAGTTATCATGAAACGTTTTTTCCTGATCTGCCTTTTCCAGCATCGATATAGTTCTACACTATGCATCTTTTCCATTGAATCTGTCAAATTTTTACCTTCGACGTTTTTAACCTTCCGTTTAATGCTCTTTCTTTCTCCTTCCTCGTCCCTGGCAAACTTACTGGTCAGCTTTCTAGTTCGTTTCCGCCACTGTGTGTCAACGCTCTTTCTGTATACAGGTATTTAAATACCTTACCTGCCCACCTGTTATCCTCCAATTTCCCCAGGCGTACTTCGTATAGTACTTTACTCTGAGCTTCCCGTGCTTCGAACGTTGCCAAGTCCATATCCCCCTGTACTGCCCCGTTTGTGGTTTTCCCGTGGGCACCTAGTGCTAATCTTCAAACAGTTCTCTGATTTACTTCTAATCGCAACTGAACTTCAGCTCTTAAGCATAGAACCGCATTCCCGAAAGTAAGCCCCGGCACCATTATTGCAAATCTTCCTGGCTATCTGCTAACAGTACAATATCTTCCGCATACATTAAACCCGGTGTTCATTGCTCAATAACCTTTCCGCCTAATGTGTATGACATATCATAACCTAGATTGCTTCCTTGCTGCCTTCTCTCCATATTTAATTGTCATATAAAGCATGAACAGCAGCGGTGATAGAGAACAACCTTGCCTTAATCCTTTTTGTACCTGGACAGTTGATGTACTCTTAATTCCTTCCCATGTTATTTGAACTTCATTTTCTCGATATATTTCCTGTAGAATATTAATTATTCTCACAACCGCTGACAGCGCCGCTTCAGCAGGGGCGGCAGCGGCATGATCGAATGTTGTTTTTGCCTTCTAGTGTTTGTCAGCAGAGTGGCCGCCGTTGCGTTCTTTACAGGGTTTCGTGTGGTCGTCGTGTGGACGTCGGTAGTCGTGTCGAGTATGGTGCGCGGGTAAAGTGAACTAGAAGAGAGAGTGTCAAACGCCTATGCCGCCTGTGTTTCAAAATTGAGGTGAAAAAAAAGGTAATTTCCGCTTGGAGCGCTGCGCACGTTATCCTTGCCTAGGTGCCTCTTTAGAGGCGGCAGAACCACTGGGATGCCGCATCGGGCGCCCGAAAGTGAAGCCACCTGAAGTTGTGCAGCATGTCCCGGATGTCAGCCTTTGGCAGTGCATGAACAAGCCGTGCTAGCTAAAAAAAAAAACAACCGAAACCGAAACTGAAGTTTGTGCCGCGCCGTCTTGCTGCTGCCGTGGACTTTGACTCTCCGTGCCACGCAGCGCCACTTTTGAATACGCGTTTAGAGCACCCACGACTTTACTCTCCCAACCCCAATAGGTGCTTTTGGCAGATGAGTAGTACAAACACGCCCTTCAAACCGTGCTGGGAATTGTTTCGTTCAGCTTGACGTCTTCGAGCTGCAGAGTGCGTCACGCAAACGCACGCTGTCGATCACTGAAAGGAGTTTTCGTCTGCGAGGTGACTGTAGTGTTTTCTTTCAGCTTGTGAATGAGGGAAAATAAAGCACAACTGGATCAGCTCAGACTGTGCGGCCGCTCCCTGCACACAATGCAGCGAACGTTGCATTGTTAAGGATCCTACAGCCACCGGTTATACATGTCAGCCGATGGATGCGCGAGCTGCATGATTGCGAAGCATGGACGGCTAGCTCATCGACAAAGTGGGCACACTTCGTTCTAGTCAATGTAAAAGTATGAGTGAACTCAGAAGTACAATCAAGCCGCCTTGTTGAACTTCAGTGCAGCGTATGCAACAAGGATAGCTTTATTCAAAAGCATGGGCGCATTGCACGTAACTGCACGAACAAAAAGATTGCAGTAAATTAGACATAATAGCAGCTATCTCCGCACATATCAGGCTATAATGAGAGCGTATACACGTGTGCAGTAGAAATGAAAGAAAATTCAGCTAAAGTAGATATTCTTTATTGTTCTTAACTCGAAAATGTTGTACATAAATAATATTCATTTCCAATAGGAGGCAAGGAAAAGGCTATATTAAATCGGCTTGAGCGGGCCCCCAAAACTCCACAACTGCACCTTTAAAGGGGGAAGGAACAAAATTTGTGTTTCGCATTTTCTCATACATTGGCAAATATAGATAACCACGTGGTAATCAACTATAGGTACCCGGTAAACAGACTGTGATTGAGGTCACGAAGACATAGCTGTTTGTTCGGTCGATCGCATTCCGGCTCATGGGGAAGGCTAGTACGGTTAAGAGACACAGGTTAATAAAACCGCGAGGGAGTTATTGTAGCTCTTTGTACATATGTGACGAGAGCACTAAATTTACATGTTACACCACTTCACTGCTGATACCAAACTGCATGAAAGAAACATTTTTATGTAGTGTTAAGTGGACAGGTTTTATATGGAGCAGGGAACACGGCGCGGAACAGATGTCAAGTAAATGCCGCTCTTATGGGCAACACGGCAGGCCGCCGGACGCCGTTCTTCTCTTCTCGCCGGCTTCGCTCTAATCGTCTTCATCAGGTACGTCTCTCACACGCAGGTTCTCCCTGGATCCCTGGGCAGCCGAAGGTCCCTGCGTGCTGGTTAACCCCTCGGGCACGGCAGGCAGGCCCACGTGGTCGACTGCAGTCCTAGAGGAACCACGTCCACTGCTAACCTGCAACTGTGAGGTCGCTGAGTAGATCGACAACAACGCGAAGATGGAACGTAATGCGGCAACATTTATGTTTACATGGTGGAGAGAGGGTGTGCAGATGGTGTCTTTGCACTCACAAAGTGAAGAAGGCCTTCTGCTTCGAAACAATTATTGTTAAATAATTACCCTATTATCTCCAATTACTGAACACCACAATGTAAAAAAAAAACATACGCTCCTTGTTTCCGGTGACTGTTGGCTTCCTTCAAAGGAGGGGAAAGCCTCAGAGTGATTGCCAACGTTTCAACTAGAGGAGTTGTCGTCGTGTGGGTAAAGCATTCGTCAATGGCGTGGAGTATCGCCTTGCCTCCGAGGAAAAAGGCCCAGTGAGGGGGAAAAGGTGGGAAGGGTGTTATAGAATGGGGAGGGTGAATCGTGTCCAGGCTTGGTGGCTACTACAGCGGCTTGAAATAAAAAGGCCGGCTCAACAGAAAGGAATACGGGGGTGGAGAGATGTGGCGAACGTGGAGGCTTTGTGTCCAGCTGCAACAGATGCACCGTGGCACGACTGGCTTCGTTGACCTGAAAAACGAAAAGAATATGATGAAACAATGAAGCAGCATGGCAGAGTGAAATGCGGGAGAACAAAAAAAGAAGGAATTAGAGGAAAAGAGAGAGAGTGGGGGCGAGATTAGATGAATTGTGAGAGGAAGGGGGAGGGAATTAATGCTGAAGCCAATGGTTCCTGAGAAATGACAGCAAGAGCTTCAGGGCATAAAGAAAAAGTAGAACGATCAGAAATCAGAGAGAGGGAAAAAAGGAGACTGAAGGGGAAAAACTCGGGTTGGGGCGGAGGGACAGAGTGAAAGAAAGGAGAAAGCGGCGATATTGAAGCAGTGAGAGAACATATTCTACCACGTTCCAGACCTTTTTAAAGAATTACGCCAGTACTGGAAAAGATTCTAAGTTTCCTTTGCATATATGTTGCTCCCTGCAAGGTTTGCAATGTTTTAAACTTGTGGACTTCGGATACAACTTTTTGTTTTCTATTTCTTGCAAATTTCAAGCCATTTTTTCCTTGTTATATAGAACACATTTTTCTCAGCAGCCGATCATAAAGAAGGTGTGTGGCTCGAGCCACCTTTTCTGCAAAGACCGTATGCCAGCGCTTTTGTCCCGAGGACTCCGTCCTGTATGCAGCTGTGCAGAACGCAAGCTTTATGAGCACCTGCTTTTTTTTTCTACGGTTTGCCGCTGGCTGAAACGGTCTCTGTAGGGCACCAACTGGTTTTTTGCTTTGATCTACTGGTCCCAGAAGGAATGCCTTCTGGTTTTGTGCTGGGGTCTACTGGTTTCAGAAGGAAGCCTTCGGGCTTTGTGCTGTCTACTGGTCCCAGAAGGAAGCCTTCTGGTTTGCGCTGCTGGTTGAAATGGTCCCTGTAAGGAGCCTCTTCTGGTACCTGCTGGGCTTCTGGTTCCGATGTGGGACCTACTGGCTCCTACAGAGAGCTTTTTGTTGTTCGATTGAAAACTTTTTGCTGTTGTTTGTGTTCCAATGTTATTTCTCAATTAAGAAAACTTTTCACTTAAATTTGTTTGTGTTTTTCTGCTGTAAATTGCAAAAATAGTGGTGAAATTTAATGAGAAAACTATGTTTATTAACTGTTCCCCACTAACACTTGTGGGATGCCCTTAATGAGGGAGTATATATAAGCATGAGCTCATAGTAACAGTTTGTATACTAACGTGAGTGTATGTTTCTCATATAAGTTATGTATAATGCAGTGCTTTGTTGCTGGGCACGTTGGCGCTTGCAACGATTAAAGCTGTGTGTTCTCACCACCCAGTAAACCACAAATATCCATTCGACGTGCCGGAAAGATCCAAACGTCATGTGATGAAAGGAGCGTCTATTAGATGTACATCTTAAAGATCATCATTTGGACGTGCTACACGCTGATAGGACGTCAATAATATGAATGTTTTTATATCTAGAGCACGTCCGCAAAGCGTGGACACTAGATGCCTAATATATAATCTAGTACATGTCCACCAAGCGTGAACACTCGGTGGCGCTGCGAGCAGCCGAGGAGAGCGGACGCACTTCACATGCGCTCTGCAGTTTTCGGGACTTTTGACCCGGTTAACTCGACTGGACTGCCAAAATTTTGGTGGGAGACGACGTCGAAAGCGAAACGGGCCACGAGGACACCTCTTTCAGACCACTGGGTCCAATATTTTTGGATTTATACGGTTTTGAAGATCTCCCACGTGGCCGACCGAAGCTAGGCCTATTAGACCTAACACAGTAGTGGGGCTCTGCGGCCCTCCCGGCCTCGGCCAGCGGTAGAAGCGACGGAGCGATGACCCATGCACTAAATCCCAGCGTATATCGCGCACCGCTAAAAGACCAGACGAATTTTATGGCGGAAACCCAAGAAAATATGGACGAAGACTATCAAGACGCTACCGGGGAGACCTTCGCCCACGGACCAACGACAGCCTTTCAAGCCCTAAAAAGCAGCACCCCGGCGACAACAACGCTACAGGCAAGTCAGAACAAGGTTTTGGACGCGGACTGGGAGATAGCCATGTCCAAGCGGCAAAAGAAACGCCAACGTGGAAGCCAAGCAGGAGATTTGGCGGGAAAAGCGCTAGGGAACGAAAATTCCCTAGGCGCGGCGAAGATCACAGGTGGCACGCCAACTGCACCTAAACAAGGAGAGGGGGAAGGAGCGCCGAGGAGAAGGCTGCCTCCGCTTCCCAGGGATGATTTAAAAGTAGTACTTCGGCCGAAAGGACTGGCAGTGAAGAACCTGCAGACGCAACAAGTGGCGCGTACGGTGGTCGCGGCTACCGGACACGGATGCAAGGCAGAAGATCTCATCATCCGACTGCGCACCGGCTCGAATATCATAATAATCAGTACCGATAACGAAAGCGCTGCTCAACATATCAGGCGCATCACGCAACTGAAGTTTGGAGAGCATAGCTACGGAATCAACGCACACGTGGCGGCGCCGGAGGGAACGCTGCGCGGGGTCATCCACGGAGTGGACCCGGGGTCTCCGGCCGAAGAACTTAAGGCGAATTTACGAACCCGCTCACAAGGGGTGAAGATCCTGGCGGCAAGGATGCTAGGCCGATCGAGCACAGTCGTCATCACCTTTGATGGCCCCATCCTCCCCAAGCAAGTCTTGTACTATACGGGGGATCGAGAGATGTGGTGCTACCCCTATAGGCCGACGCGGCAAATATGCTACGTTTGTTGCCAACACGGACATCGATCGGACGTCTGTCCGAACCCGGGAATCAAGGCATGCAGACAATGCGGCCAGAAAGATCCGGAAGAACGACATCAATGTACACCCAAGTGCCTGCTATGCGGGGGCTCCCACGCGGCGGGCACGAAGGACTGTGCACAACGACTGAAGACAATCAACGAACTGCGATGGGGACCCCAGAGCCAGCAGCGACGCGGCCGCAGCCGAAGCAGAGGCGGGGCACGGAGACCGCGCTGGTTCCGGAACGAGGACCAGGAGCGGCAAGGTGACTACCGGAGCGAATCCAGGAGTCGCAGCCGGGGGCGCAGCAGCAGCCAGGGCCAGGGCCGGAGCCGGGAGCGGGACGAGTCCTACCCACCCCTGGGCGGCCAGCAGTCCTGGGTGAAGCCGAAGCAGCAACAGAAGAAGAGCGGCGGAGTCAAGGTGAGCTGGGGAGCCGGCCCTCCCAAGGCGCTTTTTGCTCCGCACAACAACAACACAAACACACGAACAGAAAATGAAAAACAGGCTTACTGCCGAAATTAATAACATCAGGAAGGAACAAGAGCAGACCCGAGAGGAAAACAGACAGCTTAAGAAACAAATAAGCGAATTAATAGCGGAAACGCAAGAGATGCGAAAGGCAGGCTGCTCGCCTGTCAGGGCACCCTCACCCCCACAACAGAGTGTAGAAAGTTTACAAACTAATGCAGCAGGAAACTCAACAATAGAGGATCTAAAGACATTCATGCAGCAGATGCAGCAGCAGATACAGCAACTAAATCAAAAGATAGCCCTGCAAGATCAGAGCTTCCGCAACTATGTAAAGAGTCAAAACACACGGAAGACAGTAAATGACGCTAGGGACCGCCTCTATAATGAGCGCAGGTTTGGATCAGAACCCCAGGGAACAAACAACAGTACCAATACCATAACATGGCAGGACAACAACAACAACTAGAGATATGGCAGTGGAATTGCCGGAGCTACAGGCGTAAGCAAGGGCTCTTACAGCAATTCATTAACACTAGAGGAAACCCACCAGATCTAATACCTCTACAAGAGACAAATTGCACCCCAACCCTAAAAGGACACTCATGTCAGGAGAACGGAAGAACAGCAACTCTCATTAGGAACAAAATCACAAGCATAGCTCATAAGGAGTTTGAAGACACACAGCTTGAACACATAATAACTGAAGTGATTCCCAAGAGAAAAAGAAAAGCTAAAAGCACTTTTATAGTAAATTTGTACAGCCCACCTAAAAATAAAGGAGACTTCATTAAGCTTTTTGCGGAAGCAAAGAAGCTTGCAGGGCAGAATACCCTAATAATAGCAGGGGACTTTAATGCGAAAAGCCCACAATGGGGCAGCAAGATCGAAGATAAAAAGGGGCGCGGCATCTGCACAGCAGCGGAAAACATAGGCTGCGAGTTACTCACAGATGAAAGTCAGCCTACTAGACAGGCTAATAGCGTAAGCGTGGACACATGTCCCGACCGAACCTTTGTCAGGGGCGCTAAGCAAGTCGAATGGGAGAACCTGCAAGAAAATCTCGGCAGCGACCACTACATCATTAGGGTCAGCACAGAGGCAGAAAGCATCAAAAGGAAGAACGGCAAGGCAAACTTAACTGACTCCATGGGATGCCTTCCGCACCTACTGCAAACAACTTAAGGACGACATAACTTCGGCAGAAGATTGGAGCCAACAGCTTAGACAAATCGGGGATCTCTACACTAAAGAAGTGGATCGAACAGAACAAGCACCAGAATTGTGGACAAGCGACTTCTCAGGCTCTGGGAGGCAAGACGAGGCCTGACCAAGTGGTGGAAGCGCCAAAAGCTAAAGAAGAAGATTGCCGAAATCACCAGGCAAGCAGAGGAATATGCAACGCAGCTGGCAAGACAAGGGTGGCAGCAAGTACCTTGCTGAATGGCACCCTCTGCAAGGCTAGAACGTGGCAGATCCTCAGAACACTCATAGATCCGAGCAAAAGCAAGGCGGGAAGCAGCAAATCCATCCAAAGGCTAATTCACCAGTACGAAGGTACAGAAGAACAGCTGCTCCAGGCAGTACGAGAGAATTGCTACGGGTAGGACCAGGTAGACGGCTACCAAGGCGACTACCAGGGCGAAGAAAACCCAACCACGGACAGACCCATCACAAGAGAAGAGGTCGTCGAGGCCATAAGGGCAACAACGAAAAATTCGGCAGCAGGGGCGGACAAGATTCATAACTCGATAATCCGAAATTTAAGCGACGAAGCAATCAGCCAACTCACCCTATACCTAAACAAACAATGGGAAGAAGGGACGGTCCCAGCGGAGTGGAAACACGCCATAGTCGTCATGATCCCCAAGCCCGGCAAGAAACTCCAAATTGAAAACCTCAGACCGATCTCGCTAACATCATGCCTAGGCAAGCTGTACGAGAGAACAGTAACCCGACGAATACAAACGCATCTAGAAGACGGAGAATGGTACCCCAACACCATGTTCGGATTCAGGGCAAATTTATCAACCCAAGACATCTTGCTAAAACTAAAAGAAGAGGTACTCGAAACAATGCCAAAGAACGGGGAGAACGTTGTCATGGCCATCGATATTAAAGAGGCCTTTGACAACGTATCCCATGCCGCCATTATGGAAGGACTTAACACCACCAACTGCGGGAAGAAGGTCCATGACTACGTTAGAAGCTTCCTCATGGACAGAACAGCGACGGTAGGCCTAGGAGACCTGCGGAGTGACACCTTTCAAACGCCATGCAAGGGCACTCCGCAAGGCTCAGTAATCTCGCCAATACTCTTTAACATAGCGATGGTCAACCTCGCCAAGAAACTCAGCCAAGTCCAGGGGATTAGTCATGCAATGTACGCAGACGATTTCACCATCTGGACCACCCAAGGCTCACTGGGGGAGAAGCAGGAGGCGCTACAAGAGGCTGCCACCTGCATTGATGAATACACAAAACAAAGAGGACTTAAATGCTCCACGGAAAAATCTGAGCTCCTCAGAGTGGGTAGGCACCCTACGGATGCTCCACTCGAAATAAAACTAGAGGGCCGGAACATCCCGGAACAAAAGATGATCAGAATCCTCTGCATGTGGCTGCAAAAAAGCCGGAAGTGCAGTCATAAACTCAGACTGCTAAGCAAAGCGGCAGGACAAGTTAGCCGGATGATCAGCAGAGTAGCGCACAAGAGGTATGGCATGATGGAGGAGGACACACTCAGGCTAGTCAACAGCCTAGTGGTCATCCGGGTAACATATTCATTATCGTACCATGTGACTATCAAAGCAGAGAAGGAGCAAGCGGAGACAATATTCCGAAAGGCATACAAAACAGCTCTTCATCCCCCAAGAAATACATCCAACGAAGAGCTCATGCAACTCGGAATCAGTAACACCTTCCAAGAATTAAGAGAATGCCAGCTCAAGGCACAAATACGAAGACTTAGCAACACGACGACTGGAAGGGCGCTCCTGACAAAGCTAGGTCGGGAAATAGAAAATCCACAAAATAACAGGGCCGCAATACCGGACCCGCTAAGAAAGAAGCTATGCATACAACCTATCCCCCGAAACATGGATCCAAACCTCCACGCTAACAGGAGACAGGTTAGGGCAGAATTTTATGAGAGGAACATGGGGCATCGGGACAACACAGTCTACATTGATGCCTCCCTATACCCCCAAGCACACAAAAATAGCGCGGTAGCAGTAGTTGTAAATTACCACGGAGAACACATCACAAGCCTCACAGCCGAAGTATCTAACATAACGGAGGCAGAAGAGATTGCTGTCGCCCTGGCCGCGAATGAAGGATATAGGACAGGGAGATCCCTTAACATCTTAACGGATTCACAAGAGGCGTGCCGGAACTATACTAGAGGCAGAATTAGCAGCACGGCACTCAAGATCCTCAGTAGAGCTCTGCTCCCTGAGGGACGACCAATACACAACATAATCTGGATACCGAGTCACGCAGGGATCAGGGGCAACGAAGGGGCAGACAACCTAGCTCGAGGAATGCCCAGCCGAACAGGAACGTCATTACCCCCGGAGGGGCCCCAGATTAATTGCGGGGACAGCTATTCGGAATTATTAAACCTATATAAGGGGCTAAGATTCCAATACCCCCCACCACATAAAGCATTATCCAAGGAGGAAGCCACAGGATGGCGAAGACTGCAAACAGGCTCCTTCCCAATCATATACATATTAAACAAGATGTTCCCCACACAGTATAGCGCCACCTGTCCGTGTTGCGGAGCAAAACCAACACTATATCATGTCACATGGGAGTTCGGAAGAAATCAAGCATTCCACAAACACAAAACACCAAGTGCGGAGCAATGGGAGAGCCGGCTCACCAGCTGCGAGCTAGGGGTCCAAAGGGCCCTCATAGCACACGCAAGCGAGGTGGCCTGACTCAGTGGAGCCCTGGACTAGGGGCCCACCCACGGCCAAGGAGGACCCAAGCTTCAAGATGAAGACTTCGTCCTCTACCGCTACTTCCTAAAGGAACCAATAAAGTTTTTCATTCACTCATTCGATGCGCAAGTTATGTTCTAATGTTTGTCCAACAAACACAGATATTGGACGCAAAAACTATCAATTAATATATCCCATATATCTCTGGCAGCTTTAGTGCCGCATTCGAACATAAGAAAAGCCTGAATCCTAAGACGCATGTCATATGGAATTAATTTATTAAGGTTTTCCATGGGCAATTAAAGAGCTTTTTGGCGATAATGCGGCACATTGATAATGCGAAACATTCCCATCGTTTGTGATGTAACCACGAGGTAGTGGCGGTGTTGTGACCTTGTGACCTAGAGGAAAGCGCGAGAGGCATGCAAAAAAAGTCACGTGCTACGCCGCACGTGTTCTAGAGCGGCGCTCGCGCACACTTTTCCTTTCCTAAACTTCCTCCTTAATTATTGGTTTCGGCAAAACATACACTCGGTCATGAGGCTGAATATGCAGGAATGCGGCTAGTAGTGCTACTGAGTTATTAACGGGTCTTCCGCCGCTTTGCTATTAAGTTGTAAAGCATACTGTTACCTGTGCATTTCTTGCGAATCGGAAGCTTAATTCCTGCGTATTCCAAAATTCTTAAGCATACGTGCGGTGCATTTGCTTGCAAACTGAGTTGTTCGAAATAGGCAATCTAGAGAAACAGCTTTACAGTGAAGGCAGTTATCGAAAGGCGTGTTGAGCGAAGTGCATACCGTAGCAGACGACGGGCCTGGCCGCGACATGCGCAGGCCATTCGGCACCCGTGGGCGCGCGAGTTTGTCACGTGTCCACACAGACACGAAAAAAAAAACTTCAAGCACTCTTTTTTTGCATAAATTTTGCATGAGAAAGACAACAGAAACATATTTTCTGGCCTGAAAGGTTATGTATGAGCCCAAAAAGCCACAGCAGGAAAAACTCATGCCAGCCTCACCTAACGGCACCTATCGGCACACAGTAGTACCAGTAGTACTCGCTGCTCCGCATGTTGCGTGGTAGCGCGGTCTTCGACTCGGCGCGGTAGCTCAGCTTTAGCTGCTTTAGCTTTGCCAGCAATAGCGCTGAAGTTGTTGGTTTGTTGGGTTCTGGCGGCCTACCACACAATATTTTTGCGTGTTCTACCGTTTCTGCACTCCACATATGGCTCGACATCCATCAAAAGTATGTGTGATGGCCCCGTTTGCATAGCGGTTTCTTTCCATGTGTTCGGCATGCCGTGCCGCCGTTTGCTGTCAGTTGACTAACGTTTGATTGAAAAGGCTTAGACCTTGCTTCTTTGTTGCAGCATCGGACGATTTGTGCTGAACTATTTAAGACTATCCTTGTCTTTAGGTAGCGGTGTAGGTTGACTGTAGATGCCCACGAAGGATAATTGGTGTGTCTGCTGAGTAGCACGGTTTTGTTGCGATGCCAAAACTAAGCAAAGCGCGGTCTGTTCGGATCAAAGCCCGGTTAGAAGTTCAGGCGCTTTTCCAAGCATCGGAAGTGCCGAGCTCTTTGCGGGCTCGCTTTACGAGCTCAATTCCGAGTCATTCAGGTGAACCGGATGTCGAAACTCGGCGCGAAGCGAGTGATGCCGACTACTTAATTTGCACTCCCTTGCGACAATGCAAGCGGTGCCAGCGGTTCGACAGACGACCCTTGCGCCAGCGTTTTTGAGCAAGCTGCTGATTCTTAGTACGTACGCTCCCCTCGACTTGCCTTCGGAGCACACTGCAGGCTCAATTAAGTGACTCTAGCGATGCCGACATAATGAGCAGTGTGGCGAGTGGCAGTTCTCAGTGTGCACTGGTCGCTGGTTCCCAAGAATTGGGACACGACGTCCCGACAATTGAAAGCGTTGGAACGGTTGACGAGTTTCGTTCTCGGCTGGTTGGTTGGGCGCCACTTGAACACAACATATCCCATCGCTCTCTAACGGACTTGCTGCGTCTTTTGAAAGGTCAAAGCTGCTTTTCTGATTTGCCAACAGACGCACGAACGTTGCTTAAAACTCCTCGTCGAACTGCAATTATAGCTGGTGTTACTGAATTGCCTCCTGGACACTACTGCAATTTCGGGCTTAAGAAAGGCTTGGAGGATATGTTCTGTGTCCCGCAAAGCACCCGACACAGGTTGTTGGCCTTTCTTTCAACATAGATGGCATGCCTTTGTCAAAGAGCTCCCGTCTGCAGCTCTGGCCAATTCAATGCCACATTCAACTTAATGCCACCCATAAATTCCCAGAGCCAGTGATCGTTGGTGCTTTTCTGGGCCCTGCAAAGCCAAACTCTGCCCATGAATTCCTTCACCCTTTTGTTCTCGAGCTAAAAAATTTAGTTCGGGTAGGTCTAATGATCTCTGGCAAACTGGTTAAGGTAGAAATGAGAAGCTTTATCTGCGACGCACTGGCGCGCGCATTTATATTCTTGACAAAATTACATGCTGGCTATGCAGTGTGCCCTAAATGTACTGCAGAAGGCAGTTTCAATGAGAAGATGTTTTTTCCTACCTCAGAATCGACGCTAAGAACGGATAAATCATTCCGGAAACAGGAAGATTTTGAGCACCACCACGGTGTGTCATTGTTGACGGAACTTCCTATTGACTGTGTGAGCAACGTGACACTTGATCCCATGAATTTGCTGTACCTTGCTGTAGTTCGTAAGTTGATAAACTTGTGGTTTGCGAGGCCACTGACAGTCCACCTTGGTCCCACAGATCGTAAAGAAATAGCCAAAGGTTTCGCCCTTGAGGGTTGTGTTCCACATGAGTTCGCTAGGAAACCTAGGACTCTGGATGAGAAAGACCGCTGGAAGGCTACAGAGTGTAGGCTTTTTCTGCATTACACTGGCCCACTAGTGCTAAGGGAGTCACTGCCAAGTCCCATGCTTTTGAATTTTCTGACTTTGCATGCAGCTGCAACAATTCTCAGCACTCCATCACTTTGCCAACAGTATGCAGACTCTGCAGAAACACTTCTTCAGCATTTTGTGAAATGCTTTGGTAGACTTAATGAACAGGAGGAAGTATCGTACAACGTTCACTGTTTGTTGCATCTAGCAGCAGACGTTCGTTTGTATGGAACGCTTGACTCTTTTCCTGCATTTTCTTTTGAGAAGAACATACAGGCAATCAAAAACTGTTTGTTGCATCTAGCAGCAGACGTTCGTTTTTATGGAACACTTGACTCTTTTCCTGCATTTTCTTTTGAGAAGAACATACAGGCAATCAAAAAACTTCTTCGTAAACCTGGTCGTGCATTGAATCAGATATATAATCGCTTAGAGGAAAAACGTGCCTCAAAAGCACAGCAAAGTTACTTTGAAAGGCGGCCAAGGGAATTCTTGCTCGAAAATGATGATGTGGGAACTCTCCCTTCAAGCTGTAGACTGCCACAGTACAAAGGAATCAGGTTTCAATCCTTCACTTTGAGCTTGAGACCTAATGACGGCTGCTGCCGAATCAGTGAAGATGTCATTCTCATAGAAAATTTTGCCCATAGAGTGTCTGTATGAGAGTCGTGCATAGTTGTCAGGAAGTTCTGTGAAGCAGAACCATTGTACAATAGACCACTTGTCTCAAGAAGGCTTGGCATTTCAGTTGTGAGCAAACTCTCCTCAATAACGTGTTGGCGTATTGAAGATGCGAAAAAACTGGTTAAGCCGCCGTTCCCGGGATCGAACCTTGCTGCAGCAGCCACCTTTCCATGGAAGTGATAGGCAGAAGTGCCGGTGTACTGTGCAATGTCAGTGCACATAAAAGATCGCCGAGTGGTCAAAATTATTCTGGAGAGGACTATGGCAGCTCTTTCTTCTTTCACTCCCACATTCTGCCCTTCCCTTGTGATGTGGTCTGGGTGCCCATGACATAAGTGAGACAATAACTGTGCATTTCGTTTCCTCAGAAACCATTTTTCAGTTTTCAATTTTTGCATCACTAATGTTGTGCTTTCAACTTTTATTCCTAGATGGTGCCACAGTGCTCTATATTTCTTGGTTGACATGGTAACCATGTTCCACTGAAATTTCCAACAAAGAGGTACACATCACTGTACCATAACAGCTCTGGGTGTGGAGACTGAAATGGTCGCTATGCTTCTCAATGTGCCTAATTAATGTTTTTTCGGCTGTAACTATGTCAGCTTTAGTTCATAATTTTTTTTCAGGTGCGCAATTCTCACGCTTGCTGATCATGGTTTTTAGCATAGAGGCACATGAAACACGCTCATCGACTGTTTGAAAAATTCTTGGTAAAAAGTTTTTATCGCATTTGTTGCAAAACCATTGCGTAGTCGAACAGCTTAGACAGTAAGCTTTTTGTTGTGGTGAAAAAAAATTTGATGCCTAAAATTTAGTTCTCGGTCTTATCAAGAGTGCCTGTCGTTCTATGCTCTGTAGTTGGAATTCTTTTCCTTGTGTTTTGTATTACACATTTAAGTTGCCATGCAAATAAAGTGTTACCCTTTTTTTTTACTGGTTTTGTCAAAACACTGAAAGGTGATGTAATTGTCACTCATGATGTGTCATTCTAGTTCAAGCCAGGCTGTGTTTTTTGTATTAATGTGATGACACCTAAAGAAAGTGCCCTTTTCAAGCTTTCTCTGGTGCTCCTGTGGACCTGCTTGCTTGCTTTGCGGGTAGAACTTGTTGCTCTAGGCAGTCCAAAATTTTGGCTTAAGTTATTGTTTTGGGGGACGCCCTGTGGTGGACAGAAGCAGATGCTTTGCTTACATGAATTGATTTAATACCAGTCCTGTTGACATTGCAGAGTGAATTTCAGGAATGAACATATGCGCTACGGTAGTGTATAGGTGGCCGACGGCTTGCATAAAAATTTCCTCTTTTTTTCTGGCCTTACCTCACACACACTGGTGCTCTGTTAGTCTGCTACCGGTGTTTTGTACCTTTTAATTTGGTCACAATGTGCATCCACTTCTCTAATTAGTTCTGACTTCTTTTCCAGCTTAGCTGCTGGCATGAAATGAGTACCAACGCTCTAGCAAAGAAACCCCTTGCTTTAAATCTATGGGTGCCTCTCAAAGGCGTTTCTTGCAAGAAAAGTGTTGAGGAGGCAACAAAGTGGCCTCATTGGCCTGACAGTGAGTGTGTCCTGTCTACATGTGTACCTTTCCACTGGTGTATGCACTCTTTCCTTAAAGACAGTGGAGCTGTTTCATGTTTCGAGTAAGACTGCGAGGGCTACTGTAATGTTGTTTTCATGCTGGTGCCTTAGCAGTTTTACTGCATTCAACTAAAGTACCGTATTGGCCTCACCACTGATTAATGTACGGAGAAAGAAAGGTGAACCACTTATGACTGGAAAGGCAGAACAACCACCGTGCAGGGGATTCAATTAAGGGCCTTCTTTGTAGCTGCCAGTGCTCCTTATTTATGAGCAGAATGAGAGTATGAGTCTCTTCACTGGCATTGTTGCAGTTGGCATTGCACTTGACTTCTTTCTAGGTAAACCAAGCAAGTTATGCACCATGAAGTGGCACTATTCGAACACTGCAGTCTATAAGCACTCGTGTTGGATGTATGAACCTCAGACATCCAGTGATTTTAGTGGCTGCAATTGGGCTCTGGTTATAATATCACTGTTATCTTCTCCCCTGCTGATGAGAAAGCTGGAGACTTTTTTTTTCTAAATGCATGCATCCCACCCACACTTCGTCTTTCCTGTAAATACCTTCTTGAGTTAGGTTACTGTGCGTGCGCTGAAACTCTAGATCAGGAAGCATAGGGACTGCAGGGCAGAATTCGATAGAGTGGTCTGACTTCGAGGAAGAACTGTCTGATACAATGAGTGCCATAAGTGTTGTTTTGGTAATGCTTTATTGTCAGCAGTCTCTACTTGTAAGAATACAGCGCCAATCAGGTGTTGACACTGAAAAACATTAAGACCGGGCACAGGTTTCAGTCTGTCACTGAGCGGTTTTGAAAGTGAAGAGTTCCTCTGTACCAAATGAATATGCTTGTACCGAATCTCTTGGACATGACTAAAAAATTGATTGTTTATGCTGGATGCACCTCTGCTTGCGGCAATGTGTGAGGCTTATGCTGCTTTGCTCTGCCTTTCTTAGAAGACAGCGCAGACAAGCCAAGAAGCACCTGCTGTCGGCAAAGCACCTTTCCGAACAACTTTTGTGAACATTAACATTTCTAAGTGTTTCAGTGTTCTTTGCCATTCAAATACATCCTGGGTAATCATTGTCTTGTGTTGGCATGCAAAGCACAATACATCAGGCCTTGTCTTTTTTGAACCTTGAGTAAAGAAAGATCCCTTCTTCTTCCAAGTTCACTATGAACTTGAGTATTGGAATACACAAAGAATGCATACAAAGAATGCTGCTATGGCTTTGAAGCATTGCTTCTGCATGAGCTAATTTGCTCTTCTTTATTTTGCAGGCATTATAACCAATGCTGAGAAGACAAGATGCTGGAAGAATGTTTCAAATCAACTGCAGTCAACCTATACGCAAATGCATATAGCTTATTGCTCACATTCTGTAGAAGAGTATATTCAGTGATCCAAAGGGCTGAAACTCTGCAGGAAAACCAAATCGGTCTTCATATCCAACGTCCCCAATCACTAAGGCCTAAATTACGAGCATTGTAGAAGATGCAATATGTGGCATTGCACTTAAGCATACAGCAATTGTCATGGTCAAAGCTACGTAGGCATATCATAAGCAGGACGCCTGTAGTACTTTTTTTATTGTCCGTTATCTTTCCTATCTTTTTCCATCGAGAAATAATGGTGAATCCAGAGTAGTTTTTGCGTGTTGTTTGTTGTGCAGTCATTTCTAAAGCAAGCATTTTTGCATTGCTTCTTGCAGTACTGCAGTTTGTATTTTACTTACACTGCTTTTCTCTGCTTAATTTTGCAGTCTAATATCAATAAGCCAAGCGATATATGCTACCACAGGAAGAAATCTTCAATACCTTTCCTCATAGACTCAATGGCCTGATGTTCATAGTCTGTAAAATAGCTTGTTGCATGCACCTCTGTGCATGGTGTATATGGACAAAATGGGGTGTGTAATGCCCCATCTATCGAGAGCACAGATACTGGGGCATCAATGATGGTTATTGTTTGATACCATGGGCACCATGGTCTAAGCATAAAGAAGGGTGTACGTATGCAGGTCACCTTGTTATCATTTGATGGAGCACAGTGCATGCAGAACATTTTTTTTCCCATAATCTTTCAAGATATTTGCAGAAAGAATAAGGTGCAGCAAAAGTAATACATTCTGTGCAATGAGTACCCATTGAATGCATGTACCTTTGGTCAACCATCCTTGAGATCTCGCTTCTGGTGCTAAAGGGCCCTCAGTTTTTGGAAATGTCTTGACTTTCTTTTCTTTCTTGTTACAATGTCATGCGAGTGCATTTCTCATTATTTTGTTTATTTAATCTGTTGTTTCTTGTTTTATTTTTTTGCTTCAATCATGTTTGAGGCTTTATGAGCATAGAATCTGTACCAAAGCTGCAGTAACAGCTTTTATTAGTGCTCAGCCAGATATTCGGTGTTGAATTTTAACCTGTTCTGTTTTACCTGATCTTGAGTGAAAGCCGTAATTGGTTGCTAATTCAAAGTAAACGTTATAATCTGTTTTATTGTGGTTGGACATAGATGTGTGTTGGTATTTTTGATGTGTCTTTCTGTTGATATTTTTCATGATCAAATCACCTGTTGCAGATTGCTAAGGGGAGATGTGAGTCAAAAAGCGGCGATTTTCATTTTAAAAAATTCAATTTATTTTTTTTCACTGTGTCCATAACTTTCATCTCCTCTTTTACATATAAAAAGTTCAGAGCTGTAAATCACACAGAAATTATTAAAAAAACTAGGTTAATGCTGTCTAATCAAACACTACATTTCTGTGCACACCATTTTATTTTGTATCATGCTGAGTCAGTATAGTGTTCTATATTTTGTTTGCAAAGGCCTTACACTTTTTTGAAAAAGAACTCTGGCTAATGTTTGTTTATTAATATTTCATAAAAATTTTTTATTCATATTCAATATTTGCAGACTCCTAATAATCGCGCATTTGGGTTGGTGGGAATTATTTCTTTGCCATGTTGCCATGTTTCTAGCATAAATCCAAAAAGTTTAAAGATTTACTTCCACTGGTCAGTTCTTCTCGACCGAAGGGCCTAAACTCGGCATCCAGATGTTTTCTGAAAAATAAATATGATTTTATTTGGTTAATACTAAATTTGGCGTTTGTTCCTTAGTTATATACAAGCTCTGGCATCTTGGGCCCTAGGTTTTAATGAAAGTGCTCTGGTTTTGAAATGCAGGTTCAGTCATGGCAGACCACAACTTTGGCCTGTTTCCTGGACAAAGTCCACCTGATGAAAGGCGCCTTTTCAACCACAGTGTGCCATCCACTAGTACAAGCTTGAATACTCACCGGGACAAGCCCACAGGCAAGCAGATTTACCAGTGCACCCACTGCGGCAACATTTTCAAGAAGAGATCATACCTAGTGGAGCACATTCGCACCCACACAGGCGACCGCCCGTATCATTGCAGTGACTGTGATAGCACATTCGCTTATAAGAACAGCCTGGTCAGACACCTGCGCACGCATACGAGTGATCGGCCGTACCGTTGTGACCACTGTGACAGAAAATTTTCAGTAAAGAGCAGTTTGGACAATCACCTGCGCACCCATACGGGTGATCGTCCGTACCGTTGTGACCACTGTGACAGTGCATATGTACAAAAGAGCCACCTCGTAGATCATGTCCGCATCCACACTGGTGAGAAGCCGTTCCAGTGCCAGCTGTGCCCCATGGCATTTGCACGAAAGGGAACCCTTGTGGCACACGTGCGGTCCCACAAGGGTGAAAAACCATTCCAGTGTGACTCGTGCTCAAAGGCGTTCTCAGTTAAGTGGAAGTTAAAACACCACAAAGAGACAAGACACTAAAGGAATAGCATTGTTCCATGGTGCCCTTTGGAACACGTTTTGGTAGCTATCCTGTTGGCAACCAGATAACAGCATGCTAGCTAAGTGACCTATGAAAAGTGTTCTGTCCTAACATGGTACTCGATTACTGTCCCGAAACATGCGGGTTTGATCCCGGCTGCGACAGCCGCATTTCAGTGGAGGCGAAATGTTGAAAGCATGTGTACTGTGCAATGTCGGTGCATGTTTAAAGGACCCCAGGTGGTCGAAATTACCAGAGCTCTTAACTACAGCGTCGCTCTTTGCGTGAGTCGCTTTGGGATGTTAAACTCCATAAACCAAATGATACCCTATGTCCGTAGTTAGTTAAATTTGCAAGCATTCTTTAATGCTGACACTACACTGGCACTGGGCTATTCCGTATCTTCTTTTGGAACCACTAGCCTTCTATGCTTCCAGACTTATGTGGAGTAGAGGAAATTGTGACACATAGGGATGACATCACTTCCCATTAAAGAAAGGTTTTCAGTGATAATGTGTCCAGTATTTATACCTCGTGTTCTCAACTTTCTGATGAAGATCAGAAGAAGAAAATCTGGCCTTATTGTTTACTGAGATTTATTGCCCTAAGCACACTTGTGTTAAATAAATGTTTTATCAATTTACAGATTCCTATTGCAGCAGCTCTATTTGCATAACGTCAAAACAAAACATGCTGCTGTGTGATTTTTTTCAGTGCGGCATTCTAGTTCTAGCAGAATGTATGAGAGAAGAGAACAAAAGATTGCATGGCTAGCTTTTGTTTTTAGGTTTTAAGAACTACTTTTTTTAACCAAAAACATTGAAAGAGGTTCACTGCACTGGTATCACTTGTCAGATTGCTCTTTCTGTGCGGCGTGCAAATGGCATATTTTGTGGAATATCGTGGCCTATTTTCAGCCTTTTCGTCGGAGTAGCAGTAGTGCTGGAATTTTGCTTTGAGTTAGCTTCTTCGTAAGGCATACATATTACGGAAGCTAGCCTTGTTGCATTTTCTCAAGGTGTTTATGACAAGAAGGCTATTGGGTTTGTCACCACTGATGCCAGTGTTGCTGTAATTTCTTTGATTCATCATAGGCTGTTCAGCCGATGTGCTTGTAGAAACAATCACTTCGTGGCAGCGAGAAGTCTATCGGTGTGTCTTCAGATTGCGTTTTATTTCTTCTTGTGTGTTCTTTGTTCCTTCGTATGAATATTTTGTTGCACCTGGTGTCAAAAAATGGTCTCAACATTTTGGCTATTTGCAGTGCTTTTTTCCTTTATTTATGCTCTGTACTTTAAAACTGAAAACCATTGGTACTCTTTGGTTTCCCATCTGTGTAGGTTTTAGCCCTCCCCATGATTTGTGGCATCACTAGCTGCATTATTCAGCTCTGTGCCTGCAAGATTACTACTCTGTGTGGTTGCATTCCCTCACTACTGACACAACAGTGAACAATTGTTTTGTTGGTTGGATTGGAGAAAGATGCTTTCATTCTTTGCATCAGGAGTCATTTACATGAGTTAGGATTGGTAACTATTGGATGGGCAGCAATTATAAACTGCCTACTTAAAAACTATTCCCCAAAGTGGTTGCATTACTGTTGTCTGAAACACTTGTGGAAAAACACAGTGCGGCATTTCTAGAGAGCAGCTCTAATCTTGTTTGACATGTATGCTGGTCATAAAGGTTCATCTCGCATAATTGTCTTTCTTTTATCGGGCATGTTTAGCTCACAGTTGTGCTGTATTGATTGCAATAAAAATGGTTATGTGGCTCTTTCTTGCTGTACTGATGTTTCTCCACCAGGAAAAAAATGCATTTATTGCCAAGAAAATTGGATGAAAAATGTTCCCTCCACCTGATCCAAACTCAAGATATCAGGATCAAAACAGATCCACATTTTCTTTTCATAAGTGAATGGCAGTGTATCCTCAGCGATCCACATGAAAAAAATTTTCTTGATGCACTGCATGTTTGCTTGCAAAAACGGCTGCTAGTAGTGACACCTATTTTTCATGTCGGTAGAGTGTGGTGATGTATCTATTTGGGTCGGCTTCAAATTGTCTCATGTGTCCCTTTGGTGTGCTATTTCTTGTTTTCATCAGAATTATATATTTTTCAGCCTAAATAGTATGTTCATGCCTTAAGAAAGACAATTTGTTAGTTTTTCTGGGTGTTTATTGCGGAAATGTGAGAAATTGTATACAAAGTGTCGTAATTGAAAACAGCAACGTAGATAAGCTGCGATTTGTAAAGTAAACATCCGAATTGTCAAGGAAGTAATTTCTTTTTCAAAAGTGCACATTACGCTTGACATTGAGAGTAAACAAATCGTTTTACAACTGCCCGCAAAATATGTACGCAGAAAAATGGCAAATGGCTTCCTACCACACTCACTGTTTTGTGAAATAATATTTACTGCATTCACTATGTGGCATAAACAATCTAGCTTATTTGTAACTTGAAGGATTCGAAATTCACCTGAAACAAAGAAGTCACTGTTAGATGCTGCCCACTCTCTGCAAAAGCTATGAGTTCGCTTTATACGCAATCGTGCCCTTAACGTGTCGGAAGGTTAAAGTGTATTTTAGAGCGAGTTGCTATTCCACATTGTAGCAGACAGGGATAAAAAATAGTAAACGGAGAGATACCAGTTCATTATTGTGGCACTTTATGCTTCACCATTTTTCTATGTTTAAGCATCTCCCATTTCTGCTTGACAAAATTTGAACTATATTTCGAATATTCCTCAATACTTTGTGCATTGCTTCCCTTGCAGTTACAGATAATTTCTGTGGAAAAATTT
The DNA here is from genome assembly GCF_052857255.1 of Amblyomma americanum. Lineage (NCBI taxonomy): Eukaryota > Metazoa > Arthropoda > Arachnida > Ixodida > Ixodidae > Amblyomma > Amblyomma americanum. Next base: position 71,776,280 of record NC_135504.1, on the reverse strand, counting down.
ATCCCCTGGAACAAAAAAATCTGGCAATGCTTGCCTGACATGCTGAGTACATTGTGACCAGTTTCCTACAATTTTTCAAATGATTCACTTCACATCCTTCTAGTCATCACCTTAACACTGTGTCATCTTTTGAGGCGAGATATGCTATTCACACTATTTTTTTTTTAAGCTAAATAGAAGATCTGGTCATTTTTTTCGGGTATTGGTGTGGTAATAAAGAAGCTCCGAAACGTCTTCCGAGGAGAGCACATTAACTCGCTTAATCACTCCACTGTGTTGCCATGAAAACAAGAGCCAAATAATACTCTTCTACACGCAGCAGACGACCCACAATCACACTTAAAGGTTGGCGAGCCCTTCCCGTCGACGTTTTCATCCTCGCACCCTCCTGCGTCCCCCGCATCTGCGTATACAAGATGAGAGGTGGCCATTGGCTAGATTCTTGCAGACTTCAGGCAGCTACCGTGGCCGCGGCCAATAAGCCGCTTGGCTCCGGCGGGTCGGGAAGCTCTGCTCCCAGAGGGGGGTCGGCGAAGGAGCACCTGCCTTCCAGCGTGCAAAAAGTGACGAGAGGAGAGGGAAAGGCGCCAAGGTGCTGAAATTCAAATTTTAACTACAGATAACTCAGCCTGTACAAAGCGCATTTAAATATGCCTTGCTAAACACTATTCGTGCAGTGACGTGCTTCAATATCCCATGCATGCCACAACATTATTAGAGCACCCTTCACAGCCCCTTTAATACTTCTGTTTAGGTGAGCGGGTTCATTTCTAATAAGGTACGTACTTGCGTGAAGAGGACTGGATGCAACGAAGAAACACATTTGACTTGTTTCGCTCTGTACATGCCGTACATGTTTGTTCATAGTGTCCTGTCTTCCTGCTCGTATGTACCTTATTAGAGATGGTGGGGTATGTGATAAAACATACATATTCATGCAAACTGTCACGATGGCTAAGTGGCTGTGGCGTTTGGCTGCCGAGTGCAATGTTGTGGAATGAAATCCTGGCTACTACGGCTGCATTTCGACAGAAGTTGAATGCAAAACAGTTATGTGCTGTGTGGTGTCAATGCACATCAAAGAACCCCACGTGACATATAATTCAAAACTAATAGGTACCATGTTTTGGCAGAAATGAAGCCTCACTATTTCCCAGCTCCAAGATCCCAATTTGCAGCCGCTGACCTTCAAAAGTGAGCTGCGGCCTAGGGCGGCTCTAGGCACTGATTTCCAATCATACTATGGGCCGCCGCGGCAGCTAAGTGGTTATGGCGTTCGGCTGCCGGACCGAAAGACGCGGGTTCGATCCCGGCGGCGGCGCTCGAATTTCGATGGAGGCGAAATTCTAGAGGCCCGTGTACTGTGCGATGCCAGTGCACGTTAAAGAACCCCAGATGGTCGAAATTTCCGGAGCCCTTCACTACGGCGTCTCTCATAGCCTGAGTTGCTTTGGGACGTTAAACCCCTATAAACCAAACCATACTATAGGCTAGGTAGTTGTATGTTAAGCACAGTGCCTGTTTGCATATCTTTCTTGTCCAGATTCTTTCATATCTTTTGCTTCTTTAAGTAATGAATGGTCTTGAGTTCTTTTTATGTGTTGTCCAAAGTGCAGTCATATTTAAAGGAAGCATATTAACATAGCTGCTTTGGGCATTACAGTTTTTATTTTACTTCCGCTGCTTTTCTCTGTTAATTTTGCAGGGTAATATCAACGAGCCAAGGAATATATGCTATCAGCAGTAAAAGTAATACATTCTGTGCAATGAGTAGCCATTGAATGGATGTATGTGTGGTGAACCGTCCTTGATCTCGTTTCTGGTGCTAAAGGGCTTTTAGTTTTTGGAAATGTCTTGCCTTACTTGACTTTGTTGTTATAGTACCATGCGCATTTCTGATTATTTTGTTTATTTTCTCTGCTGCTTCTTGTTTTTGCTTTAGTCATGTCTGAGACCTTATTATGAAGTATCTCTACCAAAGCTGCAGCAACAACTTTTATTACTGTTCAAGCAGATTTTCGGTGTTGAACTTTAACCAGTTCTGTTTTACCTGCTCTTGAGCAAAAGCCATAATTGGTTGCTTATTTGAAGTGCACATAGAAGTCTGATGATATTTTTTATGTGTATGACACTGCTGACACTAGCTGGCTAAACAGTATGTGTTGCTACATGAGTTTAACTCAAACCTTGACGTCAATTCCACTTTTCGGTTTGTGTTAACAGCACGTGTCTGTTTGCAGAATGAACTGTAGCTTTCTCATCTTTAACTGTAATTTTTAAAAATCTTCCTTATCTTTAAGTGTTTTTTTTTAAATTTTGTGTCTGAACATGGAAACTATGTTTATGTCTATTACTAAGTGTATGTTAGCTTGGTATGGGACGAGGTATGAACCAGCTTTAAGATAGGAGGGTTTTGCACTCTTACGGTCTGCCGGTAACATGCGCTTTTTGCCAGCTGAAATGCGAACTGTATGCAGAATTCAAAGAAGGAAATTTCACTTCACAACTGTGCACTTTTTAATCCCTCCAGTCATAGTTCATTCATGTGCGCACATTAAATTTCTGTCTGTTTTTACTACTGCCGTGAATTTTTTTGCTGAAAATGGCTGCTACCTATATATATGGAACCCTTTGCAGCAGGCTTTGAGAACCGTCTCAAGCCAGTCTTGTAAAATTAACGAAAAAGTTTTTGATGTGTGCCTCTTGTTTATTAATAGGTGTAGTGTGTGATGTCAGTGCACGTTAAAGAACATCAGCTGGTCGATATTTCCGAAGCCCTTCACTAGAGTGTCCCTGATAGCCTGAGTTGCTTTTGGATGTTAAACTCCCCTATACCATAAACCATCTTCTATAATAATATTAATAATAGTTCTGGCAAGACTACTTCATGTGTGCTTTCATTTGCTTGTTTTGATACCTTAGTTCTAAAATGGTACTCTAGTGACAGGAATGAGTCGGAACGGTTTGAGGCTCTGAAGTTGTGTCAGATACAGACTTATGAGAGGATGTCGATATTGAAAATAAGGGTGGCAGTGTAAATATTCGAAATTCCTATATCGAATTGAACATGTTTGTTATTCGGCTCGTACTCAGTTCAAGAATTTAGTATCTGAGTTTTTTATTTTCGAAAGTTTTGAAATATTTAGTTAGCAGCAATCCAATATTTTGCTGACTTTCATTAATCCATTCATGGCAGAACCAAAATATCTGGGCAAATTATCCAAACATTAAGTTTAAGGTGTCAGGTAAACTGTACAATGGCATTTGTTTCTGTCATTTATCGGGTCGACTGTTATCACCCAGGCACCGATTTTCTTGGATGTTTAGCAAATTTCTGCAGGTGGGTTGGTCACATCACACAAGCTGTTAACATGATCGTGACCACCTGCTTCAAACTATCACAGAATGAGAACACATCTTTTCATCATCAGCAGCAGCAGCAGCCTGACTACGACCATTGCAGGCCAAAGGCCTCTCCCATGCCTCTCCAGTTATCCCTGTCCTTTGCCAGCTGTGCCAACTGAATGCCCGCAAACTTCTGAATCTCATCAGGCCATCTAACTTTCTACCACCCCCTGCTACACTAACCACAGTCAGAAAAAAAAGGTTGGGAATTTTCTTTCGATCCAATTGGACATTCAAACTGGTTTCATTTGGATCTTCGAATTGATTCTAGCTGTGTTTTTAGCCACCCGACCAATTGAACCTCACTGGATTCAACTGGACCAACAGATTGGACGAATCAGGTACTAGCAGTTGTTGCATCCAGAATATATTCCTAAAATATGCCTCACAACATGTGAGAAATACTTCTGCAACTTAACATATTATTAATAGGAAAAGGAAAACTGATTTGTGAGGAATTTAGGGAAACATTGTGTCTGTGTGGTTCTTCCAGTGCGCCGAAACTGCACATTTGTCACGGGCTTATCACTGTTTGCACTGTGAGCCTCCCCACAAGGATTTACCGCAATTTTTTTTATCAGTGATGTGGGAGGGGGCGTTTTATAACTCAACCGTTGGATAAATCGGTAGTTTCTTCCAGTCCCTGGAAATTCAAATAATTAGGTATTGCTACCCATAATGTTACCTTTAATTGTTGCTTCATATGAATTCATTGATTTCATTTTGTTTCTCATCACCTGTGGCATACTTTTAAGTACTGTTTCTGTTAGCTTGATCTCTCCTCCTTTACATATAAAAAGGATCAGAGCTAGAAATCACGAAATTATTAAAAACCTGGGTTAATGCTGTTAATGCTGGCATTGATTTCCAGCCATAGTATAAGCTAAGCAGTTGTATCATAAGCACGATGTCTGCTGGTATTTCTTTCTTGTCCACATTCTTTCATATCTTTTTTTCTCTGTAACTGATGGATGGTGCCGAGTACTTTTTGTGTGTTGTGCAACGTGCAGTCATTTAGAAAGAAAGAATTTAAGCATCGCTGTCTATGGCAGTGCAGTTTTTTTTTCACTTAACACTGCTTTTCTCTGTTAATTTTGCAGACTAATATGGACAAGCCAAAGGAATACATGCTACCACAGGAAGAAGCCTTCAATATAAATCCTCGTCTTCACAGATGTTTTGTCCTGATGTTCATAGCCTGTGAATTAACTTGTTTTTAGACCTTAGTGCCTGGTGTCCATGGACGCATAATGCCCCATCCATGAAAAGCACAGATACTTTAAGCATCGATGAGGGTTATTATTGAAGATATCATGGGGCAACATGGTATAAGCATAAAGAAGGGTATGAGTATACAGGACATCTTGTTATCATTTGGTAGAGCACAGTGCAAGCAGAATATTTTGTTTCCCCCACTATTTCAAAATTTTCATGGAGCAAGGTGTTGTAAACAAAAATACATTCTGTGCAATAAGTAGCCATTGGATGAATGTGCTATTGGTGGCCATCCTTAATCTCCCTTCTGGTGCTAAATGGACTTTAAGAAATGTCTAGCCTAACTTGTCTTTGTTGTTACAGTGCCATGCGAGTGCATTTCTTATTATTTGGTTATTTTCTCTGTTGTTTTTTGTTTTTGCTTTAGTCACATTTGGGACCTTATGATGAAGCATGTCTACCAAAGCTGCAGCAACAGCTTTTATTACTGTTCAGCCAGACATTCAGGGTGGCATTTTAATCCGTTATATTTCAACTGCTCTGAAATGAAAGCCACATTTAATGTGCATTTCACTGCAGTTGCTAATTCAAAGTACACAGTGTAGTGTGGTTTGTCGTGGCCGGGCATTGAAGCTTGGCATTAATTTTCATGTGTATAACACAGCTCACACAGGCTGGCTGAACAGTGTCTGTTGCTACATGGGTTTAGCTCGCACCATGACGTCTGTTTCATTTTTAGGTTTGCGGTAACAGAAGGTGACTTTTTGCTGAATGAAGTATAATAATATTATATTTACATGTAATTCTTTATAATTTTCTGACCGAAAATGGAAACCGTGTTTATGTCCATTGCTCATGATGTATGTGTTTGTTATGCAATCCATGACTGTGGTATGAACTATGAACCAGCTTTGAGAAGAAATGAGGCAGGGGGCTATTTATAGCTTAACCTTTGAATAATTAGAGAATATCTTCCAGCCCCTTGAAGTCCAAATTAATGAGGTTTTACTATTCTTCCTGTTAGCTTTAAATGTTGCATCTTATGAATTCATGGTTTCGTATTGTTACTTATTCTGCGTGTCTACATCACCTATTGCATGCTGTTAATGCTGTCCAATCAAGAAATCTACATTTCTATGGACATCATGTTTTTTTTAGTATCGTAGTCAGTATAGTTTTGTATATTTTGGTTGCAAAGACCAGATACTATTTTAAAAAAGAACATGGAGTTATGTTTGCAAGTTTATATTTTTAAATTGTTTTTATACAAAACGTACATTCGATTCGATATTGGAAGGTATATTTTTCTTAATATTCACATTTGATAATTTAAGCATTCACACACCCCTAATAATTGGGTAACTGGAACGGTGGGAATTTTGTCTGAGCTGTTGGACATGTTCCTTATAGAAATATAAAAACTAAAAATTCTAGTGGACTGTTGTTCTTGACTGAAAGGATTAAGCTCTACATATGAAATTTAACTCTACTCAAGTAACGCAGCTATTGCATAGCACTCTTGTCTACAGTCACAATCTGATAGCCCTAGCAGTATGTGAGCTGTGGCGTATTGGGCCCCACGTTTTAATAAAAGTGGTCAAGTTTTTAATGCAGGAATGGCCACCACAGACTGCAAGGCTGGCGTGTTTCCTGGACATAGTCCACCTGATGAAAAGCGCCCTGTCAAACACAGTGAGCCATCCATTAGTACAAGCATGAGTACTCACCGGGACAAGTCCACAGGCAAGCATATTCACCAATGCCCACCCTGCGGCAAGATTTTCAAGAAGAGATCACACCTGGTGGAGCACATTCGCACCCACGCAGGCGACCGCCCGTATCATTGCAGTCACTGTGATAGCACATCCGCTTATAAGAACAGCCTGGTCAGACACCTGCGCACCCATACCGGTGATCGTTCATATCATTGTGACCATTGTGACAGCAAATTTGCAGTTAAGAGCAATTTGGACAATCACCTGCGCACCCATACGGGTGATCGTCCGTACCATTGTGGCCACTGTGGCAATGCATTTGTACAAAAGAGCCACCTGGTAGATCATGTCCGCATCCACACTGGTGAGAAGCCGTTCCAGTGCCAGCTGTGCCCCATGGCATTTGCACGAAAGGAAACCCTTGTGGCACACGTGCGGTCCCACAAGGGTGAAAAACCATTCCAGTGTGACTTGTGCTCAAAGGCGTTCTCAGTTAAGTGGAATTTAAAACCACAAAGAGACATGACACTAAAGGAATAATAGTGTTCCGTGATGCCCTTTGGAGAGAGTTTTGGTAGCAATCTTGCTGGCAACCAGATAACGGCATGCTAGCTAGGTGGCCTGTTACAAGTGTTCTATCCTAAAATGGCGCTCGACTGCGGTCCCGATAGGCACGACTTCGATCCTGGCTGCGACAGCAGCATTTCAATGGAGGCAAAATGTTGAAGGCATGTGTACTGTGCGATGTCGACCACCACAGGTGGACAAAATTACCAGAGGTCTGCACTACGGCGCCACTCGTAGCCTGAGTCGCATCGGTGTGTTAAACTCCATAAACCGAATGAAACCCTATGTCCGTAGTTAGTTTGATTTGCAAGTAATCTTTAGTGTTGACACTGCACTGGCACTGGGCAATTCCGTATCTTCTTTCTGAACCACGAGCCTGCTATGCTTCCAGACTTACGTGGACAGGAAAAGATTGACATGTAGGGATGACATCACTTCCTATTGAAGGAATGTTTTCAGTGATAATGTGTCCAATATTTTCGCCTCGTGTTCTCAGCTTTCCGATGAAGATCAGAAGAAAATGTGGCCTGATTATTCATTGAAATTTATTTCCCTAAGCACACTTGTGTTATTTAAATGGTTTATCAATTTACGGATTCCTAATGCAGCAGCTCTATTTGCATAACACCAAAAGATAATATGCTGCTGTGATGTTTTTTCAGTGTTGTGTTCTTGTAGTACTAGCAGAATGTATGAGAGGAGAGAACAAAAGATTGTGTGGCATGCTTTTGTTTTTATTCTTTAAAACTACTTTTTTAACCAAAAACGTTAAAAGAGTTTAACTGCACCAGTACCACTTCTCAGAACACTGTTTCGGTGCTGCATGCAAATGGCAGATTTGGCAGAATATTGCAGCCTTTTTTCAGCCTTTTTGGTCAGAATAGCAGTTGTGCTGGATTTGTGCTTTGAGTTAACTTGTTTGTAAGGTGTATGTGTTACTGAAGCTAGCCTTGTGACATTTTCAATGGGTGTTAATGACAAGAAGGCTATTGGGTTTGTCACCACTGATGTCAGTGTTGTTCTAATTTCTCTGATTCATTATAAGCTGTTCAGCTGATGTGCTTTTAGAAACATTTAGTCCACTGAGGCAAGAAGTCTTTCAGTGTATTTTCAGATTCTATTTTATTTCTTCTTGTGTGTTCTTGGTTCCCTTGTATGAATATTTTGTTACAGCTGGTGTCAAAAAGTGGTCTCAACATTTTGGCTCTTTGCAGTACTAATTCCTTTTATTACTATTCTGTGCATTAAAACTCAAAAGCATTCATACTCTTTGGTTTCCCATTTCTGTGAGTAGCTAAGCTGCTCCTCTCCCTAAACTGAGCTTTTATGTTGACAGGCAGTTCTAGCCTCCCGCCCGAAAATAATTTTTGGTGTCACTAGTTGTATTGCTCAGCGCAATGTCTGCAACTATACTACTCTGTGTGGTTGCATTCCCTGCCTATTGACACAACATTGTACAGAGGTTTAGTTGGTTTGTTCGGAGAAATTTGTTTACTTTTCATTCTGCACATCAACGGTTGTTTACTTAAGTTAGGGTTGTTAACAAATAAACATGCGGCAACCAGAACTGGGCTCTTAAAAATTATTCCCCAAGTTCTGGTTGCATCCGTCTATAGGGCTGTCTGAAAAATTTGTGGAGAAAAGCAGTGCAGCATTCCTTTATAGCAGCTCTAATCTTGTCCGACATGTTTGCAGGTCGTAGAGGTTCAACTGGCATCAATGTTTTTACTTTATTGGGGCAGTGTTATTTCACACTTACACTGTATTGTTCACAATAAAAATAGTTATGTGGCTCTTTCTGGCTATGATGATGTCTGTTCAGTGGCAAAAAAATGCAATTATTGCCAGGAAAATTTGATTATAAAAGTTTGGCCCCCACCGAATTCAAACTCGTGACATCAAGATCAAGACAAACTCTACGATGACTGTTTATAAGTGAATGGCGGCGTAGCCTCATGGATCACATGAAAAGAACTGTCTTGATGCACTGCAGACTGCTTGCAAAAGCCGCTGGTTGTGGTGACATGTATATATCTTTTTAAAGCAAAAGCATTGCTTGTCTCATTATGAGAAACACCAGCAGCACGTGTTAGTGTACTCGCAGGTGGTACAGTAAATCCCAGGGTTGGAACCCGACCGCAGTGGCCATGTTTCGGTAGAGGCGAAACACAAAAGGCACCGTGTGCTGTGTGATATTGGTGGATTAAAGATGCCCAGGTGGTCGGAGCCCTCCACAACAGCACCTCTCTCTTCTTTTCTTCTTCCACTCCCTCCTTTATCCTTTCTCTTATGTGGTGTCCACCAAGATAAGCGAGACAATTACTGAGTCATTTCCTTTCCTCAAATCCAATATTCCTTTTCAAGTGCTGGGACTTATCACACCCGCAGCTAAACACCCAAAGGATTGTAGAAATAATTTCTATTATGAATATGCACTTAATACTTGAACATGCGATGAAAATAATGCTGCGACTGGTAGCTAAATATGTGCGCACAAATATGGTGTACAATGAGCTACACCACTTACTGTTTTGGAAAATGTCATTGGCTACGTTGACTGTATAGCATAAAAAACAACCTTATTTGCGAGATAAAGGATAAAAAATTCATCTGATACAAAGAAATCACCACTAGATGTAGCCCACTATCAGAAAAAGCTGTGAGTTTACTTTCTATGTACACAATTGTGTACATACAGCACCAAAGGGTATTTCGGGGTGAGTTGCTAGTCCACTTTATAGCAGACAAGGATAGAAAAGGAGATGTAGAGAAACCAGACCACTATGCTTTACCGTTTTATGCTTTACTATCTTTACGTTTAAGCATCTCCCTTACACAAAGAAAATGGTGTGAAATACGGGTACAAAAGAGAAACAAACACAACAGGACCAGAGATCTCCCTTAGTCTTTTTCTCCTACTGTCTGCTTCACAGAACTAGAACTATGCTATGGAAACCCCTACTTACCCTAGATAATGCTTCCCTTTCGGTGGCAGATAATTACTGTGGAAATATTGATTCCCAGAAAAAAAAAATATGGTAATGATTGCTTAACATGCTTGCTGGGTACAGAGTAATCAGTTTTCTGCCGTTATTTTCCAAATGATTCCCTTTACAGCCTTGTCATCACCTTAACACTGTGCTGTCTTTTGAGGCAAGGTTCTCCATTTGTATTGAGGCATTTTTACAGCCAAAGGAAAGATCTGGTCATTTCCTTGTTATTGATATGATATGTGAACTGTATTAAACTTGCATTTATGTCAACCTTGCTGGTTTTGCTTTGCTGTTACTTGTAGCTAGAAGAGTTGTTGTTTGACATGACATGATGACTTTGCTTTTTTGTGACAATGGAAACAAAGTGCAGATATTAGAGATGCTTGAATGATACATGAAGCAGTCAAACTTCGATATAATGAACACATATGTAACGAATTATTGGATATATCAAACTCTCGCAAAAATTTTGGTCAAACGTGTATATTTAACTTCCTCGCTATAGCGAACGCAGGTCGGCATTAAACGCATATAACGAACTGCGCGACGCCAAGCCCTACCTCACTTTAATAGCAGGCGGCAGGCTTCGTATCACTACCAGTGTGTTGTGCGGCGCAGCAAACGTCCAGGACTACCTCGCCGGCGCTCGGCATCGAGAGTTGACAGCCAAAGAAATCGTCCGCATCTCTCAACTGCTGACAGCGGCGCTTCAGCAGCGGCGGCAGCGGCGTGATCGAATGTTTTTTTTTTGCCTTTTAGTGTTAGCAGCGGCGTGTCCGCCGTTGCGTTCTTTGGAGGCTCTGTCGGTGGTCGTGTCGTGCAGTGTGGTGCGCGGGTAGAGTCAGCGCTGGTAGAGTGAACTAGAAGAGTGTCAAACGCATATGCCGCCTGTGTATCAAAATTGAGGTAAAAACCGGTAATTTCCGCTTGGAGCGCTGCGAACGTTATCCTTGCCTAATTACCTCTTTAAAGGCGGCAGAACCCACGCGGTGCATAAGTACCGCTGGCGAACGTGGCCCGTGCCGTGACAACGCAAGCACTGCATCGGTCGCCCGGGCACAACCACGAGGGCCAGCTCACCGGCTACTCGCAACTGGTGTGGCAAATCATCCACCTTCATTCCAGGCTTCAACTTGAGTAGCACGGTCCTGGTGGTTGAGCCTTTCTCCTTCATCCCTTGGACGCGCCAACGCTCCCGCGTCACCTCCGTCACGTTTCCGAACGCCGCGAAAGCAGTCCTGATGTCTTCGTCAGCCACACCGTGCAGCATCCAGTGCAGGCGCAGCTTAACCTGCTGATCCTCCGGGTCGAAAATGATGCACCGGCGTCCTTTCACTTGTAGCTCCTTCAATGCAGCAAGCTTTTTCGTGGCTTCAGCACTGCTGAGCGTCACCGCCCACACATGATTTATCTGATACGCCCCCAACGCCACGACGTCGGGGAGCGCACCAGCGTTGGCGTCCCGAAAATCTTCCACCCGGTAGGGCCTCGCTCGCACGTCACCATGCAGAAACACCGTGTTAAACACAACACGTCCTGTTGGCAGAGTAGGCAGAACAATCTCGTAGCCCTTATCTGCGTCGGCAACAAGCCTGTTTCCGCGGCCAGCAAGAGCCGCAATCGCCGCTCCGCCGGAGCTCATGATCCCGCGTCCGTCACGCTCGGTGGCCGGAAGTAGAATGCAAGGTTCCCAGGTGTTCCCAGTGCAGGCGCTATGGACACGCGGACTGCGTCCGTACCTACGCGTCGGCTACCGGTCTCGGAAAGGCGAACGACACCGCGGAACTCATGGACGTCGCCGAGGCGGAGGAAGCAGCGACTGGCACGGACGAGGCGGGCAAGCCGGCTTCAACGCTTGCCACGTGTGTGAGTTCCAGGAATAGCACCAAGGCGGCCGACGAACCAGCGAGCCAACCGCCGACGGTAGACTGCCCCCGCTTTGCTAACGAGACGTCTGGGAACGGGGCCTGCCCAACAGAGCCTGAGGACGTCGAGGCAAAAGAGCCGAGCGAGGACATCCACGAGAAGAGCGGCGCCCGTGTAACTAGCGTCACGCCCCCCGTCACTACAACGGCGAAGCGTCCCCACGACCAGACCAGCCCCGAAGGGGACAAGGTGGTAGCGCCCGGCGTCGAGGAACCCCCTGCAAAGACGGCTCAATCCCGGCGTCCGAAGTTACGGCCGCGCCCGAACCTTTCGGATGACAAGCGGGCCGGCGGCAAAGTACTCCACGAGCAGGCCGATGTTCTTCCGCCGGATGATACCGGCGGCCACAGTGGCGTCTAGCCGCGCGCTAGATGTGGGAGGTAAGCGCCATGCTGTTGGGTCCTTCCTCTTAAGTTAAAATGGCTCCCGCCTCTGCCTTTAAAGTCGCTACGCTGAATGTACGAGGCCTGGCGACTCGGAAAAAACAAGGTCAGGTGTATCGACTTATTACGGAGCGCGAGATAGATGTATTGGCCGTGCAAGAGACGAAAGTGGACGGCAACGAAGGAACCGACAGCATGGTGCAACGTTTCACGACTAGATTTTTTGCTGTCGTCAGTCATGCAGTGGGGACATCTGCTGGTTGCGTGCTCTTTGTAAAGAAGATCCCGGGGCTAGAGGTGCAAGCGTATTTTTCGTGTGTGTCTGGCCGGTGTATTGTCCTTGACTTTTCCCTGAATAGCATTGAGTGGCGCATTGTTGTCGTGTATGCACCGAATGGGGTAGAGGAAAGAGTTGCTTTTTTCCAAAGCCTCCTAGAGCGCGTTTGCACGGAGAGGCAGCTCATCGTCTTAGGTGACTTCAATTGTGTCCTAAATGCTCGCGATAAGTCAAGCATCCGGGGGTTTCGAGACAGGAGCACTGAAGTGTTGATCAGAATTATTGATAACGGAAACCTCGAAGATGTGGCTGAATGTCTTGAGGGTGCGCGGGCAGAGAAGTTCACCCATTTTCAGGGCTCAAGCCATGCACGGCTGGACCGCATTTATACATCAGTTGACCTTGCCCCTGTATGCAGCCAGTACGAAGTTGTGGGAGTGTCATTCTCAGACCACTGTTTAGTTGAGTGCTGCCTCGGAAGTGTCAAGCGAAGCAAGGCATTTTCATGGGAAATGTGGAAGCTAAACAACACGCTTCTTCAACGATGTCTACTGTTGAGCAGTAAAGGATGAAATAGGAAAAACAAACCCGTGCAAGACCCTGAAGATATGGCAACAGTGGGAGTTAAGCAAAGAATCTTTAAAAATCAAAGCAATAGAAAGGGCCACTTGTATCCGGTATAAGGAAAAACAAGACGAAGCTGAGTTAAAGGCACAACTGCAAACGTTGCTGAAGCAGGAATGCAAGGCGCCTGGGAAATGGATTGAAGATGTCAGGAAAACCAAGCAAAAGATAGAACTCATCGAAGAACGGCGTTATCGCGGAGCACTGGTGAGGGCGAGGGCGGAAGACACAGCTGCTGGCGAAGCGCCATCAAAACGTGCTCTCGGTTTAGAAAAAGCCCACGCTGAAAGTAATCACATCGATGAAATAGAATGGGGGGGTATATTATCGGCAGACAATGACCACATCGAAGCAGCCTTTACACAATTCTACCAGAGGCTTTTTTCATGGCATCCGGCAGACGCAGTTGCATTTAAGCATCAGTTTCTTGGTGCAATGCCACGGTTGGACGAAGAAAGGAAAAAGAAAATGGAACTAGAAATAACTGAAAACGAAGTAGGGCATGCGATAGATTAATTAAACCTCGGAAAATCACCAGGACCAGATGGATTCAGTGAGGCATTTTATAAAGAATTTAAGCATGAAATTGCCCCGGTGCTATGTACAATGTTTAACGAAGCCTATGGAATAAACTTTTTGCCTCCGTCTTTTGGTACTTCCCATACGGTACTCATACCGAAAACTGATGATATAGAGAAATTAAAATCTGTTACCGCATATCGACCGATAGCACTCACTAATGTGGACTACAAAATTTTTATGAAGGTAATATGGCGCGAAGACTACAGACAGTGATAATGGATATTTTTGGACCCCACCAGACATGTGGAATAAAAGGGCGATCGATTTTTTCCAACATTCACAAAGCACGCAGTGTACTTAATTGAAACCTGCGATGCAATTAATGGGCGGGTGGCCATGCTTCAGATTGATCTCGAAAAAGCTTTTGATTGTGTTTCTCATGAAATCTTGTTTTCCGTTTTAGACCATGTGAATGTCGGTTCAGTTATCCGCGAGGGTGTAGCCCTGGCGTATCGAAACTGCACGACAAGATTGATTGTTAACAAGTGCCTGGGGGCCCCCATTAGCGTGCAGCGTTCGGTGCGTCAGGGCTGCCCCCTCAGCCCTCTCTTATTTTGTATTTACATCGAAACACTGTGTAGGAAAATAATAGAAGACAATAGTATTAATGGCTTTAGGTTGCAAGCTGCTGAAGTTAAGCTGCTGGCGTATGCTGACGACGTTGCTGTATTCACGGTTGATCAGGGGAGCATAAGCGAAGCTGTCGGGTGTGTACGCGAGTTCAGCGAAGTCACCGGTAGCGGGGTTAATTGGTCCAAATGCCTCGGACTCTGGCATGGATGGTGGCCATCCCACCCGGACCATTTTGCCAACGTACCGTGGGCGACGACACCGGGCAAGTATTTGGGCGTTCCGCTCGATGCTTATCGCGAAAGCGAGGAGTATTGGAAACAGCAAACGAAAGAAGCACGTGACAGAGCTGGAAAATGGAAAGGCACCAATCTCTCCATTTTCGCCAGAGCTACAGTCTGCAACCTGTTTTTTATTAGCAAGCTCTGGTATGTGATGCAGGTTTTGCATTGCTCTCGGGTGCACATTCAGAAGTTACACCGGATTTTTGCCGTCTTTATATGGGGTTCCGAATGGGAACGTTGCAGCCGAACGAACCTGTTCCGGCGGGTAAAAGACGGTGGGTTGGGGCTAGGGCACCTCTTTTTAAGGCAGCTTTTGAACCGTTTTTTGTTTTTTCGCGACGTCTCAGACCCGTTCTTGCGCACCGTGTGCCAGGTGAGGCTGCGGCGATTGCTGCCCGAGTTTGTTGTTACCACAGAAGAGCTCTCGGGTGGAATTTTTGGTTACTACAAAGAGATTGTAGCAAGCGTTAGGTTTCTTTCAACGCGTTTTTCTAGCGATTATTTGTATATAACTAGAAGAAAGAAGTTGTACCATGATCTTTGTGATATTGTTTTCCCAGAGCCTATGTACAGGGCCTTGTACAGTGGAGGTCCTGGAGCTGATGTTTTAAAAAGGGTAAAGAAAATGCAGGTGCCACCAGGAGTAAAGACCATCTTTTTTAAATTACACACCGGGACACTCCCAGTTAAAAAGTTTTTGGAAGGAAAGGATTTCTTTTTACCGTGGGGATCGAACAGCTTAATTTGTAAACAGCCCGAAACAATAGACCATGTTTTTTTGCATTGCTGGGAAGGGGTTTATTTTTGGGATGTGTTACAAAGGACAATAAAGAAAGAGCTACCACTTGACGCGCAGGGAATTCGTTATTTAAGCACAGACAATGAGGATGGGGTACCATTTGATCTCATAATGCTCTTGGGCCTCTACTGTATATGGCGCTCCAGAATGGCAGGCTATTATTGTGACAAAGACGCACGACCTGCCCGAATTTATTTTCGGGAAAGAATGGACTGCTTTCTGGCCATCCAGAAAGCAGCTGCGGAGCCTCCCGAGTGGCTCTCGAGGCTAGAACCGCTCTGTATGCTTCGTGAATTTTAGAATGACGAAGCCAGACTCATGCTGGCTGACCACGACAGTGTCTTATGTACATAGTGTTTTGTGTGTTTTTTTTTGTTGAATGTTTTTTTTGTTAAATGTTATGAGCCAAAGCCAGGCAATAAAGAAAAAAAGCATAAGTACCGCTGTGGTTAGTGAACTCGCTTCACACGCGGAAGACTAGAGTTCAATTCCCGCTGAATGAGCGGTATATTTTATTTTGATTTATTTTAAATCACAGTTTATTTTAGTGCAAACAAGTCGTGCTAGCTAAAAAAAAAGACAACCGAAACAAGTTTGTGCAGTGCTGCCTTGCTGCTACCGTGGACTTCACCTTGTCGAAACATATTTGGCCTGAATCTCCGTGCCACGCAGTGCCAATTTTGAATGCGCGTTTAGAGCACATACGACGTTACTCTCCAAGCTCCGATCTGTACTTTTAGCAGATGAGTAATACAAACACGCCCTTCAAACAGTGCTGGGAATTGTTTCGTTCAGCTTGACGTCTGCCAGCTGCAGAGTGCGTCACGCAGACTACAGTGAACTAGAATACTATTAGGTATTCTAGTTCACTATAACGCAGGTACGCTGTCGATCACTGAACGGAGTTTTCGTCTGCGAGGTGACTGTAGTGTTTTCTTTCAACTTGTGAAAGAGGGAAAAAAATCACAACTGGATCAGCTCAGACTTGGCGGCGGCTCACAACACACAATGCAGCGAACGTTAATGCGTTAAGGATCCTGCAGCCATCGGTTAAACATGTCCGCCGAAGGATGCGCGAGATGCATGATTGCGAAGCATGGACGGCTAGGTCATCGATAAAGTGGGCACACTTCGTTCTTGTCACTGTGGAAGTATGAGTGAATTCAGAAGTACAATCAAGCCGCCTTGTTGAACTTCAGTGCAGCGTATGCAACAAGGATAGCGCTATTCAAAAGCATGGGCGCATTGCACTTAACTGCACGAAGAAAAAGATTGCAGTAATTTAGACATAATATAGCACCATCTCCGCACATCAGGCTATAATGAGAGCATGTGTGCAGT
Source organism: Amblyomma americanum (assembly GCF_052857255.1). Classification (NCBI taxonomy): domain Eukaryota; kingdom Metazoa; phylum Arthropoda; class Arachnida; order Ixodida; family Ixodidae; genus Amblyomma; species Amblyomma americanum. The sequence continues at coordinate 71,759,599 of NC_135504.1, read as the reverse complement.
AGAAATGAAAGAAAAATCAGCTAAAGTAGGTATTCTTCATTGTTTTTAAATCGAAAATGTTGTACATAATCTTCATTTCGAATAGTAGGCAAGGAAAATGCTATTTTAAATCAGCTTGAGCGGTCCCCCAAAACTCCACAACTGCACCTTTAAATGGGAAAGGATTAAAATTTTTGCATTTCGCATTTTCTCATACAGTGGTAAATATATAGATAACCACGTGGTAATCAACTATAGGTACCCGGTAAATAGACTATGATTGCGATCACAAAGACAGTTGTTTGTTCGGTCGCTCACATTCCGGCTCATGGGGAAGGCTACTATACGGTTAAGAGGCACAGGTTAATAAAACCGCGAGGGAGTCATTGTAGCTCTTTGTACATATGTTACGTGAGCACTAAATTTACATGTTACACTGCTTCACTGCTGAAACCAAACTGCATGAAAGAAACATTTGTATATAGAGTTAAGTGGACAGGTTTTATATGGAGCAGGGAACACGGCGCAGAAAAGATGTCAAGTAAATGCCGCTCTTGGGGCGAACACGGCAGGCCACCAGATGCCGTGATCGCCTCTTCTAGCCGGCTAATTCGCTCTAATCGTCTTCATCAGACGTTCAAGCAAGGTTAGAAATTAAACAACGTGGCTTAGGGAGGCTAGCTATGGGAGCACATGGCAATACACCAAACCAAGGGGTACAGAGTGATATGGGATGGGCGTCGTTCGAGAGAAGAGAAGCTAGCAGTAATTAAGATAGCACTTGAGGAGCGATTGATAAAAAAATGTGAGAAAAGCAGTGGGCTAGGAAAGTTTTCAGATACCTGTATATAAGGATATGTTGACACGAAATGGAGAAAGCGAACTAGTAAAGTAATTTGACAAGAACTAGTAAATTGGCAAGTAAATACCTGGACAGCAGTAGGGGGGCAAATCAGCAATTATCGGTTAAGAAAAAGGTCAAAGAAACAGAGAGAGCTCTGTGGAAAACAGGTATGCTGACGAAATCAGCACTGGGAACATACAGGATTTTTAAGCAGGAAATTACCAAAGAAAATATCTGAGATAATTGTAGGGGAAGCTCTTTGTTGTTTGAGGCCAGGACTGGAGTTTTGCGGACTAAGACGTATAGAGTCAGGTACCATATGAGATAGACACGTTGTGCGTTGCGTACGGAGAGGAGGAGGAAATGGCTGAACACTTGATAGTTTTCGGTAAAGGGCTTCATGTGACCCTACAGTGGAAAGCAGCGCAGCTGATTTATCCAAGGCATTGGAGTTTAAGGAAATTGAAGGGAAAGTAGATTTTAAGCGGGTAGAAGTAACCAAGTGAAGGTTATCTGATTGGTGGCTAAAATCAAGAGAAGAGTAAAATTTAATAAGTCATGGCTAGGTGCCTTGAGCCACAGCCTAATGTAAAGGGTCGGCCGTATCCATCCATCCATCTAGCAGACGACACGCATGCAGCACAAAATTTTCTTGTGACTGCCGTTGCAGCAAAATGTATGCCTTTTGGTGCGCTGTTTCTCATATTTGTGTGGTACGTGTGTTTAGTGTTACCGTTTTACAACTGACGCGTTGATGACTGCAGTTGCTGGAGAGAGTAGCGAGCGAAAATGCATTGCTGTTGCGTTCCGTTTCGCATGTTCAGTCAGCGAAACAAGAAACCCGGCGTTTCATTCCATGAAATTCCTGCCGACTAAGACCATTGGGAAATACTGCTCAAGGTAACTCGAAGAAAGGACTGGCAGCAAAACACAATATCAAATTATTCTGCAGTTTGTAGCTTGCATTTCCAGCCTAGGAAATGCTACACGTAGACAGTTTACTTTCCATCAAGACAGGTGTGGACTCTTTTACCTGACATCAGCGCTCCTAAGAGTGTTACATGGCCCCAAGATGTATGTACTTCGATATCATGCTCAAAGCCGGCGAACGCATCTTCAAAGGCCATTGGACACATGCTTGCTCTACAGTGTGAATAAAATCGCGGGTTTGCCTGTCCTGATAACAAGGACAGCGGCATATTATGTGCAAGAAGTTCATCAAACCATTGCTAATAAACCATGCACTTGACATAATTAACAGACAAGAACGCAGTTGCAAAGATGCACAACAAGAAACCTCTTTCCAGAAATTATTGAAACTGGAGTAAAACGAATTCCGCCGCCCTCATCGCACCTACACATGCCATTTTTCCTTGTGAGTGCTAACGTGTCTCTGTCTTCAAGTGCAGTTTTTTTTAGTATTAATAAGTCGCCCGCCATATGTCTGATACTCCTCTTGTGCCAGTTGTCATTTCATTAACGCACGCGCTTGTCATTTGGTGAAATCCGGTCAGTCAGGCCTGCTGTGTTACTCCCAACGTCACTGTGCGCGTGTACATCACACAGGAACCTAGTGAGCTGTGTTTCTTGCGGAAAGAATAGAGAGGAGGGTCATGGGTTTATTTGAAATTTGGCAACGTTATTCAAGAGGGTACCGTTCAGCGAAAGCTCGTCGGAAAAATGTCCAGAAACAGCGCAGGCGGGGCCTTCCAAGATCTGCTTCATCCGATCAAGAGATCTCTCACAATGCTCCGCAGCAAGATTGTTACAGAGGAGTGCTTCACAATGTTCTAAGAACATTATAGATATGAGGGACGTGCCCCCTGCGGGCCAGGGACTCCCCAGGAAGCTAGTTTACCGCGTCGTCTCGGCATTCATCCATTGAGCGCCATTCAGTCCTCCTTTCCCACGGGTCACCTGACTACAGTTGAGAGCGCAGGTAATTCCGGAGTTCCTCCAGCCCTTATTCTATCTCATGGATTATTTTCCCTTTTTGCTTGTCCTAAGTACTTGTCGATTTCTTGCCACTGGCAGCAGTACAATATACAACAATGCATCATGCAGTGAAAATACTTATTTTGCTGCATTTCTAGCCACTTCAAGCACTGGTTGCTATATGGATGTTACGAACATGTTCCTTTTGTTGTAAATCGTCCAAAAGTTACTGATTATGCAGCAGACAAATGGTCCTAACGGCATGATAGAACAGCGTGCATAGCATGCTTTCAGATTTCGAAATCGAAGCTCATGGTCCTCTTTCAGTATTATGTGGAAGTCAGCTCAGACTTCTTAAGCATTTGCTGCACTCTGAGACATTCAAAAACAAGTTTTTTGCCATTAACAAAATAAATGTTGTTGCTCAAAGCCCGAAAATAAGGATGAAAGAGCATGATCGAGTGCCGCACATCACAGCCTCCCAGCCATTGAAACCGAAATTGGATGGATGGATACGGCTGAACCCTTTAAATCGGGTGGTGGCTCAAGCCATATAGCCATGACTTATGAAATATTACTCTTGTCTTGCTTTTAGCCACCAATCATATAACCTTCGCTTGGCTACTACTACCCGCTTAAAATCTACTTTCCCTTCACTGTCCTTAAACCCCAATGCCTTGGATAAATCAGCCCCGCTGCTTTCCACTGTAGGGTGAAGCCCTTTACAGAAAAGTATCAAGTGTTCAGCCGTTTCCTCCTCTTCTCCACAAGCAATGCACAAGTTAACGTGTCTATCTCGTGGTACCTAACTCTGTATGTCTTTGTCCGCAAAACTCCAGTCCTGGCCTCAAACAACAAAGACCTTCCCCTACTATTATGACAGATATTTTCTTTGGCAATTTCCTGCTTAAAGATCCTGTATGTTCCCAGTGCCGATTTCATCATCATCCCTGTTTTCCACAGAGCTCTCTATGTTTCTTTAATCTTTTTCTTAACCGATAATTGCTGATTTGCCCCCTTACTGCTGTCCAGATATTTGCTTGTCAAGTAAACAGATATGTCAAGTAAATGCCGCTCTTAGGGACAACACGGCAGGCCGCCAGACGCCGTTCGCCTCTTCTCGCCTTCTTCGTCAGGTCCCTCACACGCAGCTTCCCCCTGGATCCCTGGGCAGCCGAAGGTCCCTGCGTGATGGTTAACCCCTCGGGCACGGCAGGCAGGGACACGTGGTCGACTACAGTCCTAGAAGAACCACGTCCACTGCTATTGAGCCACTGCATGTAACCTGCAACTGTGAGGTCGCTGACTATATAGATCGACAACATAACGAAAGTGGAACGTAATGCGGCAACATTTATGTTTACATGGTAGGGAGAGGGTGTGCAGATGGTGTCTTGGCACTCACAAAGTGAAGAAGCTAGGCCTTCTGCTTCGAAACAATTATCTTTAAATAATTACCCTATGAATCTGCAATTACTGCATGAACACCACAATGTAAAAAAAAAACATACGCTCCTTGTTTTCGGTGACATCAAGGGAGGGGAAAGCCTCAGAGTGCTTGCCAACGTTTCAACTAGAGGAGTTGTCGTCGTCTGGGTAAAGCCGATGGCGGGGAGTAACGCCTTGCCACCGAGGAAAAAGGCCCGGTGGGGGGGAAAAGGTTTTAAGTTGGAAGGGTGTTGGAATGGGGAGGGTGAATCTTGTCTAGGCTTGGCGGCTGCTAAAGCGGCTTGACCGGTGGACCTGCCAAATAGAGAAAATAAAAAGGCTGGCTCATCAGAAAGGAATATGAGGGTATATTGAGCGTGGAGAGATATGGCGAACGTGGGGGCTTTGTGTCCACCTGCAACAGGTGGCGTGGTACGACTGGCTTCGTTGACCTGAAAAACGAAAAGAATATGATGAAACAATTTGAAGCAGCACTTTGAAGGCAGAGGGAAATGCGGGAGAACAACGAAAAAGGGAATTAGAGGAAATAGAGAATAGGGGCGAGATTAGAAAAATTGCGAGAGGAAGGGGGAGGGAATGCGGAAGCCAAGGGTTCCTGAGAAATGACAGCAAGAGCTTCAGGGCATAAGGAAAAAGTACAACGATCAGAAATAAAAGGGAGGGAAGAGGAAAAACTCGGGTTGGGGCGGAGGGACAGAGTGAAAGGAAGGAGAAAGCGGCAATATGAAGCGCCAAAAGAACATCTTACCACATGCAAGACATTTTTACAGAATTATGCCAGCACTGGAATAGATTCTAAGTTTCCTTTTCACATATGTTGTTCTCTGCATGGTTTCAATGCTTTAAACTTGCGGATTACGGATACCTCTCTTTGTTTTCTATTTCTTGCAAATTTCAAGCCATTTTTGCATGCTATATAGAACACATTTTTCTCACTCGCCGAGCATAAAGAAGGCGTGGGGTTCGAGCCACCTTATCTGCAAAGCCCGTACTCCAGCGCTTTTCTCCCGAGGACTCTTTCCTGTATCCAGCTGTGCAGAACGCAAGCTTTATGAGCACCTGCTTTTTTTTTTCTGTGGTTTGCCACTGGTTGATATGCACCAAGTGGTTTTTTGTTTGCAATGGATCCACTGGTCCCAGAAGAAATTCCTTCTGGTCTTGTGCTGGGGTCTACTGCTCCCAGAAGGAAGCCTTCTGGTTTGCGCTGCTGGTCAATTGAAATGGTCCCTGTAGGAATCGAGCCTCTTCTGGTCACTGCTGGGCTTCTGGTTCTGAAGTGTCTACTGGTTCCTGCAGAGAACTTTGTGTTGTTCGATTGACAACTTTTTGCTGTTGTGTATGTTCCAATGGTATTCCTTAAATAACAAAATTTTTCACTTAAATGTCTTTAAGTTTTTCTGCTATAAATTGCAGAAATAGTGCTAAAATTTAGTTAGAAAACTATGGTTATTAACTGTTCCCCACTAACACCTGTGGGATGCCCTTAATCAGGGAGTATATATAAGCATTCATGAGCTCTTAGTAACTTCTTGTATACTAACGTGAGTGCATGTTTCTCATATAAGTTATGTATAATGCAGTGCTTTGTTGTTGGGCTTGTTGGCGCTTGCTACGATTAAACCTGTGTGTTCTCACCACCCAGTAAACCACAAATATCCATTCGACGTGCCGGAAAGATCCAAACGTCATGTCCTGAAAGGAGCGTCTATTAGATGTCCATCATAAGGATCACCATATGGACGTGTTAGACGTTGACAGGACGTCAATAACATGAATGTTTTTTACATCTAGAGCACGTCCGCAAAGCGTGGACACTAGATGCCTAATATATAGCTAGTGCATGTCCACCAAGCGTGAACACTCGATGCGCAAATTATGTTCTAATGTGTGTCCAACAAACACGGATATTGGATGCGCAAACTGTATCAATTAATATTGCCCATATATCTTTGGCAGCTTTAGTGCCGCATTTGAACATACGAAAAGCTTGAATCTTAAGATGCGTGCCATATGGAATCAATTTATTATGGCGCAGTATCTGTCTCATACAGTATCGTGCGTTTTTATCGCTGACACTTTCAAAAATTTCCCCGCCTCAACCGCTGGCTCGTTTGCGGTGAAACTGCACACAGAGCTTGCGTATTATGGTAACTTTTGTATCGTAGCAAGTTTGACTGCGGTACTTACTTAGTTGAGCCGTGCATGATGCGAAAACATAATCGTCTACGTAGAGATCGGCAACCAAAACCCGCAGACGACACTTTTTCGCTGAATGGCGGCAGTGGCGCCATCTGTTTGCGGTAGCGCAAAGCGAACGACAAGGCCGTCGAGGAGAGCATTGCAAGGAGCGCGGGCCGTTTGAATATGCCGTTCCTGTCGTTTCGTCTGCTTCTACTGAAGCGCTTACAACATTTTCGACTAATTAAGCGGAAAAATATCAGAACAAATGATTTAACGAGGCTTTACCTTTTAAAGAATATTGTTTGCAATGCTCGCCTCGGCGGCCTTGTCGTGACGGTTTCCACTGCCCAAAACAGATGGCGCCACTGCCGCCCTTCAGGGAAAAAGCGTCGTCTGCGGGTTTTGGTTGCCGATCTCTACGTAGACGATTATGTTTTCGCATCATGCACGGCTCAACTAAGTAAGTACCGTTGTCAAACTTGCTACGATACAAAAGTTACCATAATACGCAAGCTCTGTGTGCAGTTTCACCGCAAACGAGCCAGCGGTAGAGGCGGCGAAATTTTTGAAAGTTTCAGCGATTAAAACGCACGATACTGTATGAGACAGATACTGTGCCATTTCCTTTCCCCCCAAAACCAATTATTATTATTATTATTATTATTATTAATCGGAAGCTTAATTCCTGCATATTCCAAAATGCTAAAGCATACGTGCGGTGCATTTGCTTGCAAACTGAGTCGTTCGAACTCGGCAAACTAGAGAAACAGCTTTACAGTGAAGGCAGTTATCCAAAGGCGTGCTAAGCGAAGTGCATACCGTAGCAGACGACGGCGCAGGCCGCTCGGCGTCCGTGTGGGCGCGCGACCGTGTCACGCGTCCACACAAGCACAAAAAAAAAAACTTCAATCATTCTTTTTTTTTTTGTATAAATGGTGCATGAGAAAGACAACGCAAACATAATTTCTGGCCTGAAAGGTTTTGTATGAGCACAAAAAGCCATAACGGGAAAAACTCATGCCAGCCTCACCTCGCGGCACCTATCGGTACATAGTAGTACCAGTAGTACTCGATGCTCCGCATGTTGCGTGGTAGCGCGGTCTTCGACTCGGCGCGGCAGCTCAGCTTTAACTGCTTTAGCTTTGCCAGCGGTAGCGCTGAAGTTGTTGGTTTGTTGGGTTCTGGCTTCCTACCACACAATATTTTTGCGTGTTGTACCATTTCTGCACTCCACATATGGCTCGACATTCATGAAAAGTATGTGCTATAGCCCCGTTTGCATAGCGGTTTCTTCCCATGTGCTCTGCATGCCGTGCAGCCGTTTGCTGACAGTTGACTAACGTTTAATTGAAAAGGCTTAGACCTTACTTCTTTGTTGCAGCATCGGACGATTTGTACTGAACTATTTAAGACCATCCTTTTCTTAGGTAGCGGTGTAGGTTGATTGTAGATGCCCACGAAGAATAATTGGTGTGTCTGCTGAGTGGCACCGCTTCGTGGCGATGCCGAAACCAAGCAAAGCGCGGTCTATTCGTTACAAAGCCCGGTTAGAAGTTCAGGCGCTTTTCCGAGCATCTGAAGCGCCGAGCTCTTCGCAGACTCGCTTTACGAGCTCAATTCCGAGTCATTCAGGTGAACCGGATGGCGAAATTAACTCGCCGCGATGCGAGTGATGCCGACTACTTTGCACTTCCTTGCGACAATGCAAGCGGTGCCAGCGGTTCTTCAGATGACCCTTGCGCCAGCGTTCTTGAGCAAGCTGCTGATTCTTCGTACGCTCGCCTCGACTTGCCTTCGGAGCACACTGCAAGCTCAAGTGACTCTAGCGATGCCGACATAATGAGCAGTGTGGCGAGTGGCATTTCTCAGTGTGCACTGGTCGCTGGTTCCCAAGAATTGGGACACGACGTCCCGACAACTGAAAGCGTTGGAACCGTTGACGAGTTTCGTTCTCGGCTGGTTGGTTGGGCGTCACTTGAACACAACATATCCCATCGCTCTGTAACGGACTTGCTGCGTCTTTTGAAAGGTCACAGCTGCTTTTCTGATTTTCCAACAGACGCACGAACGTTGCTTCAAACTCCTCGTAGAACTACAGTTATAGCGGGTGTTACTGAATTGCCTCCTGAACACTACTGCAATTTCGGACTTAAGAAAGGCTTGGAGGATGTTCTGTGTCCCGCAAAGCACCCGCCACAGGTCGTTGGCCTTTCTTTCAGCATAGATGGCCTGCCTTTTTCAAAGAGCTCCCGTCTGCAGCTCTGGCCAATTCAATGCCAGATTCAACTTAGTGCCACCCATAAATTACCAGAGCCGGTGATCGTTGGTGCTTTTCTGGGCCCTGCAAAGCCAAACTCTGCCATTGAATTCCTTTGCCCTTTTGTTCTCGAGCTAAAAAATTTAATTCGGGTAGGTCTAATGATCTCTGGCAAACTGGTTAAGGTAGAAATGAGAAGCTTTATCTGCGACGCACCTGCGCACGCATTTATATTCTTGACAAAAGGACATGCTGGCTACGTGGCGTACCCTAAATGTACTGCAGAAGGCAGTTTCAATGAGAAGATGTTTTTTCCTACCTCAGAATCGACGCTAAGAACGGATAAATTATTCCGGAAACAGGAAGATTTTGAGCACCACCACGGTGTGTCATTGTTGACGGAACTTCCTATTGACTGTGTGAGCAATGTGCCACTTGGTCTCATGCATTTGCTGTACCTTGGTGTAGTTCGTAAGCTGATAAACTTGTGGTTTGCGGGACCACTGACAGTCCACCTTAGTCCCGCAGATTGTAAAGAAATATCAGCCAAAAGGGCCGCCCTTGAGGGTTGTGTTTCACTTGAGTTCGCTAGGAATCCTTGTGGACTCTGGATGAGAAAGGCTGCTGGAAGGCTACAGAGTTTAGGCTTTTTCTGCAATACACTGGCCCACTATTGCAAATGGAGTCACTGCCAAGTCCCATGCTTTTGAATTTTCTGACTTTGCATGCAGCTGCAACTATTCTTAGCACTCCATCACTTTGCCGATACAGTATGCAGACTATGCAGAAACACTGCTTCAGCATTTTGTGAAATACTTTGCTAGAGTTTATGGACAGGAGGAGGTTTCGTACAATGTTCACTGTTTGTTGCATCTAGCAGCAGACGTTTGTTTGTATGGAACGCTTGACTCTTTTTCTGCATTTTCTTTTGAGAAGAACATGCAGGCAATCAAAAAACATCGTAAACCTGGTCGTGCATTGAATCAGATATATAATCGGTTAGAGGAAAAACGTGCCACCAGAGCACAGCAAAGTTACTTTGAAAGGCGGGCAAGGGAACTCTCCCTCCAAGCTGTAGACTCCCGCAGTACAAAGGAAGCAGCTTTAAATCCTTCACTCTGAGCTTGAGACCTAATGACAGCTGCTGCCAAATCAATGAAGATGTCATTCTCATTGAAAATATTGCCCATAGAGTGTCTGACGGAGAACCGTGCATAGTTGGCAGAAAGTTCTGTGAAACGGAACCATTGTACAATAGCCCGCTTGACTCTAGACGGGTTGACATTTCAGTTGTGAGCAAACTCTCCTCAATAATGTGTTGGCCTATTAAAAATGTGAAAAAACTGGTGAAGCTGCCGTATGAAGGCAAGTCTGTTGTCTTGCCACTTTGGACACAGCATAATTTTCGGGTAGTGCCTGTATGAAGGTTGTAAAGCTTCCTAAGAAAGGTTGTTTTTCGGCACACAAGCGTGGACTTTGACATCATTTGGGATGTTCATCTGGTCTGATGGCTTCTTGAATTTCGTTTCGCAATGTGCTTTGTATTTTCATTATCACAACTTTACAACTCCTTTCATTTGCTCATTTCTTACGGTTTTTGTGGTGAAGCACCGTTCAGCACGCCTAAAGCATTAGGATGCTTAGCACCAGTATTTATTTGGCTCAGCTAGATAAGCTGTATTCTGGTGCTAAATTTTTAGCGTATTTGCGCTTTAGTTTTTTGCTCTCTGGACGCCTACCCAGTTCTTGTATGCGCTTGGAGCGTTGGACTACAGTTTGTCTTATGTGCTACCTTGTAATGTTCCACTCATGCACATGTGCACATATGGAAAGTGGCTCAGTCTTTTCTTGCTCTGAGAACAATAAAAATTCTAATTTTGTGACCTTGTTAAGAATGCTACGAGCATTCAGCAGAACTATCCTGGGCTATGAATTATTTGCACTTTTGGAATGCGATCTGTTATGGTAGTCACCTGCTGTTGGTGATTCGTTATGGTTTTTTCAAGCACCCTTACGTTGGGTCCGGCAGAGCAAACGCTTGTTTCGAGTGTCGTCCAGAAAATACAAATGGTCATCGATCTTCAGCTTATCGTGAACCAACGATACCCTTTGTCTGTTCAATCTCTCGACAGCAACGGACTTCCACAATTTCTTGTACAACTTGTACAATATCTTTTGCATCGTCATTGCTGATGCTAACAGATGTGCCTTTACGTTTCTGACAGTTCTTAAAAGCACTGTCTTTTTCTTTGGAGTCATAGAATTTCTTAATTACTGGTCTAGTGGCATAAATGATGTAAATGTACTTTTCTCAGCTCCTAATAAACTTGGTAAGGTGGGGAAGAGAAAGCGGGAAGATTTGAGACGAAAAAGCGCCTGCAGTGTAAACCATGCGAATAATTTCGTTGCCTGCAGGTGGGCGTAATACATCATATTCCCTTTGGTTTATAGCCTCGCTTACATGAACCAGACAGGCCGTCGCATTGTCAGGCTCATAGAACACAAGACGTCTTTGGAAAAGAACGCAAACCTAGCAGAACAATACAACTTGTCAAAATCCAGTTGTAGGTTCAGTGCCGTGTTAGTCTCCACGTTCTTTGTCCTGCTGTCCTGTGCTGCTGAAAAAAGCTCGTTATGGATTACCAACTCACTCAATATACCACTCTTCTGCTCTAAAGTTACATATGCTAGGGGCGTTGTTTTCAACTCGTGACTCTAATGGCATTCGTGCATCCTTTGGCGCAAGGTGGCCAAAATTTGTTGAGCAACAATGCCGAGGGTGATTGCATTTTTGCCAGATCTAACGGCCCGGCACAAATCATCGTAACCACATGTCTAATCGGGAAAGTTCAAAGGTTAGCTATGAGCCATCATAAATTAGAATCATTTGACGAAGTTGGTACAATGGTACGATGCTACAACTAAAAAAAATAACACTTGGCCATGGTCCGTGCCATCACATATTACTTGGCTAACCGATCACAACAATACATGAAATGAGCTTTTTAAAGTTTGATATCATTAAAGAACCTGATATCAAAACACTCGAGCATACAATTTCTTTTTCTTGCGATTAGCTTCTTGTTTAGGTAACAAGATAGCTTTTAACTACGGACTATTTTTTTTGTCATAGAGAAATTTCGTGCGGTGGTCCTGAATGGGGCGAAGCTTCACTGTAGACATAGTCAACATGCTTCGCTTGTTTTCTTATGTCTATCAACACTATTTCTATGCTGCAGAAGCCATCTTTATATCTCAAAAAACCCATTTTATTAAATTAGTGACGAGCTTCGTTGAAACACCTGGAATTATTTGAGTTCTGGTCTGGAGTAACTTGTCTCGAGCTAGTTGAAGGCTGATTCTGCTCTTTGTATCTGTGCGCATTAACCCACTGTGCATGCATGTGCTGAACCTCTGCATGAGAAGCAAGCCGCCGCGGTGGCTCAGTGGCTATGGCGCTTGGCTGCTGACCCAAAAGACGTGGGTTCAATGCCGGCCACGGCAATTGAATTTCGATGGAGGCGAAATTATAGAGGCCCGTGTGCTGTGCGACGTCAGTGCACGTTAAAGAACCCCAGGTGGTCGAAATTTCAGAAGCCCTTCACTACGGCGTACCTCATAGCCTGAGTCTCTTCGGGCGTTAAACCCTCATGAACTATAACCCATCTGCATGAGAAGCAAGAGTTCTAGCAAGGCACGATTAGACAGAGGGCCTCTTCGGGAAACAAATGAGCGAATTAGTGTGTGTTGAATGTATACTGTCCCAATTCTCTTCTGTGGTCAGGTGTCCTTCAGAAATGTGCAGCACAAACCACTGGTTCCTGTCGAACCGTTGCGTAAAAAGGAAGCAGTTTCAGTATTCCACAAAGCTCTTTGGCATAGAAATCATGCATGTCTCCTACCAAATGCTTTTCTACATCTTAAAGGGACCATGAAATGACACATACTGAGGTTAAGAAAAGCACGAGTGATAGGTATTCTATCAGTCGTCATCGCACCGCAAATATTTTTAAGCCACCTTCGTTAAAACTGAAGGTCATCATCATCATCATCACCAGCCTTACTACACCCACTGCAGGGCAAAGGCCTCTCCCATGTCTCTCCAATTAACACTATCCTAAAGAAAAAAAATCCGCGTGTCGATGGAATTGCATAACCAGGCCTGGAGTGCGGCCTGATCTCGGTGACCAGAACCGACAACGCACTCTCGCACCAGAGCAGGATTTGGCCACCCTGGTGTAGTACTTGGCCACAACCTTCTTTGATCAAACCAAAACTGAAGGTATCGGCGATTAAAAATGGTGCTCCACTTCGTATCCCTCAACTCATACACGCTGATGTTCCAGAAAAAAAAAAGATAATAAAAACAGGCTTGGACTCTACCTCTGTACCCCATCCTGCCCACTCGCCCACATACGCTCTCTCAGCATGCCCGATGACGTCAGTAGGCTTGTCCAGACTGCCCTTTAATGTCATTGAGGTAGGGGATATGTGGTGAACAGTCGCCGTAATCGGTTCTGAGCTGCTGCGATAAACATTTTAAAAAATCTATTTGTAAATTATAAGGTCCACACAGAGCTTATAAATTTGATTCGAATACTCACAAAGATCATCTCTACAGATCTGTTGCATTAGAATGTGACCATCAGAGTCATTCCAGGGACCCTCTAGTACATACTTGACTGTGAAGAACTGTTATTACCCAAGGCCATCTTAACTTCACTAATCCGCTCTTGAAATCAACATAGTTCTGCCATATTATCATCATTTGCTCTTAAAGTAGGTAAACATCTGAGCGAACGGAATTTGGGTTTTATTAGACTTTTTAGCCTTTGTTCTTGAGTTTACAGTCCAATCTAGGCCAACAATCGCAAGCTGTTGAGAAATGACCTTTCTGTTATGAGTACATTGATATTCAAGGCGTGTAAATTTACATCTGTAGTTGCAGTAATGTGTGGTGTATGCACACACCTGCATCATTAGCACTACCTCATGATGCCTTTCCAATGCACGATTACCTGCTTTTGCAGATGAACAATGCCCTTGTGTCTTTGGGGCTTTTCACCTGCATATGTGACTATGCTTTGCTTCACTTTCAGGTATCAGGGCCAACAGAGAGAGTTAAAGGAATACAGGAAGCCTAAGGGAGGTCCTCCAAAACAGCTGCTGCCAACTACGTTGTCCCACAATGTTTTGCTCGTATCCTTTATTGTTGCATATTCAGTGATTTGCATGCGCAAAGATGAGTGCATAACAAGAAATGTGGTGGCGCTTTGGGCAGGATTACTTCATCATCGTCATTAGCCTGATTGCACCCACTTCAGGGCAAAGGCCTCTCCCATGCTTCTCCAATTCACCCTGTCCTTTGCCAGCTTCTGCCACCTTATGCCAGCACACATGTTAATCTCAACCACCCACCTAACTTTCTGCCGACCTTTGCTACACTTGCCTTCTCTTGGAGTACACTCTGTTACCCTTAAGGACCAGTGGTTATCATGCCTTCGCATTGCATTACCGTGGCTGAAATGCCATGGCAAGGATTGAGAATGATATCGTGTGTGATATTATTTGGATCCCGTAGAAAAACATCATGTTTAGAACTTTGTAATCATATCCTGAAGCACAGTACCAGGTGTACTTTTGTTTTCTATCCTTGTTATTTGAAATCTGCCTGAAAGAGAACAAATGGGCAGCTACATGTGCTAAGGCAGTTCTTGACCTCGCCTTTTATTCATTAGACCCTTTAGTATTGCTCATATCCTGTCTTTGCTCATGTACCGGGATCAAGCTCCAACTTGTTTCACTGCTGTTTGTTTCTGGTTTTCTTTTTAGCTTAACAACATCCTTGGAACCTTCTGATGAGACTATATGTCATGATGGAATTACATTAAAGGGGCCATGACAGCCTATTTTCACACATACCCTGCTTACTACATTTAATTCTCCACTTGTTAAATTAAAATTCTCCCAAGTTTCAGTTGATTCTGTGGGGTAAATATTTTTAAAATGATTTTTTGCCGTTTCTTCAGTGAACTGCTTGCTGGTCTGGCAACTTGTGATTGCTCACGTCACAGGGACATACCCATCCCGCGTCGTCTGCTGCGTGCTGTTGTGCTGTTGAGGTGCTTGCATACACACCGTACACGGCGGTCGCTCGGAATTTTTCTCTTTTTTAGCTTATCGAAATAAAATGCATTTTCAGTGTTTTCTTTTTGGTAGCCCTCGGCTTAGTACGCGACCTGAGTGATCCTTAAAAAAGCGGACTTACTCGTGGCACCCCTTTTCTGTTTGTTGAGGAAAGAGAAATCGGTGGACCCTTGCTTTATTATTTACGCTCATAAACATGTTATTTTTATGTTATGAGTGTAGTTTCTTTTGAACAGTCAAGCTCTCCTGTATGTGAAAAGCGGCATGTGTCGTGCATGCCGTCGTCAATGTGCGCCATGATAGCCGCTGCGTTTTGCAGCTGTCTCCCAATTTCTTGTCCGCTATTCTTCGGCTCGATAATTAAACTCAAATCATCACAAGGTGGCACTAGACTAACCTTGAGGCACGAAAGGAGCAGAGAAAAGTACCGAATGAGACAACTTCCTCCCTGCATGTGTGCATTTGTAAGTGGAACATACATTCCCTTCGGCTCGTAAAACCCTTTTGCAGGAACCAAGCCGCTTGCAAAACCCTAAGCGACTCGAATGCTTTCACTGCCCGCGCCGATGAATAGTCTCCACCATCTAAATGAGCGCTTGAATACAATAGTACATCATTTAGCGTTTACTGTGCGTGCACATTGTGGCCTAGGAATGCGACGATCACGACAACTGCAGCCCCGGGCTGGGGTTGTTTACATAGCTGTGTGCAAACACTACTGCTCGTTTGCTTGGCATAAAACGCAAGGTGGGCTCTCCTTATCTTAATTATTACATAGTATTGCTCACAAATTGTAGTTTTACTCATTTACACGCTATGATAACACTGCAATAAGCACCGCTGATGCTATATCGCCTATTGGGAAACGCTTCGCGTAGGACCGCGCTTTCCGCAAATTGTATCTGCTTCCTGTTATGTCGTCAGTATTTGATTTTAAAGCGCTTTAGCTAAAAATACGTTCGGACATCACTTGAATCAATGAAAACAACCAGATTTGTTGTCCACAGTCGACGCCGACGGCTGCTGCCGGCTGCCTTCAGCGCATGTCGGCACTTTCCCCTTATTGTACTTGCACCCTGCAATGTAGGCTGCCGTTGCGTTTAGGGTTCTGTGGCCAAAATTACGTTTGACAGCTATTTTCAGATGCTAAAGCTTGCGAATTCGCTGTCCGCAATCGCCGAAATCGCACACACGAATCTTCCGTACCCACTAGGCCTCGTCACGAAAGGGGCGGGCAGTCCACTGTCGGCCAAAATTCAAGCATCTGGCAGGAGTTCCCCACTGATTAATAAGAAAGTAGTAGTAAGTCTTTTTTAAAAATAATAGTAAAAATGGAAGTTAAAAGATTTTTTGTGACCCTGGCATCTGCCATCACTGTGCTGATGGCACCTGAGCTGGGGCAGCGGAAATAAAGGATAGCAGGCAGCTGTATAAAGAAGTGAGATGAAAGAAGTGAGGGGACAGCAAGAAATGACATAGGGAGTGGTCATTGAGACACTATTTACAAAGGGTAACAATAAAGTTGTCCAGGTTGTGCGCATGTACAGTCAAGAAAGAAAAAATAAAAACGCGCGCACAACACTTTGCACACAACAGCTTGGTTGGGGCTCCCAGCTGTTTCTCGTCCTAGGTAGTGCACGCGGAGGGTTCGGTTCGGTCACTGCGCGTCACTACGTGGCGCAAAATAGACGGGATGTCAAGCCCGTCTGTTCGAGAAATGCTCAGAGGCTCACCAAGGCTTGCTCACGGGTGCGTGCACTGCCCTGCGGCCACAACAGCGTCTTGAGCGAGTCCGGGAGTATGCCCAGCACCCTGTAGTTGCGAGCATATCGCGACGAGCGTCAGCGAACATGGCCATGCGAAGTAGCAGGTGCTGCAGTGTCTCCACTGCACCGCATCCATCAGGCACATCACTCGTATCGAGCCCGAGACGCACCTTTAAAAAAACAATGCCTGCTCACCTCGCTCGTAAGCAGGCCATTCTAAGAAAGTGTGAAGATATGAAATGCAGCTGCTCGGTTCGCTTTTTTCGATAAGGATAAGGTGCACAAGCGCAGTTTTTTTTTTGGCCGTCTATTCACCGGGCGGGAAGCTTTTACTCGGCCGCACAAGCCCTGGCGACGGCGACGAGCGGCACCGTCGTTTGGCGTTTTCTGCCCATGTCGCTCAATTGCCTCGCTGATATGTTCTATGCGCAGGCACCAAATGAAAGCACATCTTTGCTGGTGCACGCACATCGCATATGTCGCCGCGGCTAGCATCAGGTACAATAAGTTATAAAATTCTTAAGTTTATATAATGTCGTACCAGCTAGTCCCCCACCACACTCTGCCAGTTCACACTAAGTTCACTCTTACACTACTGCGATACGGGGTCGTCTGTCGTGCTGGCGTCGTCGTCGGTTTAGCTTGACAGACCAGTGCGTCAGCGATGACATTTGCATACCGACCAGCCAACCGACCGCCGATCGCCGCCCCATCGGCCTAGTGTAGCCGGACCCTATACCTATTCCGAAGAATAACTGCGTTACTATTATTAACGCCAAATTTCAGAAACTGAATCATAAGCTCTTGTATTAGTTACTGAAGCATAAAGCTGCAATATGAAGAACGACCATGTCATGGCCCCTCTAAGAGTTTCACAGTTGTAATCAAATATTGAGTGATACATTGTGAGCAGAAGCATTTTCTCTGCTGCTACTGAATAGGATATATGCTTTATTTTATTTTGTTTTGGGATTAGTGTTTGTAAATATTCTGTGTAAACACTGCTGGTAGTAATTTTTCTTATGTGTTCTCTCGGCACGTTTAATTGTATCCGTAGCATTGGCAGCAACATGTTAAACGAACCGACAACTCACCAAAAAGAAAACATATCATGAGAGTATGATGGGAATTAAAAGATCTCTATTCATATTGTAAAACTTAAGCACTGTAATTAGAGAAATAAGGATCTGTAGTGTAAAATTGGCATAGGAATAAATTGTAGGGGACACTTAAGCTCTGCCTTCCGAGTGACCAATAATTAATTTAGCTGCCATGTGCCATGGTGTGCAGTTAGCTCACTACCCAGTGGGCAGGTTGTGATGATGCCATAAGGTCACATGACCTAGGTGGCCCAGCTGCCTCCTAGGTTATTTTCTGGGGACTGCCTGGCAGACCCATGCCCGTGACTTTTCGCTCACAACGCCGGCAGCACTGATAATTGATTTTTGGGTGAACGGGGCCTTTAGCCCTGTCGCGATGAGAACGCATCATACCTACTGAAGCACCATCCCGTGGTGAAACCTTGGTGTTATCGGTATATCCCATAACATGACCACACCTCTGTAAACTATTACTTATTTCTGGATAAGATGTGTCCATCATATCTGATTATAATTTATGCTCTCTCCAATGCACCTTTTGAGCAATGCTCCCTTCACCACGGTGGCTTAGTGGTGAGGGCGCTCGGCTACTGAGCCGAAGTTCATGGTTTCGAACCTGGCTGCGGCAGCCACGTTTCGATGGAGGTGAAAGGCAGGAGTGCCCATGTACTGTGCAATGTCAGTGCACATTAAAGATCGCCGAGTGGTCAAAATTATTCTGGACAGGACTATGGCAGCTCTTTCTCTTTCTTCTTTCACTCCCACATTCTTCCCTTCCCTTGTGGTGTGGTCCTGGGTGTCCATGACATAAGTGAGACAATTACTGTGCATTTCCTTTCCTCAGAAACCATTTTTCAGTTTTCAATTTTTGCATCACTAATGATGTGCTTTCAACTTTCATTCCTAGATGGTGCCACAGTGCTTTACATTTCTTGGTTGACATGGTAGCCATGTTCCACTGAAATTTCCAAGGAGGTACACATCACTGTACATAACAACTCTGGGTGTGGAGACTGAAATGGTCGCTATGCTCTACCATCACTGCCTAATTAATATTTGACGGCTGTAACTGTGTCAGCTTTAGTTCATTATTTTTTTTCTGGTGCATGATTGTCGTCATGCTCACTGATCATTGTTTCCAACATAGGGGCACATGAAACAGGCTCATTGACAGTTTGAAAAATTCCTGGTAAAAACTTTTTATCGCATTTTTCACAAAACCATTGTGGAGTCGAACACCTTAGACAGTAAGCTTTTTGTTGTGGTGAAAAAGTATTGATGCCTAAAATTAAGCTGTCGGTCTTATTAAGAGTGTCTGTCTTTCCATGCTCTGTAGGTGGAATTCTTTTCCTTGTGTGTTGTATTACACATTTAAGTTGCCATGCAAATAAAGTGTTACCCTTTTTTTTTACTGGTTTTGTCAAACACTGAAAGGTGATGTAATTGTCACTCACGATGTGTCATTCTAGTTCAAGCCAGGCTGTGTTTTTTGTATTAATGTGATGACACCTAAAGAAAGTGCCCTTTTCAAGCTTTCTCTGGTGCTCCTGCGGACCTGCTTGCTTGCTTTGCGGGTAGAACTTGTTGCTCTAGGCAGTCCAAAATTTTGGCTTAAGTTATTGTTTTGGGGGACGCACTGTGGTGCACAGAAGCAGATGCTTTGCTTACATGAATTGATTTAATACCAGTCCTGTTGACATTGCAGAGTGAATTCAGGAATGAACATATGCACTACGGTAGTGTATAGGTGGCAGACGGCTTGCATAAAAATTTCCTCTTTTTTTCTGGCCTTACCTCACACACACTGGTGCTCTGTTGGTCTGCTACCGGTGTTTTGTACCTTTTAATTTGGTCACAATGTGCATCCACTTCTCTAATTAGTTCTGACTTCTTTTCCAGCTTAGCTGCTGGCATCAGATAAGTACCAACACTCTAGCAAAGAAACCCCTTGCTTTAAATCTATGGGTGCCTCTCAAAGGCGTTTCTTCCAAGAAAAGTGTTGAGGAGGCAACAAAGTGGCCTCATTGGCCTGACAGTGAGTGTGTCCTGTCTACATGTGTACCTTTCCACTGGTGTATGCACTCTTTCCTTAAAGACAGTGGAGCTGTTTCAAGTTTCGAGTAAGACTGCGAGGGCTACTGCAATGTTGTTTTCATGCTGGTGCCTTAGCAGTTTTACTGCATTCAACTAAAGTACCGTAGTGGCCTCACCACTGATTAATGTACGCAGAAAGAAAGATGAACCACTTATGACTGGAAAGGCAGAACAACCACCGTGCAGGGGATTCAATTAAGGGCCTTCTTTGTAGCTGCCAGTGCTCCTTATTTATGAGCAGAATGAGAGTATGAGTCTCTTCACTGGCATTGTTGCAGTTGGCATTGCACTTGACTTCTTTCTAGGTAAACCAAGCAAGTTGTGCACCATGAAGTGGCACTATTCGAACACTGCAGTCTATAAGCACTCGTGTTGGATGTATGAACCTCAGACATCCAGTGATTTTAGTGGCTGCAATTGGGCTCTGGTTGTAATATCACTGTTATCTTCTCCCCTGCAGATGGGAAAGCTGGAGACTTTTTTTTTCTAAATGCATGCATCCCACCCACACTTCGTCTTTCCTGTAAATACCTTCTTGAGTTAGGTTACTGTGCGTGCGCTGAAACTCTAGATCAGGAAGCATAGGGACTGCAGGGCAGAATTCGATAGAGTGGTCTGACTTCGAGGAAGAACTGTCTGATACACTGTGTACCATAAGTGTTGTTTTGGTAATGCTTTATTGTCAGCAGTCTCTACTTGGAAGAATACAGCGCCAATCAGGTGTTGACACTGAAAAACATTAAGACCGGGCACAGGTTTCAGTCTGTCACTGAGCGGTTTTGAAAGTGAAGAGTTCCTCTGTACCAAATGAATATGCTTGTACCGAATCTCTTGGACATGACTAAAAAATTGATTGTTTATGCTGGAAGCACCTCTGCTTGCGGCAATGTGTGAGGCTTATGCTGCTTTGCTCTGCCTATCTTACAAGACAGCGCAGACAAGCCAAGAAGCACCTGCTGCCGGAAAAGCACTTTTCCGAACAACTTTTGTGAACATTAACATTTCTAAGTGTTTCAGTGTTCTTGGCCATTCAAATACATCCTGGGTAATCATTGTCTTGTGTTGGCATGCAAAGCACAATACATCAGGCCTTGTCTTTTTTGAACCTTGAGTACAGAAAGATCCCTTCTTCTTCCAAGTTCACTTTGAACTTGAGTATTGGAATACACAAAGAATGCTGCTATGGCTTTGAAGCTTTGCTTCTGCATGAGCTAATTTGCTGTTCTTTATTTTGCAGGCATTATAACCAATGCTGAGAAGACAAGATGCTGGAAGAATGTTTCAGATCAACTGCAGTCAAACTATACGCAAATGCATATAGCTTATTGCTCACATTCTGTACAAGAGTATATTCAGTGATCCAAAGGGGTGAAACTCTGCAGGAAAACCAAATCGGTCTTCATATCCAACGTCCCCAATCACTAAGGCCTAAATTACGAGCATTGTAGAAGATGCAATATGTGGCATTGCACTTAAGCATACAGGAATTGTCATGGTCAAAGCTATGTAGGCATATCATAAGCAAGACGCCTGTAGTACTTTTTTTATTGTCCGTTATCTTTCCTATCTTTTTCCATCGAGAACTAATGGTGAATCCAGAGTAGTTTTTGCGTGTTGTTTGTTGTGCAGTCATTTCTAAAGCAAGCATTTTTGCATTGCTTCTTGTGGCACTGCAGTTTGTATTTTACTTACACTGCTTTTCTCTGCTTAATTTTGCAGGCTAATATAAATAAGCCAAGGGATATATGCTACCACAGGAAGAAATCTTCAATACCTTTCCTCATAGACTCAATGGCCTAATGTTCATAGTCTGTAAAATAGCTTGTTTGCAGACCTCTGTGCATAGTGTATATGGACAAAAGGGGGTGCATAATGCCCATCTATCGAGAGCACAGATACTGGGACATCAGTGATGGTTATTGTTTATGATACCATGGGCAGCATGGTCTAAGCATAAAGAAGGGTATACGTATGCAGGTCACCTTGTTATCATTTGATGGAGCACAGTGCATGCAGAACATTTTTTTTCCCATAATCTTTCAAGATATTTGCTGAAAGAATAAGGTGCAGCAAAATTAATAAATTCTGTGCAATGAGTAGCCATTGAATGCATGTGCCTTTGGTCAACCATCCTTGAGATCTCGCTTCTGGTGCTAAAGGGCCTTCAGTTTTTGGAAATGTCTTGACTTTCTTGTCTTTCTTGTTACAATGTCATGCGAGTGCATTTCTCATTATTTTGTTCATTTAATCTGTTGTTTCTTGTTTTTTTTTTTGCTTCAATCATGTTTGAGGCATTATGAGCATAGAATCTGTACCAAAGCTGCAGTAACAGCTTTTATTAGTGCTCAGCCAGATATTCGGTGTTGAATTTTAACCTGTTCTGTTTTACCTGATCTTGAGTGAAAGCCGTAATTGGTTGCTAATTCAAAGTACACGTTATAATCTGTTTTATTGTAGTTGGACATAGATGTGTGTTGGTATTTTTGATGTGTCTTTCTGTTGTCATTTTTCATGATCAAATCACCTGTTGCAGATTGCTAAGGGGAGATGTGTGTCAAAAAGCGGCGATTTTCATTTAAAAAAATTCAATTTATTTTTTTTCACTGTGTCCATAACTTTCATCTCCTCTTTTACATATAAAAAGTTCAGAGCTGTAAATCACACAGAAATTATTAAAAAAACTAGGTTAATGCTGTCTAATCAAACACTACATTTCTGTGCACACCATTTTATTTTGTATCATGCTGAGTCAGTATAGTGTTCTATATTTTGGTTGAAAAGGCCTTACACTTTTTTGAATAAGAACTCTGGGCAATGTTTGCTTATTATTTCCTAAAATTTTTTTATTCATATTTAAATATTCACAGACTCCTAATAATTGGGCATCTGGTTTGGTGGGAATTTCTTTGCCATGTTTCTTACTTAAATCCAAAATTTTAAAGATTTACTTCCACTGGTCAGTTCTTCTCGACCGAAGGGCCTAATCTCGGCATCCAGATGTTTGCTGAAAAATAAATATGATTTTATTTGGTTAATACTAAATTTGGCGTTTGTTCCTTAGTTATAAACAAGCTCTGGCATCTTGGGCCCTAGGTTTTAATGAAAGTGCTCTGGTTTTGAAATGCAGGATCAGTCATGGCAGACCACAACTTTGGCGTGTTTCCTGGACAAAGTCCACCTGATGAACAGCGCCTTCTCAACCACAGTGTGTCATCCACTAGTACAAGCGTGAATACTCACTGGGACAAGCCCACAGGCAAGCAGATTCACCAGTGCACCCACTGCGGCAACGTTTTCAAGCAGAGATCACACCTAGTGGAGCACATTCGCACCCACACAGGCGACCGCCCGTATCATTGCAGTGACTGTGATAGCACATTCGCTTATAAGGACAGCCTGGTCAGACACCTGCGCACGCATACGGGTGATCGTCCATACTGTTGTGACCACTGTGACAGCAAATTTTCAGTAAAGAGCAGTTTGGACAGACACCAGCGCACGCATACAGGTGATCGACCGTACCGTTGTGACCACTGTGACAGAAAATTTTCAGTAAAGAGCAGTTTGCACAATCACGTGCGCACCCATACGGGTGATCGTCCGTACCGTTGTGACCACTGTAGTAGTGCATTTGTAGAAAGGAGCCACCTGGTAAAGCACGTCCGCATCCACACTGGTGAGAAGCCGTACCAGTGCCAGCTGTGCCCCATGGCATTTGCACGAAAGGGAACCCTTGTGGCACACGTGCGGTCCCACAAGGGTGAAAAACCATTCCAGTGTGACTCGTGCTCAAAGGCGTTCTCAGTTAAGTGGAAGTTAAAACACCACAAAGAGACAAGACACTAAAGGAATAGCATTGTTCCATGGTGCCCTTTGGAACACGTTTTGGTAGCTATCCTGTTGGCAACCAGATAACAGCATGCTGGCTAAGTGACCTATGAGAAGTGTTCTATCCTAACATGGTACTCGACTACTGTCCCGAAACATGCGGGTTCGATCCCGGCTGCGACAGCCGCATTTCAGTGGAGGCGAAATGTTGAAGGCATGTGTTTTGTGCGATGTCGGTGCATGTTTAAAGGACCCCAGGTGGTCGACATTACCAGAGCCCTTAACTACAGCTTCGCTCATAGCGTGAGTCGCTTTGGGATGTTAAACTCCATAAACCAAATGATACCCTATGTCCGTAGTTAATTTAATTTGCAAGCATTCTTTAATGCTGACACTACACTGGCACTGGGCTATTCCGTATCTTCTTTTGGAACCACTAGCCTTCTATGCTTCCAGACTTATGTGGAGTAGAGGAAATTGTGACACATAGGGATGACATCACTTCCCATTAAAGAAAGGTTTTCAGTGATAATGTGTCCAGGATTTATACCTCGTGTTCTCAGCTTTCTGATGAAGATCAGAAGAAGAAAATCTGGCCTTATTGTTTATTGAGATTTGTTGCCCTAAGCACACTTGTGTTAATTAAATGTTTTATCACTTTACGGATTCCTATTGCAGCAGCTCTATTTGCATAACATCAAAAGAAAACATGCTGCTGTGTGATTTTTTCAGTGCGGCATTCTAGTTCTAGCAGAATGTATGAGAGAAGAGAACAAAAGATTGCATGGCTAGCTTTTGTTTTTAGGTTTTAAGAACTACTTTTTTTAACCAAAAACATTGAAAGAGGTTCACTGCACTGGTATCACTTGTCAGATTGCTCTTTCTGTGCGGCGTGCAAATGGCATATTTTGTGGAATATCGTGGCCTATTTTCAGCCTTTTTGTCGGAGTAGCTGTAGTGCTGGAATTGTGCTTTGAGTTAGCTTCTTCGGCTGTTTGCAGTGCTTTTTTTCTTTATTTATGCTCTGTACTTTAAAACTGAAAACCATTGGTACTCTTTGGTTTCCCATCTGTGTAGGTTTTAGCCCTCCCCATGATTTGTGGCATCACTAGCTGCATTAGTCAGCTCTGTGCCTGCAAGATTACAACTCTGTGTGGTTGCATTCCCTCACTACTGACACAACAGTGAACAATTGTTTTGTTGGTTGGATTGGAGAAAGATGCTTTCATTCTTTGCATCAGGAGTCATTTACATGAGTTAGGATTGGTAACAATTGGATGGGCAGCAATTAGACCTGCCTACTTAAAAACTATTCCCCAAAGTGGTTGCATTACTGTTGTCTGAAACACTTGTGGAGAAACACAGTGCGGCATTTCTAGAGTGGAGCTCTAATCTTGTTTGACATGTATGCTGGTCGTAAAGGTTTATCTGGCATAATTGTCTTTCTTTTATCGGGCAAGTTTAGCTCACAGTTGCGCTGTATTGTTTGCAATAAAAATGGTTATGTGGCTTTTTCTTGCTGTACTGATGTTTCTCCACCAGGAAAGAAATGCATTTATTGCCAAGAAAGTTGGATGAAAAATGTTCCCTCCACCTGATTCAAACTCAAGATATCAGTATCAAAACAGATCCACATTTTCTTTTCATAAGTGAATGGCAGTGTATCCTCAGCGATCCACATGAAAACAATTTTCTTGATGCACTGCATGTTTGCTTGCAAAGACGGCTGCTAGTTGTGACACCTATATTTCATGTCGGTAGAGTGTGGTGATGTATCTGTTTGGGTCGGCTTCAAATTCTCTTGTGTTTCCTTTTGGTGTGCTATTTCTTGTTTTCATCAAAATCAAATATTTTTCAGTCTCAATATTATTTTTATGCCTTAAGGAAGACAATTTGTTAGTTTTTGTGCGCAAAGCGCTGGGTGTTTATTGCGGAAATGTGGGAAATTGTATACAAAGTGTCGTAATTGAAAACAGCATCGTAGATAAGCTGCGACTTGTAAAGTAAACATCCGAAGGGTCGTGGAAGTAATTTGTTTTTCAAAAGTGCACATTATGCTTGACATTGAGAGTAAACAAATTGTTTTACAACTGCCCGCAAAATATGTACTCAGAAAAATGGCAAATGGCTTCCTACCACACTCACTGTTTTGTGAAATAATATTTACTGCATTCGCTATGTGGCGTAAACAATCTAGCTTATTTGTAACTTGAAGGATTCGAAATTTACCTGAAACTAAGAAGTCACTGTTAGATGCTGCCCACTCTCTGCAAAAGCTAAGAGTTCGCTTTATACATCGTGCCCTTAACGTGTCGGAAGGTTAAAGTGTATTTTAGAGCGAGTTGCTATTCCACTTTGTAGCAGACAGGGATAAAAAATAGTAAACGGAGAGATACCAGATCATTATTGTCGCACTTTATGCTTCACCATTTTTCTATGTTTAAGCATCTCCCATTTCTGCTTGACAAAATTTGAACTATATTTCGAATATTCTTCAATACTTTGTGCATTGCTTCCCTTTCAGTTACAGATAATTTCTGTGGAAAAATTTATCCCCTGGAACAAAAAAATCTGGCAATGCTTGCCTGACATGCTGAGTACATTGTGACCAGTTTCCTACAATTTTTCAAATGATTCACTTCACATCCTTCTAGTCATCACCTTAACACTGTGTCATCTTTTGAGGCGAGATATGCTATTCACACTATTCTTTAAGCTAAATAGAAGATCTGGTCATTTTTTCCGGGTATTGCTGTGGTATTAAAGGGACTCCGAGACGTCTTCCGAGGAGAGCACATTAACTCGCTTAATCACTCCACTGTGTTGCCATGAAAACAAGAGCCAAATAATACTCTTCTACACGCAGCAGACGACCCACAATCACGCGTCAAAGTTGACGAGCCCTTCCCTCCGACTTTTTCATCCTAGCACCCACCTGCGTCCCCCGCATCTGCGTAGACAAGGTGAGAGGTGGCCATTGGTTAGATTCTTGCAGACATTAGGCAGCTACAGTGGCCACGGCCAATAAGCCGCTTTGCTCCTGTGTGTCGGGAAGCTTCGCTCCCAGAGGGGGGTTGGCGAAGGAGCGCCTACCTTCCAGCGTGCAAAAAGTAACGAGAGCAGAGGGAAAGGCGCCAAGGTGCTGAAATTCGAATTTTAACTACAGATGACTCAGCCCCTACAAAGCGCATTTAAATATGCCTTGCTAAACACTATTCGTGAAGCGACGTGCTTCAATATCACATGCATGCTACAACTTTATTAGAGCACCCTTCACAGCGCCTTTAATACTTCTGTTTAGGTGAGCGGGTTCATTTCTAATAAGGTACGTACTTGCGTGAAGAGGACTGGATGCAACGAAGAAACACATTTGACTTGTTTCGCTCTGTTCATGCCGTACATGTTTGTTCATAGTGTCCTGTCTCCCTGCTAGTATGTACCTTATTAGAGATGGTGTGGTATGCGATAAAACGTACATATTCATGCAAACTGTCGCGATGGCTAAGTGGCTGTGGCGTTTGGCTACCGAGTGCAATGTTGTGGAATAAAATCCTGGCTACTACGGCTGCATTTCGACAGAAGTTGAATGCAAAGAAGTTATCTGTGTGGTGTCAATGCACATCAAAGAACCGCACGTGACAAATTATTTGAAACTAATAGGTACCATGTTTTGGCAGAAACGAAGCCTCACTGTTTCCCAGCTCCAAGATCCCAATTTGCAGCCACTGACCTTCAAAAGTGAGCTGTGGCCTAGGGCGGCTCTAGGCACTGATTTCCAATCATACTATGGGCCGCCGCGGCGGCTAAGTGGTTATGGCGTTTGGCTGCCGGACCGAAAGACGCGGGTTCGATCCCGGCGGCGGCGGTCGAATTTCGGTGGAGGCGAAATTCTAGAGGCCTGTGTACTATGCGATGTCAGTGCACGTTAAGGAACCCCAGGTGGTCGAAATTTCCGGAGCCCTTCACTACGGCGTCTCTCATAGCCTGACTTGCTTTGGGACGTTAAACCCCTATAAACCAAACCATACTATAGGCTAGGTAGTTGTATGTTAAGCACAGTGCCTGTTTGCATATTTTTCTTGTCCAGATTCTTTCATATCTTTTGCTTCTTTATGTAATGAATGGTCCCGTGTTTTTTTATGTGTTGTCCAAAGTGCAGTCATATATAAAGGAAGCATATTAACATAGCTGCTTTGGGCATTACAGTTTTTATTTTACTTCCGCTGCTTTTCTCTGTTAATTTTGCAGGGTAATATCAACGAGCCAAGGAATATATGCTACCAGATGAAACCTGCAATTACAAATCTTCCCAACCCTCATAGACTCAATTGCCTGATGTTCATAGCCTGTAAAATAGGTTGTTTACAGACCTTAGTCTGTGGTCTATACGGACAAAGTGGGATAGATAATAACACGTTTATTGAGAGCACAGATGCTGAGACATCAATAACGGTTATTGTTTTAAGATACCATGAGCAAGATGGCCTAAGCATAAATAAGGATATAAGTATGCAGGTCACCTTGTTGTCATTTGATAGAGCAAGCAGAATATTTTTTTCCGTAATATTTCAAGATTTTTGCTGAATTAATAAGGTGCAGTTAAAGTAATACATTCTGTGCAGTGAGTAGCCATTGAATGAATGTATGTGTGGTGAACCATCCTTGATCTCGTTTCTGGTGCTAAAGGGCTTTTAGTTTTTGGAAATGTCTTGCATTACTTTGTTGTTATAGTACCATGCGCATTTCTGATTATTTTGTTTATTTTCTCTGCTGCATCTTGTTTTTGCTTTAGTCATGTTTGAGACCGTATGAAGTATCTCTACCAAAGCTACAGCAACAGCTTTTATTACTGTTCAAGCAGATTTTCGGTGTTGAACTTTAACCAGTTCTGTTTTACCTGCTCTTGAGCAAAAGCCGTAATTGGTTGCTTATTCGAAGTGCACATAGAAGTCTGATGATATTTTTTATGTGTATAACACTGATGACACTAGCTGGCTAAACAGTATCTGTTGCTACATGAGTTTAACTGAAACCTTGATGTCAATTCCATTTTTCGGTTTGTGTTAACAGCACGTGTCTGTTTGCAGAATGAACTGTAGCTTTCTCATCTTTAACCAATTTTTAAAAATCTTCCTTATCTTTAAGTGTGTTTTTTTTTATTTTGTGTCTGAACATGGAAACTATGTTTATGTCTATTACTAAGTGTATGTTAGCTTGGTATGGGACGAGGTATGAACCAGCTTTAAGATAGGAGGGTTTTGCACTCTTACGGTCTGCCGGTAACATGAGCTTTTTGCCAGGTGAAATGCGAACTGTATGCAGAATTCAAAGAAGGAATTTTCACTTTACATCTATGCTCTTTTTAATCCCTCCAGTCATAGTTCATTCATGTGTGCACGTTAATTTGTGTCTGTTTTTACTACTGCCGTGAATTTTTTTGCTGAAAAGGGCTGCTAAATACATATATGGAACCCTTTGCAGCACGCTTTGAGAACCGTCTCAAGCCAGTTATATAAAATTAACGAAAAAGTGTTTGATGTATGCCTCTTGTTTATTAATGCGTGTACTATGCGATGTCAGTGCACGTTAAAGAACATCAGGTGGTCGATATTTCCGAAGCCCTTCACTAGAGCATCCCTGATAGCCTGAGTTGCTTTGAGACATTAAACTCCCCTATACCATAAACCATCTTCTATATCAATATTAATAATAGCTCTGGCAAGAGTACTTCATGTGTGCTTTCATTTGCTTGTTTTGATACCTTATTTCTAAACTGGTACTCTAGTGGCAGCAATGAGTCGGAACGGTTTGAGGCCTTGAAGTTGCGTCAGATACAGGCTTATGAGAGGATGTCGATATTGAAAATAAGGGTGGGAGTGTAAATATTCGAAATTTTTATATCGAATTGAACATGTTTGTTATTCGGCTCGTACTCAGTTCGAGAATTTAGTATCTGAGTTTTTTTATTTTCGAAAGTTTTGAAATATTTAGTTAGCAGCAGTCGAATATATTGTGCTTACTTTCATTAATCCATTCATGGCAGAACCAAAATATCTGGGCAAATTATCCAAACATTAAGTTTAAGGTGTCAGCTAAACTGTGCAATGGAATTTGTTTCTGTCATTCATCGGGTCGACCGTTATCACGCGGGCACTGATTGTCTTGGATGTTTAGCAAATTTCTGCAGGTGGGCTGGTTACATCACACGAGCTGAGAACATGATCGGTGACCACCTGCTTCAAACTATCACAGAATGAGAACACATCTTTTAATCATCAGCAGCAGCAGCCTGACTACGCCCACTGCAGGCCAAAGGCCTCTTCCGTGTCTCTCCAATTATCCCTGTCCTTTGCCAGCTGTGCCGACTGTATGCCCGCAAACTTCTGAATCTCATCAGGCCATCTAACTTTCTATCGCCCCCTGCTACACTAACCATAGCCAGAAAAAAAAGGTTGGGAATTTTCTTTCGATCCAATTGGACATTCGAACTGGTTTCATTTGGATCTTCGAATTGGTTCTAGCTGTGTTTTTAGCCACACGACCAATTGAAGCTCACTGGATCCAACTGGACAAACAGATTGGACGAATCAGGTCCTAGCAGTTGTTGCATCCAGAAAATATTCCCAAAATATGCCTCACAACATGTGAGAAATACTTCTGCAACTTAGCATATTATTAATATGGAAAAGGAAAACTGATTTGTGAGGAATTTAGGGAAACATTGCGTCCTTGTGGTTCTTCCAGTACGCCGAAACTGCACATTTGTCACGGGCTTATCACTGTTTGCACTGTGAGGCTCCTCACAAGGATTTACCGCAATTTTTTTTATCAGTGATGTGGGAGGGGGCGTTTTATAACTCAACCGTTGGATAAATCGGTAGTTTCTTCCAGTCCCTGGAAATTCAATTTAATTAGGTTTTGCTACCCATAATGTTACCTCTAATTGTTGCTTCATATGAATTCATTGATATCATTTTGTTTCTCATGTTGCGTGATAACATCACCTGTGGCATACTTTTAAGTACTGTTTCTGTTAGCTTGATCTCTCCTCCTTTACATATAAAAAGGATCAGAGCTAGAAATCACGAAATTATTAAAAACCTGGGTTAATGCTGTCTAATCATACAATATACACTTCTGTGCACACCATTTTATATTGTATAGTGCTGAGTCAGTATAGTGTTTTATCTTTTTGTTGCAAAGGATATACACTTTTTTTTTTGAAAAAGAAGTCTGTGCAATGTTTGCTTATTTATATCTTTTTAAAATTTTTTATTCATATTTGCAATTTAATTGTTCGCAGACTCCTTATAATTGAGCATCTAAGTTGGGGGGAATTATTTCTTTGCTATGTTGCCATGTCCCTTACATGAATCCAAAAAGTTTGAAGATTTACTTCCACTGGACAGTTCTCGACTAAAGGGCCTAGACTCTGCATACTAAATATGGCTTTTGTTCTCTAGTTGCAAGCAAGCTGTGGCATCTAGGGTTTGAGGTTTTGATGAAAGTGCTCTGGTTTTGAAATGCAGGATCAGTCATGGCACACCACGACGTTTGCGTGTTTCCTGGACAAAGTCCAGCTGATGAAAAGCACCCTGCCAACCACAGTGTGCCATCCATTAGTACAAGCATGAGTACTCACTGGGACAAGCCCACAGGCAAGCAGATTCACCAGTGCACCCACTGCGGCATGATTTTCCAGGAGAGATCTGACCTCGTAGCGCATATTTGCACCCACACAGGCGATCGCCCATATCATTGCAGTAACTTTGATAGCGTGTTCGCAACAAGGAACAGCCTGCTCAGACACCTGCGCACCCATACAAGTGATCGTCCATACCGTTGCAGTTTTCGTGGCAGTGCCTTTTCTAGAAAAGATAACTTGGTAAGACACGTCTGGATTCACACTGGTGAGAAGCCTTTCTAGTGCCAACTGTGCCCTATGGCCTTTGAACAAAAGCTAACCCTTATGGTGCACGTGCGGTCACACAGGCATGAAAAACCATTCCGTTGCGACTTGTGCTCTAAGGCGTTCTCAGTTAAGTTCAGTTTAAAACACCACAAAGAGACATGACACTAAAGGAACAGCTGAGTTCCCTGGTGCCCTTTGGAATGCATTTTGGTAGCTGTCCTGTCGACAACCAGCTGGCAGCATGCTAGCTAGGTCACCTATGACAAGTGATCCTTTTTAAGCTATGTCGGTAGCTAGTTTGATTTGCGGCCATTCTTTAATGTTGACGCGCTCCTTGCCGGAATGGGACGCTGACATGCTGTTGTACTGCACTGGTGCTGGGCTATTTCATTTCTTCTTCCAGAGCCACAAGTATATTGGACTTCCAGACTTACGTGAACGAAAAAAAAAAATAATCTGACATATGGGGTGGCATCACTTCCCATTGAAGAAAGGCATTCAGCGGCAGTGTGTCTAATATATTTATTGCTGGTACATGTTCTCAGGCTAATGATGAAGATGGGGGAAAAAAAAGGGTGGCCTGACTGTCTGTGTAAATTTATTGTCCCAAGTGTACTTGTGTTTTTAAAGAGATGCCATTGATGCAATATAATATTGTGACAGGTTTTGCGTAATTGGAATGTAATCATAATTGGAGTGTTGGTGAGTGAAAAAATAGAGTCGGAATGGAATACATTGCCCCGCCGTGGTGCCTCAGTGGTTGGGGTGCTCGGCTACTGATCTGGAGTTCCCAGGTTCGAACTCGACCGCGGCGGCTGCATTTTTGTGGCGGCAAAACGCTAAGGCGCCTGTGTGCTGTGCGATGTCAGTGCACGTTAAAGATCCCCAGCTGGTCGAAATTATTCCAGAGCCCTCCACTACGGCACATCTTTCTTCCTTTCTTCTTTCACTTCCTCCGTTATCCCTTCTCTTAGGGCGTGGTTCAGGTGTTCTAGGATATATGAGACAGATACTGTGCCATTTCCTTTCTTCAAAAAGCCAATTATTATTATTATTAATGGAATACATTGGAGAATGGAAAGCAAAGGCTATCACATGCCCCCCACATCAGTCCAATTGATTGCCCGTAAATTTTTTAAAATGGTTTTGCAGTACTGCCTAATATCACTACAGCTTTGTTTGCTTACTGTCAAAATTCAAAACTGCGGATGTGTTGTGTTTTCTATTTGGCATTGGAATACTGCTAGCAAAACGTATGAGAGGGGAGAACAAAAGTTGAGCCTCAAGGTTACGTGGCTTGCTTTTGTATTTAGGCTTTAAGAATTACGTTTTTTGAACAAAAAATTTGAAGAACTGGTGTCACTTGACAGATCACTCTTCCTGTGTTGCATGCAAATGGCATATTTTGTGGAATATTGTGTCCTCACTATATTCAGCTATTTTGTCAGAATAGCACTTGTGCTGAAATTGTGGTTTGAGTTAGCTTCTTTGTATGCTGCACATGTTACTGAAGCTAGCCTTGTCATATTTTCATTGGGTGTTAATGACAAGAAGGCTATTGGGTCTGTCACCACTGATGTCAGTGTTGTTGTAATTGCTGCGATTCATTATAAGCTGTTCAGCTGATGTGCTTTTAGAAACATTTAGTCCACTGAGGCAAGAAGTCTTTCAGTCTATTTTCCGATTCTATTTTATTTCTTCTTGTGTGTTCTTGGTTGCTTCCCACGAGTATTTTGTTACACTTGCTGCCAAAAAGTGGTCTTCACATACTGACTGTTTGTTCTAGTATTAATGCCCTTTATTTGTGTTCTGTACTTTAAAACTCCACAGCACTGGCACTCTTTCGTTTGCCATTTGTGTGACTTTTAGCACCCCCACCCCCAGAAAATGATTTCTGGCATCACTTGTTGCACTGCTCAGCGCTGTGCCTTCAAGAGTAATACTGTGTGTGGTTGCATTCCCCACTAGTGTCACAACAGTGGGCAGATGTTTTGTTTGTTGGTTTGGAGAAATATGGCAAGTGTTCATTCTGTATATCAGTAGTCGTTTACGTAAGTTAGGGTAATTAACATTTATATTGTTACAAGTGGACGAATCATGAACGAAGAAGTGGCGGTGCGCGGAACGACGACGACGTTGACAGTTGGTAGCTGGGCGCTCGGTTCTGAGCTGAGTGCTGGCCTTCTCAGAGCAGCCGCCATATAGACTTACCGCCGCAATACCCCCGTAACATCTTTTGGTGGAGGTCGCGGGTTCAAGCCGACATGCCGACGACCCGACGAGCCGACGAGCCGACGGGCCGAACCGGCGAGATGACTACCGACCCGGCCCCTCCGTCTGTGCCTGCCACGCCAACTGTCGTCGTAGCCCACCCTCGCGACCCGGGCACATTCTGCGGTACAGATGGCGTGGACCTCGAGGACTGGCTCTCGCTTTATGAGCGTGTTAGCCAGCACAACAGGTGGGACGCCACGCTGATGTTGGCCAATGTAATATTTTATCTCGCCGGCACCGCACGCGTCTGGTTCGAAACCCGCGAAGAAGAGATTGCCACGTGGGATGCCTGCAAGCAAAAGCTCCGCGACCTGTTTGGAAAACCAGTTGGCCGTCAGCTTGCTGCCAAAAAGAACTTGCAGCTCGCGCCCAAACGGCCACTGAATCATATATTACATACATCCAGGACGTCTTGGCACTGTGCCGAAAGGTCGATCCCAACATGACCGAAGACGATAAAGTAGGCCACATTCTTAAAGGCATTGCCGACGATATATTCCACCTTCTTCTCTGCCGGGACTGCTCTACGGTTGACTCCGTTCTGCAGGTGTGTCGACGCTTCGAGCAGGCCAAGCACCGGCGCATTGCACACCGCTTCGACCGCCTGCCTAACACAGCTGCCAGTTCCACGTGCGAGGATCTGCCGACACTAAGGCAGCCTTCCAACCCAGACAATGTGACTCGCATCGTGCGCCGTGAACTGGAGGCGCTGGCTCCTGTTACGCCCAACGCGCCCTTGTCGAACAACACCCTGGCCACAATATCCCTTATTCAAGCTGTCGTCCGCCAGGAGGTCGCCAACTTGGGCATGCCCTCCAGCCATCGTCCCGTCGAACCTCGGAGTGCGAGCCCCATCTCTCCCGTGGTCGCTACTGCTACGGCCCGCAACACCTTCGTCCCACGTTACACAAGGTATCGCAATCCGGATGAGTGGCGTACCCCTGACGAGCGGCCGATCTGCTTTACGTGCTCGCGCGTAGGCCACATCTCCCGCCACTGCCGCAGCCGTTGGTCCGCACCTCCCCGACCTTTGCCCTACGTCGATCGCCGTTATGACTATGGACCCCGCCGCTTCACGCCTCGGAATGACCCACCCAGCGCCGAGTCCACACCGCCTCCTCGTAG
Organism: Amblyomma americanum; assembly: GCF_052857255.1. Classification (NCBI taxonomy): domain Eukaryota; kingdom Metazoa; phylum Arthropoda; class Arachnida; order Ixodida; family Ixodidae; genus Amblyomma; species Amblyomma americanum. The sequence continues at coordinate 71,724,708 of NC_135504.1, read as the reverse complement.
AACCAGCCGCTCTCCCTCCCCAACAGCCCACCGTTCCCGCTCCCCTCTTCCGCACCGCAGTTACTCACCGTCCTCTGCAGGCCGCTTCGCGGGAAACTAGCCAGTGCAGCTCCCGGAGGTGATGCTGCATTGGTGCCCCGACCTGAAAATCCTCTACTGACCCAGCCTTCGCCCTGTAATCTGCTCGACGTTTTTGTGGACGGTGTTCCTGTTTCTGCCCTCATTGACACTGGTGCCCAAGTCTCGGTTCTTAGCTCATCCTTTTGCCGTCGCCTCAAAAAAGTTCAGACCCCTGCCGCTTCGCCCACCGTTCGCGTTGCCGATGGCAGCACTGCTGCCGTCACTGGCCTGTGCACTGCCCGCGTCACTCTTGCCGATCGTCACATCCCAGTTTTGTTCACCGTCCTCGAACACTGCCCTCACAATGTGATCCTTGGTCTAGACTTTCTAACCGCTCACTCTGCCCTTATCGACTGCTCCAGCGGCCTTCTACGATTGGACCTGCCTCTCAGCTCAGCCGACACACCCTCAAGCTCCACGCCCCGCCTTCGCTCCACCGAGTACGCTCGCCTGCCCCCCGACTCTGCCGTTTATCTGCCTATGTCCCCATTTCCTGCGGTTCCTGATGGGGATTATCTTGCCTGTCCACTCGCCGATTTCGTTCTCTCCCGCAATGTTGTTCTTCCGCACCTCATCGTGACCGTCACCAAGAATAGCACCTCCCTTCCTGTCCTCAACTTCAGCTTGTCACCACAAGTTCTTCCTGCAGGCATATCACTTGCTACTTTGTCTTCTCTCACCGACTGTACCGTCACTGCTCTCTCACCTGGACCGCCTTCTACTGTCTCTCAAGCGGCCGACATCCCGGCCAACGTTCCGCAATCCATTTCTGCGATGATTGCTTCTGACCTGAGCCCCGAGCATGCACAGGATCTTCACAACCTTTTGGTGTCCTACTCCGACATTTTTGACTTCGCTTCTGCTCCTCTGGGTCAAACGTCGGTAGTGACTCACCAGGTTGCTCGACACAAGCTCTCCGCCTCCCAAGAGGCTCAAAAACACCGCTACGATGGCCTGCACCGTGATGTGCGATACCCTGCCGGATCTCTCGTCCTGCTGTGGCTCCCATCCCGTCGTGTGGGGTTATGTGAAAAACTTCTGCCGCGCTACACAGGTCCTTATCGTGTATTACGGGCAGTGACCGACGTAACGTATGAAATCACGCCGCTGCACCCAAAGTCGACGTCCGCTCCACTGAAGTCCGAAGTCGTTCATGTAGCTCGCCTCAAGCCCTATCACCCACCATCGACATCGCACGCCTAACACGCACCGGGACGTTGCCTTCAGCTGAGGGGGATAGTGTTACAAGTGGACGAATCATGAACGAAGAAGTGGCGGTGCGCGGTACGACGACGACGTTGACAGTTGGTAGCTGGGCGCTCGGTTCTGAGCTGAGTGCTGGCCTTCTCAGAGCAGCCGCCATATAGACTTACCGCCGCAACATCCCCGTAACAATATTAGCAGCAACCAGAACCGCACAATTAAAAATTATTCCCCATGATCTGGTTGCATTACTGCTGTGTGAAAAATTTGTGGACAAATGCAATGTGGTATGACTAGAGTGTAACTCGATTTGTATGCACACGATAAATGTTTAACTGGCATCGATGTTTTCACTTTGTTGGGCAGTGTTAGCTCACAGTTACACTGTAATGTTTGCAACAAAAATGGTTATGTATGGAATGCACCATTTCTTGTTTTATTGAAATGGAATATTTTTCAACCTAAATAATATATTCAGGTTTTTATGAAGACAGCCTGTCAGTTTTTCACCGCAAAAATCAAACATATTATGGCAAGAAGGTGCGAAATTTTATACAAAGTGTCGTAATTGACTAAAATAGCGACATAAATATGCTTTGACTTAGAAGGTAAACTCGCGAGGGTCCATGAAATTAATTTCTTTTTCGAAGGTGTGCATTACATTTGAAATTGAGGCAAAAAGTTATGCTAAAAATGGTGGCAAAATATTTTTGCACAAAAATGGCGGACGATATGCTACACCGCTCACTGTTTCACAAAATATTCACTGCATTCACTGTATGGCATAAAAAAAATTCTAGCGTATTTGCGTTATGAAGGATGTGAAGTTCACCTCAAAACAAAGAAAGGCTACTAGATGCAGCCCACTCTCGGAAAAACCTGCAAGTTTGTTTTATGTGCTGTTACATAACGTGTCGAAGGGTTAAGGTGTGTTTTGGGGTGAGTTGCTATTGTACTCTGCAGCAGATGGATAAGAAAGATGATACAGAGAGATACCAGATCACTACTGAGGTGCTTTATACTTTACCATTTTTGTATGTTTAAGCATCTCCCATTTCTGCTTCACAAAGTTTGAATTTTGTTTCAGAAATTTCTAAATACTTGGGGAATTTCTACTCCTTCAGTGGCAGATTATTACTGTGCAGAAATTTATCCCCTGAAAAAAAATCTGGCAATGCTTGCCTGACATACTGGGTATATTCAGTTTTTTTCGGAAACTTTTCAAATGATTCACTTTATATCCTTCTTGTCATCACCTTAACTATGTGTTGTCTTTTGATGTCGGATCTGCTGTTCACACAGATTTTTTTACACCGAAAGAAAATATCTAGTCATTTTTCTCTGTTATTGGTATGGTATTAATACTATTGTTTGGACGAGTTTCACTCTGACCTATTTTCTTTGCACAAGTACGTACCTGATTAGAGATGGCGTGGTATGCCAAGTGTATTAAACTTGCATGTCACGTCAGCCTTGTACTTGTGTCTGGAAGACTTTTCATTTCATAGGATGGGCCAATTGGTGGAAACTGAGGGGAGAGATTAGCGATACTTGCACGAGAGAGGATAGTACTGTTACACGCACATGACAATTTCCTGTTTGGTCATCATTGCTGGTCACGTTAACACCAGTGCATTGCTTCCACAGGACCAGGTAGAGCGGAAAGCGCTACTCACTTCTCTTGAAAATTATTGCCCCACGAAACTTCCCATTGTTGGGCCTTTCACACACTGTAATGGCAAGTAGAAAACACAGATCAAGAAAACGGTACCTGTCAACTCCTTTGTCTGCCCAGAGCTGTATGCAGCACTAGAGGAAGCAGATATGCTTACTACTAGACCCTATCCATTGCATAAATATACAGATATTTCTATAGAGCATCGGAGGCACTCAGAGTGTGCTTGGAATGCTACCAGGCCTTGCTTTAGAGAGTGCTTTCAAGGAATTCCAGAATGTGAAACAGATTCCAAAACAAGCAAATGAAACAACTTCCACATGGTGAAACAGCCTCTAGGAAATTAGGAGATATAAGACCCCCTGAAATGCAACACAGTGCAATTTTCTGCAGATGTAACGAAACGGGTTTTTTCAGTGCCCTGTCAACCATGTTTAGCCATAACTGCAATCAGCATGTAGCTTGACGCAGCCAAGAGCTAAAAAATGTCCTTGTTTGTAGCCAGCTCCCGTGCTCGAGAGGAGTTTGATTGCAATTACTTCAATGTTATGCACAACTGTGGACTTTCATGAACACACCTGAGCCAAACATTCCAGTGCATGCAAATCTTCAAATGTGTATGCAACATCCGGTACCTATTTCATTGCAAGGCCAGAAACGCTTTTCTCATAAGTGAACAAATAGAAGCAGCAACCTGGCAACATGTGAAACATCGACATTCATGCGAACTGCTGTACTGGCTCAATGGCTTTTTTGTTTGGCTGCTGAGTGCAATGTTGTCGAATGAAATCCTGGCAACGGTCACTTCATTTCGACGGAAGTTAGATGCAAGCACACCCATACGGTATGCGGTGTCATAGCGCATTAAAGAACCTCATCTGATAGAAATTATTCGAAGCTATCACCATGTTTTGGCATAAGCCAAGCCCCACTGCTTCCCATCTCCCAAGTCCAGAGCTACAGCCACTGACCTCCATAAGTGAGCTGCAGTCCAGGGCTGCACTAGGCGTTGACTTCCAGCCATAGTATAAGCTAGATAGTTGTATCATAAGTATGATGTCTGCTGGTATTTCTTTCTTGTCCACATTCTTTCATTTCCTTTTTTCTCTGTAACTGATGGATGGTTCCGGGTACTTTTTGTGTGTTGTCCAACGTGCAGTCATTTGTAAAGAAAAAATTTAAGCATCGCTGTTTATGGCAGTGCAGTTTTTATTCACTTACACTGCTTTTCTCTGCTAATTTTGCAGGCTAATATTGACAAGCCAAAGGAATACATGCTACCACAGGAAGAAGCCTTGAATATAAATCCTCGCCTTCACAGATGCTTTGGCCTGATGTTCATAGCCTGTGAATTAACTTGTTTATAGACCTTAGTGCCTGTCGTCCATGGACGAAATGGTGTGCATAATGCCCCATCCATGAAAAGCACATACTTTAAGCATCGATGAGGGTTATTATTGAAGATATCATGGGGCAACATGGTATAAGCATAAAGAAGGGTATGAGTATACAGGACACCTTGTTATCATTTGGTAGAGCACAGTGCAAGCAGAATATTTTTCCCCAATTTTTCAAGACTTCATGGAGCAAGCTGTTGGAAACAAAAATACAGTCTGTGCAATAAGTAGCCATTGGATGTATGTGCCATTGGTGGCCATCCTTAATCTCCCTTCTGGTGCTAAATGGACTTTAAGAAATGTCTAACCTTACTTGTCTTTGTTGTTACAGTACCATGCGAGTGCATTTCTTATTATTTTGGTTATTTTCTCTGCTCTTTCTTGTTTTTGCTTTAGTCACATTTGGGACATTATGATGAAGCATCTCTACCAAAGCTGCAGCAACAGCTTTTATTACTGTTCAGCGAGACATTCAGGGTGGCATTTTAATCCGTTATATTTAAACTGCTCTGAAATGAAAGCCACATTTAATGTGCATTTCACTGCAGTTGCTAATTCAAAGTACACAGTGTAGCGTGGCTTGTTGTGGCTGGGCATTGGAGCTTGGCATTATTTTTCATGTGTATAACACAGCTCACACAGGTTCGCTGAACAGTATCTGTTGCTACATAGGTTTAACTCGCACTATGACGTCTATTCTATTTTTAGGTTTGCGGTAATAGAAGGTGACTTTTTGCTGAATGAAGTATAATATTATTATATTTACATGTAATTCTTTATAATTTTCTGACCAAAAATGGAAACCTTGTTTATGTCCATTGCTCATGATGTATGTGTTTGTTATGCAATCCATGACTGTGGTATGAACTATGAACCAGCTTTGAGAAGAATTGAGGCAGGGGGCTATTTATAGCTTAACCTTTGAATAATTAGGGAATATCTTCCGGCCCCTTGAAGTCCGATTTAATGAGGTTTTACTATTCTTCCTGTTAGCTTTAAATGTTGCATCATATGAATTCATGGTTTCGTATTGTTACTTATTCTGCGTGTCTACATCACCTATTGCATGCTGTTAATGCTGTCCAATCAAGAAATCTACATTTCTATGGACATCATGATTTTTTTAGTATGGTAGAGTCAGTATAGTTTTGTATATTTTGGTTGCAAAGACCAGATACTATTTTGATAAAGAACATGGAGTTACGTTTGCACATTTATATTTTTAAATTGTTTTTATACAAAACGTACATTCGATTCGATATTGGAAGGTATATTTTTCTTAATATTCACATTTGATAATTTAAGCATTAACACACCCCTAATAATTGGGTAACTGGAACGTTGGGAATTTTTTCTGAGCTGTTGGATATGTTCCTTATAGAAATCTAAAAACTAAAAATTTACTTCTAGTGGACTGTTGTTCTTGACTGAAGGGATTAAGCTCTACATATGAAATTTAACTCTACTCAAGTAACGCAGCTATTGCATAGCACTCTTGTCTACAGTCACAATCTGATAGCCCTAGCAGTATGTGAGCTGTGGCGTATTGGGCCCCACGTTTTAATAAAAGTGGTCTGGTTTTGTAATGCAGGAATGGCCACCACAGACTGCAAGGCTGGCGTGTTTCTCGGACAAAATTCACCTGATCAAAAGTGCCCAGTCAACCACAGCGTGCCATCCATTAGTACAAGCACGAGTACTCACCGGGACAAGCCCAAAGGAAAGCAGATTCACCAGTGCACCCACTGCGGCAACATTTTCAAGAAGAGATCTGTCCTGGCTGCGCACGTTCGCACCCACGCAGGCGACCGCCCGTATCATTGCAGTGACTGTGATAGCACATTCGCTTATAAGAACGGCCTGGTCAGACACCTGCGCACCCATACCGGTGATCGTCCATACTGTTGTGACCACTGTGGCAGCACATTTGCTGTGAAGAGCAATTTGGACAGACACCTGCGCACGCATACGGGTGATCGTCCATATCGTTGTGACCACTGTGACAGAAAATTTTCAGTAAAGAACAATTTGGACAATCACCTGCGCACCCATACCGGTGATCGTCCATACCGTTGTGACCACTGTGGCAATGCATTTGTACAAAAGAGCCACCTTGTAGATCATTTCTGCATCCACACTGGTGAGAAGCCATTCCAATGCCAGCTGTGCCCCATGGCATTTGCACGAAAGGCAACCCTTGTGGCACACGTGCGCTCCCACAAGGGTGAAAAACAATTCCAGTGTGATTTGTGCTCAAAGGCGTTCTCAGTTAAGTGGAATTTGAAACACCACAAAAAGACACGACACTAAAGGAATAATAGTGTTCCATGGTGCCCTTTGGAGGAAGTTTTGGTAGCAATCTTGCTGGCAACCAGATAACGGCGTGCTAGCTAGGTGTCTTGTGACAAGTGTTCTATCCTAAAATGGAGCTCGACTGTTGTCTCGAAAAGCACAAGTTCGATCCTGGCTGCGACGGCCGTATTTCAGTGGAGGCGAAATGTTGAAGGCATGTGTACTGTGCGATGTCGACCACCCTAGGTGGTCAAAATTACCAGAGCTCTTCACTTTGGCGTCGCTTTGGGTCGTTAAGCTCCATAAAGCAAATGAAACCGTATGTCCGTAGTTAGTTAAATTTCAAGCATTAATTTTTAATGCTGACACTACACTGGCACTGGGCTATTCTGTATCTTCTTTTGGAACCACTAGCCTTCTATGCTTCCAGACTTATGTGGAGTAGAGGAAATTGTGACACATAGGGATGACATCACTTCCCATTAAAGAAAGGTTTTCAGGGATAATATGTCCAGGATTTTTACCTCGTGTTCTCAGCTTTCTGATGAAGATCAGAAGAAGAAAATCTGGCCTCATTGTTTATTGAGATTTAGTGCCCTAAGCACACTTGTGTTACTTAAATGTTTTATCACTTTACGGATTCCTATTGCAGCAGCTCTATTTGCATAACATCAAAAGATAATATGCTGCTGTGATGTTTTTTCGGTGTGGTGTACGAGTGGTACTAGCAGAATGTATGAGAGAAGAGAACAAAAGATTGCATGGCTTGCTTTTGTTTTTATTCTTTAAGAACTACTTTCTTTAATCATAAACGTTAAAAGAGTTTAACTGCACCAGTACCACTTCTCAGATCACTATCGGTGCTGCATGCAAATGACAAATTTGGTGGAATATTTCAGCCTTTTTGGTCAGAATAGCAGTCGTGCTGGAATTGTGCTTCGAGTTTGCTTCTTTGTAAGGTGTATGTATTACTGAAGCTAGCCTTGTCACATTTTCATTGGGTGTTAATGACAAGAAGGCTGTTGGGCTTGGCACCATTGATGTCAGTGTTGTTCTAATTGCTCCGTTTCATTATAAGCTGTTCAGCTGATGTGCTTTTAGAAACATTCACTCCACTGAGGCAAGAAGTCCTTCAGTGTATTTTCAAATTCTATTTTATTTCTTGTGTGTTCTTGGTTCCTTCGTATGAATATTTCGTTACACCTGGTGTCAAAAAGTGGTCTCAACATATCGGCTGTTTGCAGTACTAATTCCTTTTATTACTATTCTGTGCATTAAAACTCAAAAGCATTGGTACTCGTTGGTTTCCCATTTCTGTGAATAGCTAAGCTGCTCCTCTCCCTAAACTGAGCTTTTATGTTGACAGGCAGTTCTAGTTTCCCCCTTGAAACTAATTTTTGGCATCACTAGTGTTTTGCTCAGCGCAATGCCAGCAACTATACTACTCTGTGTGGTTGCATTCCCTGCCTATTAACACAACATTGTACAGAGGTTTTGTTGGTTTGTTTGGTGGAATTTGGTTACTTTTCATTCTCCACATCAACGGATGTTTACTTAAGTTAGGGTTGTTATCAAATAAACATGCGGCAACCAGAACTGGGCACTTATAAATTATTCCCCAAGTTCTGGTTGCATCTGTCTATAGGGCTGTCTGAAAAATTTGTGGAGAAAAACAGTGCAGCATTCCTTGATGGCAGCTTTAATCTTGTTCGACATGTTTGCAGGTCATAGATGCTCAATTAGCATCAATGTTTTTACTCTATCGGGGCAGTGTTAGCTCAAAGTTACACTGTATTGTTCGCAATAAAAATTATGTGGCTCTTTCTGGCTATGATGATGTCTGTTCAGCAGCAAAAAATGCATTTATTGCCAAGAAAATTGGATTATAAAAATTTGTCCCGCGCCTGAATAAATTACTCGTGACAACAAGATCAAGAAAAGGTCCACAATGACTGTTTATAGGTGAATGGCGGCGTAGCCTCGGGGATCACATGAAAAGAACTGTCTTGATGCACTGCAGACTGCTTGCAAAAGCCGCTGGTTGTGGCGACATGTATATTTCAGTATTTTTTTTAATACAAAAGCATTGCTTGTCCCATTATGAGAATCACCAGCAGCACGTGTTAGTGTACTCGCAGGTGGTACAGAAAATCCCAGGGTTGGAACCCTACCGCGGCGGCCATGTTTCAACAGAGGCGAAACACAAAAGGCGCCGTGTGCTGTGTGATATTGGTGGATTAAAGATGCCCAGGTGGTCCGAGCCCTCCACAACAGCACCTCTCTCTTCTTTTCTTCTTCCACTGCCTTCTTTATCCCTTCTCTTATGTGGTGTCCGCCAAGATAAGTGAGACAATTACTGAGTCATTTCCTTTCCTCAAATCCAATTTTGATTTTCAAATGCTGGGACTTATCACAGCCACAGCTAAACACCCAAAGGATTGTAGAAATAATTTCTATTATGAATGTGCACTTTATACTTGAAATTGTGATGAAAATAATGCAGCAACTGGTAGCTAAATATGTGCACACAAATATGGTGAACGATGAGCTACACCGCTTACTGTTTTGCAAAATGTCATCGGCTACGTACGTTGACTGCACAGCATAAAAAACAACCTTGTTTGCTGGATGAAGGATATAAACTTAATGTGATACAAAGAAATCACCACTAGATGTAGCCCACTATCGGAAAAAGCTGCGAGTTTACTTTTTATGTACACAATAGTGTACCTACATACATACAGTGCCAGAGGGTGTATATTGGGGTGAGTTGCTAGTCCACTTTGTAGCAGACAAGGATAGAAAAGGAGATGTAGAGAAACCAGACCACTATGCTTTACCGTCTTATGCTTTACTATCTTTACGTTTAAGCAAAAGGAAGTACAAACGGAAGATGGCTGCCATGGGAAGACGCCGAAGGGCGATGGATGGATGGAAGGTAGGAGCGTCCCCTTTCAAACTGGGCAGTGGTAGTTGCCACCGTGCTCAGTTTTTTTCCTTTATTTTTGTTTAACTCTGCTGTAAGTTGTTAATAAAATTCGCCATTTTCATTAAAATACGTTTTCCTTCTCTTTAAAACTTATGTCACGGCTCTGCTTTTGTGCCACCAATCCTCCAATCTCTTTTTGCTAATTTCCACCGCTGATTTATTTACATGACTATTTTTATCTCTAAACCCTAAGGCCTCAGGAAGAGTGACTGTGCATGCATCGACAACTGGATGGATACCATCACAATTTAGAATTAGGTGTTCTGTTGTTTCTACAGATTTACCACACACAGCACATGTGTCATCTTTTTCGTTAAATTTCTTTTTGTAGCTGAGTGTTCTAAGACTCCCTGACCTATATTTCAAAGAGGAGGGCACTGCCCCTTGAGTTATCATAAAACGTTTCCTTCCTGATCTGCCTTTTCCAGCATCGATATAGTTCTACACTATGCTTCTTTTCCATTGAATCTGTCAAATTTTTACCTTCGACGTTTTTAACCTGCCGTTTAATGCTCTTTCTTTCTCCTTCCTCGTCCCTGGCAAACTTACTGGTCAGCTTTCTAGTTCGTTTCCGCCACTGTGTGTCATCGCTCTTTCTGTGCAGGTATTTAAATACATTACCTGCCCAACTGTTAGCATCCAACTTCCCCAGGCGTTCTTCGTATAGTACTTTACTCTGAGCTTCCCGTGCTTCGAACGTTGCCAAGTCCATATCCCCCGGTACTGCCTCGTTTGTGGTTTTCCCGTGGGCACCTAGTGCTAATCTTCCAACAGTTCTCTGATTTACTTCTAATCGCAACTGAAATTCAGCTCTTAAGCATAGAACCGCATTCCCGAAAGTAAGCCCCGGCACCATTATTCTTTTCCAAATACCGCTGAGGACTTCATACCTGTTGTACCCCCACAAGGCCCTATGTTTCATTATCCCGGCATCTCTTCGCCCTTTTGCTATGAGAGACTGTTCGTGCTTTTCCGTGTACATATGCCCTTTGTTTGCCCATACCCCGAGGTATTTGTATTCGGCCACTCTGGGTATTTCATGGCCCTGTATTGTAAGCTCTTGATCAGTTGTGCCATTGAAAACCATCACACCTGACCTAGTAGCGCTAAAACTGAAACCTAGACTGTCTCCTTCGTCTCCACGGAAGTTCACCAAAGTTTGCAAATCTTCCTGGTTATTTGCTAACAGTACAATATCGTCCGCATACATTAAACCCGGTAGTCGTTGCTCAACAACCTTTCCGCCTAATGTGTATGACAGATCATAACCTAATAATAATAATTGGTTTTGGGTGGAAGGAAATGGCGCAGTATCTGTCTCATATAGCGTTGGACACCTGTACCGCGCCGTAAGGGAAGGGATAAAGGAGGGAGTGAAAGAAGAAAGGAAGAAGAGGTGCCGTAGTGGAGGGCTCCGGAATAATTTTGACCACCTGGGGATCTTTAACGTGCACTGACATCGCACAGCACACGGGCGCCTTAGCGTTTTTTCTCCATAAAAACGCAGCCGCCGCGGTCGGGTTCGAACCCGGCACAGATCATAACCTAGGTTGCTTCCTTGTAGCCTTCTCTCCATACTTATATAAAGCATGAACAGCAGCGGTGATAGAGAACAACCTTGCCTTAGTTTTTTTTGTACCTGGACAGTTGATGTACCCTTAATTCCTTCTCATGTATTTCAACTTTATTCTTTCGATATATTTCCTGTAGAAAATTAATTAATCTCAAAACCGCTTACAGCGCCGCTTCAGCAGCGGCGGCAGCGGCATGATCGAATGTTGTTTTTGCCTTCTTGTGTTAGCAGCGGCGTGGCAGCCGTTGCGTTCTTTAGAGGGTCTCGTGTGGTCGTCGTGTGGTCGTCGGTGGTCGTGTCGAGTGTGGTGCGCGGGTAAAGTGAACTAGAAGAGAGGGTGTCAAACGCCTATGCCGCCTGTGTATCAAAATCTAGGTAAAAAAAAAAGGTAATTTCCGCTTGGAGCGCTGCGCACGTTATCCTTGCCTAGGTGCCTTTTTAGAGGCGGCAGAACCACTGGGATGCCGCATCGGGCGCCCGAAAGTGAAGCCACCTGAAGTTGGGCAGCATGTCCCGGATGTCAGCCTTTGGCAGTGCATGAACAAGCCGTGCTAGCTAAAAAAAAATAACCGAAACCGAAACTGAAGTTTGTGCCGCGCCGTCTTGCTGCTGCCGTGGACTTTGACTCTCCGTGCCACGCAGCGCCACTTTTGAATGCGCGTTTAGAGCACCCACGACTTTACTCTCCCAACCCCAATAGGTGCTTTTGGCAGATGAGTACTACAAACACGCCCTTCAAACCGTGCTGGGAATTGTTTCGTTCAGCTTGACGTCTTCCAGCTGCAGAGTGCGTCACGCAAACGCACGCTGTCGATCACTGAAAGGAGTTTTCGTCTGCGAGGTGACTGTAGTGTTTTCTTTCAGCTTGTGGAAGAGGGAAAATAAAGCACAACTGGATCAGCTCAGACTTGGCGGCGGCTCCCTGCACACAATGCAGCGAACGTTGCATTGTTAAGGATCCTACAGCCACCGGTTATACATGTCAGCCGATGGATGCGCGAGCTGCATGATTGCGAAGCATGGACGGCTAGCTCATCGACAAAGTGGGCACACTTCGTTCTAGTCAATGTAAAGGTATGAGTGAACTCAGAAGTACAATCAAGCCGCCTTGTTGAACTTCAGTGCAGCGTATGCAACAAGGATAGCGTTATTCAAAAGCATGGGCGCATTGCACTTAACTGCACGAAGAAAAAGATTGCAGTAATTTAGACATAATAGCACCTATCTCCGCACATATCAGGCTATAATGAGAGCGTATACACGTGTGCAGTAGAAATGAAAGAAAAATCAGCTAAAGTAGATATTCTTCATTGTTTTTAACTCGAAAATGTTGTACATAAATAATATTCATTTCCAATAGGAGGCAAGGAAAAGGCTATATTAAATCGGCTTGAGCGGGCCTCCAAAACTCCACAACTGCACCTTTAAAGGGGGAAGGAACAAAATTTGTGTTTCGCATTTTCTCATACATTGGCAAATATAGATAAGCACGTGGTAATCAACTATAGGTACCCGGTAAACATACTGTGATTGAGGTCACGAAGACATAGCTGTTTGTTCGGTCGCTCGCATTCCGGCTCATGGGGAAGGCTAGTACGGTTAAGAGACACAGGTTAATAAAACCGCGAGGGAGTTATTGTAGCTCTTTGTACATATGTGACGGGAGCACTAAATTTACATGTTACACCACTTCACTGCTGATACCAAACTGCATGAAAGAAACATTTTTATATAGTGTTAAGTGGACAGGTTTTATATGGAGCAAGGAACACGGCGCGGAACAGATGTCAAGTAAATGCCGCTCTTATGGGTAACACGGCAGGCCGCCAGACGCCGTTCTCCTCTTCTCGCCGGCTTCGCTCTAATCGTCTTCATCAGGTACGTCTCTCACACGCAGGTTCTCCCTGGATCCCTGGGCAGCCGAAGTTCCCTGCGTGATGGTTAACCCCTCGGGCATGGCAGGCAGGGCCATGTGGTCGACTGCAGTCCTAGAGGAACCACGTCCACTGCTAACCTGCAACTGTGAGGTCGCTGAGTAGATCGACAACAACGCGAAGATGGAACGTAATGCGGCAACATTTATGTTTACATGGTGGAGAGAGGGTGTGCAGATGGTGTCTTTGCACTCACAAAGTGAAGAAGGCCTTCTGGTTTGAAACAATTATTTTTAAATAATTACCCTATGAATCTCCTATTACTGAACACCACAATGTAAAAAAAGAAACGCTCCTTGTTTTCGATGACTTTTGGCTTCTATCAAAGGAGGGGAAAGCCTCGGAGTGATTGCCAACGTTTCAACTAGAGGAGTTGTCGTCGTGATGGTAAAGCATTCGTCAATGGCGTGGAGTATCGCCTTGCCTCCGAGGAAAAAGGCCCAGTGAGGGGGAAAAGGTGGGAAGGGTGTTATAGAATGGGGAGGGTGAATCTTGTCCAGGCTTGGTGGCTGCTACAGTGGCTTGAAATAAAAAGGCCGGCTCAACAGAAAGGAATACGGGGGTGGAGAGATGTGGCGAACGTGGAGGCTTTGTGTCCAGCTGCAACAGGTGCACCGTGACACGACTGGCTTCGTTGACCTGAAAAACGAAAAGAATATGATGAAACAATGAAGCAGCATGGCAGAGTGAAATGCGGGAGAACAAAAAAAGAAGGAATTAGAGGAAAAGAGAGAGAATGGAGGCGAGATTAGATGAATTGTGAGAGGAAGGGGAGGGAATGAATGCTGAAGCCATGGGTTCCTGAGAAATGACAGCAAGAGCTTCAGGGCATAAGGAAAAAGTAGAACGATCAGAAATCAGAGAGAGGGAAAAAAGGAGACTGAAGGGGAAAAACTCGGGTTGGGGCGGAGGGACAGAGTGAAAGAAAGGAGAAAGCGGCGATATTGAAGCAGTGAGAGAACATATTCTATTACGTTCCAGACCTTTTTAAAGAATTACGCCAGTACTGTAATAGATTCTAAGTTTCCTTTGCATCCATAGAAAGTGAGAGTAGCGCAAAACGGGACAAGGTGACAGAGAAAGACAGACACAACACAGGCGCTAACTTCCGACTGAAAGAAACCAGGGCGGCCAAGACGAACGTAATCCGTGAGGGGAAACAGGCGCATGCGCCCAGGAAGATAATGAAAAACAGGTGAAAGAGGATCTACGGATGTGCACGATTCAGCGTTTCTTTAAGAAGGCCAGCTCTCTTTTGGACAGGGAGATAGACGGCTTGCTTACACATTTATCGTCCAAGGCAGCGATACGAGCTGCTTCAATAATCTCTCGCGTTAACTGATCCCGGTGTCTGGCAACGATCGAGCACTTGTCAAGAAATGGCACACAACCACACACACCGACTCGCCCAAGTTTCTACCCTTGTGAATTCCTTTGCATATATGTTGCTCCCTGCAAGGTTTGCAATGTTTTAAACTTGTGGACTACGGATACAACTTTTTGTTTTCTATTTCTTGCAAATTTCAAGCCATTTTTTGCTTGTTATATAGAACACATTTTTCTCAGCAGCCGATCATAAACAAGGTGTGTGGCTCGAGCCACCTTTTCTGCAAAGACCGTATGCCAGTGCTTTTGTCCCGAGGACTCCGTCCTGTATGCAGCTGTGCAGAACGCAAGCTTTATGAGCACCTGCTTTTTTTTTCTACGGTTTGCCGCTGGCTGAAACGGTCTCTGTAGGGCACCAACTGGTTTTTTGCTTTGATCTACTGGTCCCAGAAGGAATGCCTTTCGGTTTTGTGCTGGGGTCTACTGGTTTCAGAAGGAAGCCTTCGGGCTTTGTGCTGTCTACTGGTATCAGAAGGAAGCCTTCTGGTTTGCGCTGCTGGTTGAAATGGTCCCTGTAAGGAGCCTCTTCTGGTACCTGCTGGGCTTCTGGTTCTGAAGTGGGACCTACTGGCTCCTACAGAGAGCTTTTTGTTGTTCGATTGACAACTTTTTGCTGTTGTTTATGTTCCAATGTTATTTCTCAATTAAGAAAATTTTTCACTTAAATTTGTTTGTGTTTTTCTGCTGTAAATTGCAAAAATAGTGGTGAAATTTAATGAGAAAACTATGTTTATTAACTGTTCCCCACTAACAATTGTGGCATGCCCTTAATGAGGGAGTATATATAAGCATGAGCTCATAGTAACAGTTTGTATACTAACGTGAGTGTATGTTTCTCATATAAGTTATGTATAATGCAGTGCTTTGTTGCTGGGCTTGTTGGCGCTTGCTACGATTAAAGCTGTGTGTTCTCACCACCCAGTAAACCACAAATATCCATTCGACGTGCCGGAAAGATCCAAACGTCATGTGATGAAAGGAGCGTCTATTAGATGTACATCATAAGGATCATCATTTGGACGTGCTACACGTTGATAGGACGTCAATAATATGAATGTTTTTATATCTAGAGCACGTCCGCAAAGCGTGGACACTAGATGCCTAATATATAATCTAGTACATGTCCACCAAGCGTGAACACTCGGTGGCGCTGCGAGCAGCCGAGGAGAGCGGACGCACTTCACATGCGCTCTGCAGTTTTCGGGACTTTTGACCCGGTTAACTCGACTGGACTGCCAAAATTTTGGTGGGAGACGACGTCGAAAGCGAAGCGGGCCACGAGGACACCTCTTTCAGACCACTGGGTCCAATATTTTTGGATTTATACGGTTTTGAAGATCTCTCACGTGGCCGACCGAGGCTAGGCCTATTAGGCCTAACACAGTAGCGGGGCTCTGCGGCCCTCCCGGCCTCGGCCAGCGGTAGAAGCGACGGAGCGATGACCCATGCCCTAAATCCCAGCGTATATCGCGCACCGCTAAAAGACCAGACGAATTTTATGGCGGAAACCCAAGAAAATATGGACGAAGACTATCAAGACGCTACCGGGGAGACCTTCGCCCACGGACCAACGACAGCCTTTCAAGCCCTAAAAAGCAGCACCCCAGTGACAACAACGCTACAGGCAAGTCAGAACAAGGTTTTGGACGCGGACTGAGAGATAGCCATGTCCAAGCGGCAAAAGAAACGTCAACGTGGAAGCCAAGCAGAAGATTTGGCGGGAAAAGCGCTAGGGAACGAAAATTCCCTAGGCGCGGCGAAGAGCACAGGTGGCACGCCAACTGCACCTAAACAAGGAGAGGGGGAAGGAGCGCCGAGGAGAAGGCTGCCTCCGCTTCCCAGGGATGATTTAAAAGTAGTACTTCGGCCGAAAGGACTGGCAGTGAAGAACCTGCAGACGCACCAAGTGGCGCGGGCGGTGGTCGCGGCTACCGGACACGGATGCAAGGCAGAAGATCTCATCATCCGACTGCGCACCGGCTCGAATATCATAATAATCAGTACCGATAACGAAAGCGCTGCTCAACATATCAGGCGCGTCACGCAACTGAAGTTTGGAGAGCATAGCTACGGAATCAACGCACACGTGGCGGCGCCGGAGGGAACGCTGCGCGGGGTCATCCACGGAGTGGACCCGGGGTCTCCGGCCGAAGAACTCAAGGCGAATTTACGAACCCGCTCACAAGGGGTGAAGATCCTGGCGGCAAGGATGCTAGGCCGATCGAGCACAGCCGTCATCACCTTGGATGGCCCCATCCTCCCCAAGCAAGTCTTGTACTACGGGGGATCGAGAGATGTGGTGCTACCCCTATAGGCCGACGCGGCAAATATGCTACGTTTGTTGCCAACACGGACATCGATCGGACGTCTGTCCGAACCCGGGAATCAAGGCATGCAGACAATGCGGCCAGAAAGATCCGGAAGAACGACATCAATGTACACCCAAGTGCCTGCTATGCGGGGGCTCCCACGCGGCGGGCACGAAGGACTGTGCACAACTACTGAAGACAATCAACGAACTGCGATGGGGACCCCAGAGCCAGCAGCGACGCGGCCGCAGCCGAAGCAGAGGCGGGGCACGGAGACCGCGCTGGTTCCGGAACGAGGACCAGGAGCGGCAAGGTGACTACCGGAGCGAATCCAGGAGTCGCAGCCGGGGGCGCAGCAGCAGCCAGGGCCCGGATTACGGAACTCGCTCCGACCGCTCTACAATTGAGAGCGCTCTAAAATGCCCGCTCCTATTGGTCGCCGGCGCCATTTTGAAAAGTTGCGTCACGGGAAGCTGCAATGGCGTCACGGACAAGAAAAAACGCATGACGTTGAACACCTAATTATGCCCGCGGTTTTAGACTGTTTTTTGCGACCGCGAAGAGTCGGTCTACAGAGTTTTAGAGGGAAAATGGCGGCGGCGTCGTCTGCTGTTTATTGGTGGCGGAGGCGGCAACGTCGGCGCCAGCAACGACGACGGACGGTGTACGAGGACGAGCTGTTCCGTCGGTTATTTCGACTCGATAAGGAGAAAGTGGAGTGGTTGTGCGGCGAACTTGCAGACGAACTGCGAGGCGTACGGACGAGCGTTTTGTCGGTGCGGCGGCAGGTGCTGTGCGCTCTCCGTTTTTTTTGCCTCCGGGGGCTTTCAAGTGTGCGTCGGCAACGAGCAGACCGTCGGCCTCGCACAACCGACGGTGAGCAAGTGCGTGCGGCGTGTGGCTGAGGCCATCTGCAAAGTCGGCGCACAGATGGGATGGGTGCGTTTCCCGGCGCACCCCGAGGAAAAAGCGGCAGCGAAGGCGACCTTCCTTCCCCGCGGCACCATCCCATGCGTCGTCGGCTGCGTCGACGGCACTCTGATTGCCATAAAAGCGCCGCGGGGAGACCCAGCAAACCGGGCAGCATTCTGGAGCCGCAAAGGATACTACGCGATGAACACCATGATCGTGAGTAGACTGGCTTTCTGACCGCATGGGTTCGAAAGCCGCAACCTCGACAGTGGAAGTTCACGTCCAAGATTGTCTGCCTGTGTTTCTCGCAGATCTGCGACGCAGACATGAAGATCCTTGCGGTCGACCCTCGCTGCCCGGGGTCTTGTCACGATGCCTTTTCTTGGCGCTACTCACGGCTGCGTCGGAAGGTGGAGCACGGGCTGCTGGAGGATGGAGAGTTTCTTCTGGGTAAGCAGCACTTCGACAGCACGTATTAAGCTACAGCAGTGGCTCATACCTAAAAGAGGCGCGTTATAACATGGATGACATGCAACAATATGATGTATCGTATTTATTTTTGTGTATTTACTGTTACTGCTGGTGCAGAGGCACAAGAAACATTGTTATAAAGTGAATCGTATTTCAAGCGTAAAACATCAAGGCAGAAGAGGTGTGCACATCGTTATTGTCGTGTAAGATATCACAGTACATCATTAACCTAGAAGGCTGTGCTTACAGAGGTACCCCTTAGTCATGAATATTCTGCATGCCTATGAATTCTGGTTCAGCATACTGGCTTTGAGCTGCTTGATATGAATCATTTATTACATAGGCAACAACACACTTCACTGCAAATTTTGGTCGTGCAGGAGACAGTGGATATCCACTGGAGCCGTGGCTGCTCACACCAATGTCAGGGCATCCTGGTGCAAACACTGCAGAAGGGCAGTACAACGCAGCACACGCCTCAATGCGATGTGTTGTGGAACGCTGCATTGGTGTTCTCAAAAGCCGCTTCCGGTGCCTTCAAAGGTACCGGACACTCCACTACGAGCCGGAGCGGGCGGTGGTCGTCATTGCAGCGTGTGCTGCGTTGCACAACATCTGTCTTGAAGAAGCCCTGGCTGCAGACGAAGACGACACTACTGATGACCCTGACAACAATGGACCACCTCTGCTTGCCGGGTACTTGGCGGGGACAGGATCCCGCATGACCTACCTGCGTGGTAGAGCCATGCGAGACCGTATAATTGGCCTCTTTGGCACAACCCGTCCGCAGAGGCAAGCACACCTGCAGATGGTGCGGCGACAGCAGCAGCGGCAGCAGCAGCAGCAACAGCAGCACCACCGGCAGTAAGCCCTAGACCATCTGGCAGCTGTGGCTGCAATGACTCGCCGTGCTGGCGTGGCGAGTTGTCGTAGCCACTCTTGCTACGGGCAGTGCCATTGCCCTCTGTTAGTGCACGAGCCCCTGTGTGATATGATGCCCTTGGCCACTGGTAGCCACATTCCAGCATTTGTAAATTACTTTTTCTTACGTGTGCTTGAAAGCCTCCAGTGTCAAGATATGAAGTGCACGCACCAACTGCTGCTCCACCGGCAGTGGTCACCAGTACGCCTTTCAGTGCATCAGCAAGCTTGCCGCACAGCTACTGCACTTTCTCCTTCTCAAGTCGAAATACACGCCGAAACAGCTCGTCCAACAAGTGAAATGCATCCTTGTACACCGTCTTTCGCCGTTGCTTACGTCGCCCTGCCCACTTAGGCAAACAGTTGCTTGCTGTAACTATGTGTTTGATGAATGTGCACGAGGGAAAAGTGTGGTGTGGAGACTGCTAGGAACCAGTAAAGCGTTTGTTTTTGCACCACGTTTATTCATTGGTCACAATAATTTTTTTCGCCACAGCTGTTCATACTAGTTTGCCAACTGTAACACACAGCAGGGAAACAAAAGCATGCAGCATCAACAGTGATTTGCATATGCCTTGTCGAGTGCTGAGCAGAGATTGCACAAGAACAGTTGTATCTTACACTCTGGCCAAACGGGCGAGTTGGCTGTACATTTTTAAGGCGAACAGTGCGAAAGACATAGCCGGAAAGCACAGGAAACACAGGATAAGCACTCGTCCTATGTTTTCTTTGCTTTCCGTCTAAGTCTTACACGCTGTTTGCCCCTTAAAAAAAAAGCTTCATCTTGACTGCCAGCTTGAATGCTAGTAATCACAGGTTTGGCATGTTGTGCAGACTTGTAGGCTCGATGCAGCCCTGGTTTGCAGTTTTCTGAAACACATTGCATAACTGGTGGAATGCACAGCAAGTGCTACACAAGACATTGCTCTTCGTAGATTTTACTGGACTAAAAAATCATGTTACGTGTAAAAGACACACGAGTATCACAGACGATGATGCCAACATGGCTGCGTTTGAAGTTGTAAAGGGATCCACAAACGAGAGATATTAACATTGTTGCATCATACCTTTAAAGGCGGAGCTCAAGCATCCGCCAAATTTTTTTTTGCCTGCATTCAACACTAGTTCAGAAGCGACTTTGGACGAATGCTGGCAAGCCTCATTTTTCCTCGGGTCTACTGAGGATAGAACATGTTACAATGCACACAATGGACACTTTACGGAAAAGCAGGAAAAGTAATGCGAAAAAAAAACGACTCAGGAACATGCAAACAACCTTAACAGACACAAAATCGAAGTGTTCAAAATTTATCCAGAATCCCCATATTATGGTGCCCTTCATAACTACAGTCACTTCAGAACAACTTTGCCCCACATATTGCAATGAAAGAAAACAAGCACTAGAAATTGCACCTTGTGCACCTGCCACAGCTGCAGGTAAACATTTGAAAGGAATGGAAAATAAAAGAGTATAGGAGGCTTTCACACCTGGCAGAGCTTAAATTACACAACTGGAAGAAAATAAACAGTGTGAAGCATCCGGGCCTGCAGAGCTTACAAGAAATAAAAAAATGATGCTATGGCACATGACAGAGATGATCTTGAATAAATACAAAAACAGAAACCTGACAGAGAAGCAGACAATGTAAATAAACAAACACATAAAACAGAAATTTTAAAAAGCAAACTAAAAATAGTTCAATGAGTCTGCACCTGGCAGAGAAGTAAATAATGTTCTTGAATAAATATAAACATATGAAGAGGTTCTTTCATAAAAATAAAAACAAGCAAATAATGACATAAATATGAACAATTCAATGTGGTGCAGGTGGCTCAAGCAGCTTTTGTAAGATTAGCGTCAGTAGGTTCACATTCTGGATGAGCAGCTCTTGCTGACCATTTGACGCCTGCACAGCATCTGTCACCTCCCATATGGCCTGCATGTAAAAATACTTCCAATTACAAATTATTACTGACAACCAATTTTGAGATCTCGCTTAAGCTCTATGTAAAATTTCAGGTGCTGAGATATTTTGGACAAAGTATGGCTGTAGAAGACTCGTGTCAGTTTCATAAACTCAGCTGTCCCAACCACCTCCCACAAGAGGCGTCAAAACAGAAGTAGAGGTGCTCAAAAGAGAGCACTGATATTTATGCTTCAGGTGACGGCTTCGACTCTTCAAAGTGCAGTGTGCGCAGCGAGTACACACCTCCAGCATGCTTTGCTGAAAAGCAGTGTCCTGGCGGTTCCGGGCGTCAGTAAGGGAATCCAAACGATGCGATTCATACAGCATCTGGCGCAGCACCTTATTGGCCCCATCGTCTCGCCGTCGCTTCCCAAGAAGGCTAGGCGTGGCACGTGTTGAGGGCTGCAGTGGGGGCTCTGGTGTGTGCTGCCATGAGGGCTGCGGCGAGGGCACCGGTGTAGCTGTCGGGAAAGAAAATGTGCTCATCACGTGGTGGAATACGCAAAACATTTGGTACAATGTGTTAGAGGACTTGACATAAATATACAGGACAGCAATCTTGGGCAGCATTGTAGTAGCATATTTCATGTGCACATTTGCTAGACTGCTAGGAGATGTCACAGCCTCACTGCAAGAGAAATAAACATTCTGCACTGCGTGGCAAAGCCAGAGAGAGATAGTTTTGTGTGTACTGTAGAATCTCTGCAGTATTTTGGCTACTGCTGCAAATGCTGCCAGAGAGTATAGTGCTATTACTTTCAATCAGCTGCCAGAAAGGGTAGTATGGAGCTTGAATAATGGAAAGCCAACTCACGGTCTGTGGGGCTCCGTGTGTCTTGTCGACAACTTGCTGAGGCTCCCCGTTCATCTCCTCTGCTGTAACAGGGTAAAAGGTGCGGCTGATTGGTACTGGCAAACCATGAAACTAAAAGAGCACTAGCAAAAGAGAAGCAATCAATAATGCTCAACCACTTGTCTATGCATTCCTGCACCTCCTCCGAGACTAAAATACACCACAGATGGAATAAACAGTGCTAGCAAGGCGCAAGGCAAAGACATCATGTTTTTAAACGGCCGACCCCTTGTTGTTGAGAATCGACGCAAGCTGGATCCACAGCTCGCGCTTTTCAACAGCTGTGTATGAGTTTGTTAGGTCGGCAGAAGCCCGAGCCAAGAGCGGATGGCTCTTCATAGACTCTATTACGATTAGCTCTTGCTCGCTCGGCATTCTTCGTGTTGGCGCCATTTCGAGACTATAATTCCCGCTTAGAGAATTGCAGCAGCGAATACAGCGGGGAAAACAAACAGGGAATAGTTTCTGTTCCGCTTTTCGAAAGCAGGGAATAACAGGGAAAAACCTTTGCTCTGAGTTCGGGCTAATATGTTTTTACAGGAACATATGCGTGTGCTGCGCTGCAGCAACTTATAGCACAGCCAAGAACGACCGAAAACGAGCAAGGTTGTTAGCGTGCGCCCAACCGCCTTGCTTGGTTCTTGCTCCTTCCCAACTGAATCATTTGTGCCAGACGTTTATGAAGCCAAAAAAGTTGATTTTATCCAACAAGCCGTGCTTCGTGGACGTCTTGTATTTGCTAAAGTGAAAGAAACAGAACCCAAATCATATGCTTGGCATGTGGCATCTTTAAACCAATAACACAGACTTACCTCAAGTTGTCTTCGTCGATTTTCGGGCCCGACGTTTCGTGCAGGTTCCTTTCTGGAGGCCCGTGACCTTCACTGGCTTCGATAATTGTTATCCGCTCACTTTGGACAACCAAATAGAACCTTGATTTCAGACGACGCCTAAAAAAGCAGGAACTAGCCGTGGGATCAGCTGTTTTTTAGAAGGCCGCCATGTTCAGTGTTTACATCTGCCAGCGCGCTCTCATGGCAACAAAACTTACCCACGAAAGCAGTTATTTGCAAAAGTGAATGTCCTTCTTGTTTTACTTCATGGCAGTGAGAGTGAAATACACTTTTATGAAAGAATAAAACAATGTTTATTTTATTCACTGCGTATTCTTATAAAAAAGTTAGCATACGGCCCCTTGCCGTGCAAATTGGCCTCTTGTCGTTCAAATAAGCGCTTCCGGGGCGGCACCCTACTAGCCATTGGTTGATTCCGCGTTCCGTCACGCGTTGACGTCTAGCCTTGTCGTCATGCTGTCGTCATTTTGACGTAACGCTCTACAACTTTAGAGCGAGTTCCGTAATTCGGGCCCAGGGCCAGGGCCGGAGCCGGGAGCGGGACGAGTCCTACCCACCCCTGGGCGGCCAGCAGTCCTGGGTGAAGCCGAAGCAGCAACAGAAGAAGAGCGGCGGAGTCAAGGTGAGCTGGGGAGCCGGCCCTCCCAAGGCGCTTTTTGCTCCGCACAACAACAACACAAACACACGAACAGAAAATGAAAAAAGGCTTGCTGCCGATATTAATAACATCAGGAAGGAACAAGAGCAGACCCGAGAGGAAAACAGACAGCTTAAGAAACAAATTAGCGAATTAAAAGCGGAAATGCAAGAGATGCGAAAGGCAGGCTGCTCGCCTGTCAGGGCACCCTCACCCCCACAACAGAGTGTAGAAAGTTTACAAACTAATGAAGGAGGAAACTCAACAATAGAGGATCTAAAGACATTCATGCAGCAGCAAATGCAGCAGATGCAGCAGCAGATACAGCAACTAAATCAAAAGATAGCCCTGCAAGATCAGAGCTTCCGCAACTATGTAAAGAGTCAAAACACACGGAAGACAGTAAATGACGCTAGGGACCGCCTCTATAATGAGCGCAGGTTTGGATCAGATTCCCAGGGAACAAACAACAGTACCAATACGATAACATGGCAGGACAACAACAACTAGAGATATGGCAGTGGAATTGCCGGAGCTACAGGCGTAATCAAGGGCTCTTACAGCAATTCATTAACACTAGAGGAAACCCACCAGATCTAATACATCTACAAGAGACAAATTGCACCCCAACCCTAAAAGGACACTCATGTCAGGAGAACGGAAGAACAGCAACTCTCATTAGGAACAAAATCACAAGCATAGCTCATAAGGAGTTTGAAGACACACAGCTAGAACACATAATAACTGAAGTGATTCCCAAGAGAAAAAGAAAAGCTAAAAGCACTTTTATAGTAAATTTGTACAGCCCACCTAAAAATAAAGGAGACTTCATTAAGCTTTTTGCGGAAGCAAAGAAGCTTGCAGGGCAGAATGCCCTAATAATAGCAGGGGACTTTAATGCGAAAAGCCCACAATGGGGCTGCAGTATCGAAGATAAAAAGGGGCGCGGCATCTGCACAGCAGCGGAAAACATAGGCTGCGAGTTAGTCGCAGATGAAACTCAGCCTACTAGACAGGGTAATAGCGTAAGCGTGGACAAATGTCCCGACCGAACCTTTGTCAGGGGCGCTAAGCAAGTCGAATGGGAGAACCTGCAAGAAAATCTCGGCAGCGACCACTACATCATTAGGGTCAGCACAGAGGCAGAAAGCATCAAAAGGAAGAACGGCAAGGCAAACTTAACTGACTCCATGGGATGCCTTCCGCACCTACTGCAAACAACTTAAGGACGACATAACTTCGGCAGAAGATTGGAGCCAACAGCTTAGACAAATCGGGGATCTCTACACTAAAGAAGTGGATCGAACAGAACAAGCACCAGAATTGTGGACAAGCGACTTCTCAGGCTCTGGGAGGCAAGACGAGGCCTGACCAAGTGGTGGAAGCGCCAAAAGCTAAAGAAGAAGATTGCCGAAATCACCAGGCAAGCAGTCCGCATGTAGCAAAAATTAGCGGCGGACAGCAGTGGCAGCAGTGGTAACAACGGTTGTAGCATTTGGAGTATCGGTGGTGGTTGGCCGCGGTCGTGAAACAAAATACGTTGGCAGTGGTGTGGACGGTAGGTGAGTGGGCGACACATCCGGCATCCAAGATGTCGTCGTCGGATACCCAAACGACGAATCGGACCTGGGAGCTGAGCCTGTACGAGCTCCACCGTACGCCGCAGGAGATGATCACGGACAACACCGAGATCGCCGTGTCACCGCGCAGCCTCCACAGTGAGCTCATGTGCCCCATCTGCCTGGACATGCTCAAGAACACCATGACAACCAAAGAGTGCCTGCACCGATTCTGCCAGGAGTGCATCATCACAGCGTTGCGCAGCGGCAACAAGGAGTGCCCGACGTGCCGCAAGAAGCTGGTATCCAAGCGTTCCCTGCGGGCGGACCCCAACTTCGACATGCTGATTGCCAAGATCTACCCGAGCCGGGACGAATACGAGGCCCACCAGGAGCGGGTGCTGGCCAAGCTGAACCGGCAGCACTCACAGGCCCTGGCTCACAGCATCGAGGAGGGCATGCGCATGCAGGCCCTGAACCGGAACCAGCGTGTACGCAAGCACGGCACCGACGAGAACAATGGCGGCGGCAGCAGCGGGCCCGCAACCCCTGCAGCAGTGGCAACCGCCACTGCTTGCGTATCAGTGCCATCCTCTGGCGGTGGTGCTGCCAATAGTGGCCACCAGGTGGCAAGCGCTGCCACACCAACCATGCCCACCTCCTTCTCGGCAGCGTCCGCACCAACAGCCAGTAGTACGGTGCAACAACAGCAGCAGCAGCAGCAGCAGCAGCAGCAGCAGCAGCAACAACAGCAGCAGCAGCAGCAGCAGCAGCAGCAACAACAGCAGCAGCAGCAACAGCAGCAACAACTACAACAACAACAACCACCTCTCCGGCAGACACCCACTCCTGGAAGCTGCAGCGATGCCACCACACAGAGCAGCACCAGCAGCGTCGGCTCCTCACAGCCACGAAAGAGGCCCAAGACGCAGCAGGGCGCTTGCAGGTCGCTAGGGGCGCATGTCGACGTCCTCTCCTGGCCAGGGGAACTCCCCCTGGTCGGCCAGCCTCCCCCCTAACCAACTTCCCCTGGACGCCTTCTTTCGGGGTGGCGTCGGCACTATTCCCGTGGCCTTGGTTCCATCGGATGGTGGCGACATTCGACTGAATAACCCGGATGCGGTTCAGACTGCGCTACAGGCGATTACGCCTCACTTCTTAAAAATCAGTGATGTCCGGCAGTACGGCAGAGGAGGCGTGGTGTGCAGGTCGGCCGACCAGGCCTGCATCATGGATTTGTTAACGTCCACAGCTTTTGGAAGCCAGTCGGTAAGCGCATTTATACCGCCGCACTTGGCGTGCTCTAAAGGGCTGGTGCGAGGGGTTGACCCACGCCTTAGCCCTAAGGAAACGCTAGAGAAACTCTCCTCCGCAGGGGTGATTTCTGTACATCGGTGCACTCGGGTCGTTGAGGAAACAAAACTTCCAACTGAAACGGTAATTGCCACCTTTGCGGGTCTCTCCTGTCCATCTGAGTTGAAGGTGTGGCCCCTGGTTTTCAGGGTCGATCCGTATTCTTCAAGGCCACTTCAATGCCGCAACTGCTGGAGGTTTGGCCACAGCGCGAACGCCTGCAAGTCGAGCTCAAGGTGCAGTGTGTGTGGTGGTAATCATGACCGTGTAGGAAGGTGTTCAAAAGATGAGATGTGTTGCTTGTGCAGCGGTAGTCACTCCGCCACATATTCTAATTGTCCTGCAAGGGTTGAGGAGGTTAAGGTGCTGGAAGTATTAGAAAAGCGCCGGTGCTCAAGGCGCGAGGCTATGGCTATTGTTAAGGAAAGGACGTACGGGTACTCAAGTGTGGCAGCACGGCAGACGACTGCGGTCGTGGATTCAAGTCTGTCAGATGCGATTGCTGCAGCGGTTGAAAAGGCAATGGCCAAGGTCATGGATCGGCTAGTGAATTCCGTAACAGAGTGCATATCGCAAGTCATGGTGGCGCAAATGACCTCTTCAATAATGACCTCCAATGCTGCGTTCAAGTCATCCGTGGATCCTGCAGTACCTACTAAACTCAGTGCGGAGACACCTTCCCTTGTTTCAATGCAGCCGCAAAAAGAGCGCACGCCTCCAACTCATGTACCTGAAGTCACGACCGGAGCAATTGATGGGTGTGTTGAGCTGATGGAGCTCGATGCTCGAGCTCAGAAACGTAGCCGGTCTCCTTTAGCTGTTGCTGGTCCGTCTAGCTCCCCTCAATCCAAAACAAAAAAGAGTAATTCAGGAAAAACTGGTCACCACAGCATTTTGGAAAAGGCAGTTGCTGCTGCAGATCTCTCGCCAGAATAGGGTCTCTGAGAGTGCTGCAGTGGAACTGCCGTTCCATTCAATCAGCTTTCACTGATTTAGTAACTCTTTCAAATCGATTTTCTCCTCATGTCATTGCGCTTCAAGAAACCTGGTTGTCGAAAGAGTTTTCATTTCAAATGGAACATTATCGAATTTTTAGAATGGACCGCCCATCAAGGGGGGGCGGTTTGCTTCTGCTGGTTTCATCCAGATTTTGTCACAAGGCACGATTGGTGTTTCAGCGGGTGGACGCTCATTGCGAAATTCAGGCAGTGGATCTTTCAGTTCCTGGTTTCCATCCCATTACTGTCGCAAATGTATATTTTCCATCTGGGGTTCATGACTCACGGCCATTAGATTCCTTACTCTCTGTCAGCAGATCACATGTGTTGCTTGTTGGGGATTTCAATTCGCATCACTTGACTTGGGGTTATCGAACAGACCAGTGCGGTTTGCGTTTATGGGATTGGGCTTGTGTGAATAACCTAAACTGTCATAACTCGGGTTTTCCGACCTTTCTCCGTGGGCACTCCCGATCAGCATTGGATTTAACGTTTTCAACACCAGGGGTAGCAGTTTCCTCCTGGACTCCGGTTGACTGTGCCACAAACAGTGACCACTTCCCACTCACTTTTGACATTGTGTGTCCGATGACTTCTATCGGCGGATTCAGTTGCACCCTAGTCGATTACAACAAGTTCAAAAGTTCACTCAGTTCAGAACTACACTCTTTGCCGAATTGGTCTCAGGAGAGCAGGGTGTTAGGCTTATGCTCTATTTTAGATCGGGTACGGAGGCAATCAGAGTTTACAGTGTGCGATAGCATAGGCACTTCTCAGAGCCCTTGGTGGAATGCAGAATGTTCAAAGGATTATAGGCGGCGCAAGGCAGCCTGGAAGAAACTTATCCATAATCAATGTCCCCGGAATTGGATCGATTATAAGTTTCTTGCAGCTACCTTCAAGCGCACAGTCGCTAGGGCAAAAGAACAATATGATGAAGAGAATTATGCCCATCTATCAAAATCTAATAACAGACAAGCCTTGTTTCGCTTTCTGAGGTCAAGGAACAGGCTGCCACCGCCTAACAACATCCCCTCTAATGTGCTGACTCCAGTAGAGCTTGCCAGGTCATTAGAAGAAATTGGCAAAGGCTTGGAACACCGTTTTTCGGCTGCGCTTTCTCGCCCACAACTGCTTGGGAATCACTATGATGATTTCCTTAATGTCTCGGTTTCTGAGCTCTCCCAGGTGATAAATCGGTTACCTTCTGCAGCTCCTGGTCCTGACCGTGTCACCTCTGCGATGATTAAAATACTGTTCGACGAATCCCCCAATGCTATATTGGAGCTGGTAAATTACTCTATTAGAACCCCATGGATCCCGGATGTATGGCGTGTTTCTAAAATTATCCCGGTGCTTAAAAAGCCAGGCGAAGGGTTGGTCTTAGACAACATTCGACCAATTTCATTGACATCGAACCTGGTGAAATTGGTTGAACGCGTGCTGTATGGACGAATCATGCCCATTATTACTGAAAAGGGACTACTTAACCCCTGTCAGATTGGTTTCAAGCCTGGGTGCTCTATATGGTGTGCGCATACTGACCTCGAAAGCCGTGTCCGACTGGCGCGCCGGCGTCGACAGTATGCTGCGCTGGTAACTCTTGACATCTCGAAAGCATATGACAGTGTCGAACATGGGCCTCTGATGTACAGACTACGTGCTCTGGGATTGCCAAGTTATTTTGTGGAATGGGTGTCAGCTTTCCTGGCTGACAGAGAATTTTATTGTTGTCAACGCGGAGTTTCTACAAGGAAGTTTCATCAATCTAGAGGTGTGCCTCAAGGTGCAGTTCTCTCCCCTGTTCTATTCAACCTCTTACTCAGTTCGATTCCGACTTCCCCTGACGTGACTACGTACGTGTATGCAGACGATATAGCTTTCTTTGCTGCTGCGAGTGATTTACATTCGGTGTATATGGTTTTACAGTCATATTTAAATTCCCTTGACCGATGGTTATCTGAATTACACTTAAGTCTTAATGTAAACAAGTGCGCTTTATTACCTTTTCCGGTTACTCAACAGGTACACATTTCATTGTCTTATCGTCATCATGTCATTCCTCAGGTATGTTCCCTAAAGTATCTCGGGGTAACTTATGATTCCTCTCTCTCTTGGCGGCCACATATAGATCAGGTTGCTGCGAAAGGGATTCGGGCGGTAGGCCTTCTGCGAAGGATGAGTAGCCCTCGCTGCGGTTTGCGCAGACATGCTCTGCTGCTGATTTACAAAATGTATATCCGGCCAATCTTGGAATTCGGTTGCGTTTTGTTTTCTGGAGCAGCTGCATACAAAATGCGCCCTCTTCTGCTCTTAGAGCGAGAAGCTCTGCGCCTGTGTTTGGGCCTCCCTAAATACGTGGCAAACAATGTTTTGTATCTGGAAGCGCGGGTGCCGTCTCTTACTGCAAGGTTTCGCCTTTTGACAGTACAAACGTTTTTAAAGTTTTGCGACTCGGACCAGCATGCATCCGAGTTGATCTTCCTAAGGCAGCGAGCGGAGTTCTTGGGTGTCGGATGGTCTCGCCTTCAAACTCCCCAAATCTGTTTCGTTGAATCTTTGCTGGGCCCACTGAATGTGCGAATACCTGAAATTGTTCCGGTGCGGTCCATCCCTGCAAATGTGTCTATCATCTACGATGATATTTATCCACGTAATGCAAAATTACTGCCTTTCTCATGGTTAAATGGTATGTTGCAGGATTATTTGTCGACCTTCAGCTCACATGTTGCAATTGCGACTGATGGCTCGGTGTGTGCAGAAAAGGCAGGTGTAGGTATTTACTCCCAGTCCCTTGTCTGGTCTTTTTCTCTCCGTCTCCAAGATTTCACTCCTATCTATCTGGCTGAGTTTCTAGCAGTGGTTCTCGCTTTGCGAAAGGTACCAGTTTCTTTATCAGCAGTAATAATAATTACGGACTCGTTATCTTTATGCACTTCCCTCTCGGTGTCCACTGGATTGCAGCTCTTTCGGATTCTAAAATTCCTGATCCCTCCACACATCACATTAATTCGATTTCTTTGGGTTCCTGGGCACAGGGGTCTTCTATTAAATGAATCAGCTGATGCTTTAGCGAAGGCAGCCCTGAGTGGACCGATTGTTGACCCGCTTCCAAAAACTGCTTACATCACGGCGGCACGCTTCCGACGGTACACTGTAATGAACGAACTGGGTGCATCAGCGCTTACTTCCTTGGACGACTTCCAGCACCTACTGTTCCCATGGAGAAGCTCAGTCTGGCGATCGCGCAATCTTGAAGTTTCCTTCACGAGGCTTCGCTGCCGAGTACCGCAACTAAATTTTTACCTATACAGGCCTGGTCTGGCGATCTCCCCATTGTGTCCGTATTGTGCGGAGCCGGAAACAATAGAGCACTTTCTTCTTTTTTGCCGTCGTTACTCATCGATTAGGAGGCGACTATTAGAAGTTCCAATACAGAATCTCAGTTTGCGCCTGTCTTCTGTGGTTGTTCTGTCTCTTGGCGCTTCTATGCTTGGCCATACCAATGGGAATGTTTGCTCTGCCGTTCAAAATTATCTACTGGAATCAAAACGTCTACCTTCATGATCTTTCGTCCTGCCCCTCCCATTATCAGCTTCTGTATTTCGGTTTTCACAACCACTTATAGTAATCCCTACCCCTTCTTTGCCCAAATTTTAGTTTGTATGCCCCCCTAACCTCCTGCAACCTCCTCGGCTACGAAAACTGTGCGATCCAAATTTTGGTAGGTCATCCCATGCTTGCCACATGCAACTGGTCATTTAAATAGTCACCGCCTGGTTATGGCCAATCCCCCTTGTGGGTATGTGCCATTGTGTGAGGTCAACAACAACAACAACAACAATATGCAACGCAGCTGGCAAGACAAGGGTGGCAGCAAGTACCTCGCTGAATGGCACCCTCAGCACGGCTAGAACGTGGCAGATCCTCAGAACACTCATAGATCCGAGCAAAAGCAAGGCGGGAAGCAGCAAATCCATCCAAAGGCTAATTCACCAGTACGAAGGTACAGAAGAACAGCTGCTCCAGGCAGTACGAGAGAATTGCTACGGGTAGGACCAGGTAGACGGCTACCAAGGCTACTACCAGGGCGAAGAAAACCCAACCACGGACAGACCCATCACAAGAGAAGAGGTCGTCGAGGCCATAAGGGCAACAACGAAAAATTCGGCAGCAGGGGCGGACAAGATTCATAACTCGATAATCCGAAATTTAAGCGACGAAGCAATCAGCCAACTCACCCTATACCTAAACAAACAATGGGAAGAAGGGACGGTCCCAGCGGAGTGGAAACACGCCATAGTCGTCATGATCCCCAAGCCCGGCAAGAAACTCCAAATTGAAAACCTCAGACCGATCTCGCTAACATCATGCCTAGGCAAGCTGTACGAGAGAACAGTAACCCGACGAATACAAACGCATCTAGAAGACGGAGAATGGTACCCCAACACCATGTTCGGATTCAGGGCAAATTTATCAACCCAAGACATCTTGCTACAACTAAAAGAAGAGGTACTCGAAACAATGCCAAAGAACGGGGAGAACGTTGTCATGGCCATCGATATTAAAGAGGCCTTTGACAACGTATCCCATGCCGCCATTATGGAAGGACTTAACACCACCAACTGCGGGAAGAAGGTCCATGACTACGTTAGAAGCTTCCTCATGGACAGAACAGCGACGGTAGGCCTAGGAGACCTGCGGAGTGACACCTTTCAAACGCCATGCAAGGGCACTCCGCAAGGCTCAGTAATCTCGCCAATACTCTTTAACATAGCGATGGTCAACCTCGCCAAGAAACTCAGCCAAGTCCAGGGGATTAGTCATGCAATGTACGCAGACGATTTCACCATCTGGACCACCCAAGGCTCACTGGAGGAGAAGCAGGAGGCGCTACAAGAGGCTGCCACCTGCATTGACGAATACACAAAACAAAGAGGACTTAAATGCTCCACGGAAAAATCTGAGCTCCTCAGAGTGGGTAGGCACCCTACGGATGCTCCACTCGAAATAAAACTAGAGGGCCGGAACATCCCGGAACAAAAGATGATCAGAATCCTCGGCATGTGGCTGCAAGGAAGCCGGAAGTGCAGTCATAAACTCAGACTGCTAAGCAAAGCGGCAGGACAAGAAAGCCGGATGATCAGCAGAGTAGCGCACAAGAGGTATGGCATGATGGAGGAGGACACACTCAGGCTAGTCAACAGCCTAGTGGTCATCCGGGTAACATATTCATTACCGTACCATGTGACTATCAAAGCAGAGAAGGAGCAAGCGGAGACAATATTCCGGAAGGCATACAAAACAGCTCTTCATCCCCCAAGAAATAGATCCAACGACAAGCTCATGCAACTCGGAATCAGTAACACCTTCCATGAATTAAGAGAATGCCAGCTCAAGGCACAAATACGAAGATTTAGCAACACGACGACTGGAAGGGCGCTCCTGACAAAGCTAGGTCGGGAAATAGAAAAGCCACAAAATAGCAGGGCCGCAATACCAAACCCGCTAAGAAAAAAGCTATGCATACAACCTATCCCCCGAAACATGGATCCAAACCTCCATGCTAACAGGAGAGAGGTTAGGGCAGAATTTTATGAGAGGAACATGGGGCATCGGGACAACACAGTCTACATTGATGCCTCCCTATACCCCCAAGCACACAAAAATAGCGCGGTAGCAGTAGTTGTAAATTACCACGGAGAACACATCACAAGCCTCACAGCCGAAGTATCTAACATAACGGAGGCAGAGGAGATTGCTGTCGCCCTGGCCGCGAATGAAGGATATAGGACAGGGAGATCCCTTAACATCTTAACGGATTCACAAGAGGCGTGCCGGAACTATACTAGAGGCAGAATTAGCAGCACGGCACTCAAGATCCTCAGTAGAGCTCTGCTCCCTGAGGGACGACCAATACACAACATAATCTGGATACCGAGTCACGCAGGGATCAGGGGCAACGAAGGGGCAGACAACCTAGCTCGAGGAATGCCCAGCCGAACAGGAACGTCATTACCCCCGGAGGGGCCCCAGATTAATTGCGGGGACAGCTATTCGGAATTATTAAACCTATATAAGGGGCTAAGATTCCAATACCCCCCACCACATAAAGCATTATCCAAGGAGGAAGCCACAGGATGGCGAAGACTGCAAACAGGCTCCTTCCCAATCATATACATATTAAACAAGATGTTCCCCACACAGTATAGCGCCACCTGTCCGTGTTGCCGAGCAAAACCAACACTATATCATGTCACATGGGAGTGCGGAAGAAATCAAGCATTCCACAAACACAAAACACCAAGTGCGGAGCAATGGGAGAGCCGGCTCACCAGCTGCGAGCTAGGGGTCCAAAGGGCCCTCATAGCACACGCAAGCGAGGTGGCCTGACTCAGTGGAGCCCTGGACTAGGGGCCCACCCACGGCCAAGGAGGACCCAAGCTTCAAGATGAAGACTTCGTCCTCTACCGCTACAAAGGAACCAATAAAGTTTTTCATTCACTCATTCGATGCGCAAGTTATGTTCTAATGTTTGTCCAACAAACACAGATATTGGACGCACAAACTATCAATTAATATATCCCATATATCTCTGGCAGCTTTAGTGCCGCATTCGAACATAAGAAAAGCCTGAATCCTAAGACGCATGTCATATGGAATTAATTTATTAAGGTTTTCCATGGGCAATTAAAGAGCTTTTTGGCGATAATGCGGCACATTGATAATGCGAAACATTCCCATCGTTTGTGATGTAACCACGAGGTAGTGGCGGTGTTGTGACCTTGTGACCTAGAGGAAAGCGCGAGAGGCATGCAAAAAAAGTCACGTGCTACGCCGCACGTGTTCTAGAGCGGCGCTCGCGCACACTTTTCCTTTCCTAAACTTCCTCCTTAATTATTGGTTTCGGCAAAACATACACTCGGTCATGAGGCTGAATATGCAGGCTTAAGAATGGCTTGGAGGATATGTTCTGTGTCCCGCTAAGCACCCGCCACAGGTTGTTGGCCTTTCAACATAGATGGCATGCCTTTGTCAAAGAGCTCCCGTCTGCAGCTCTGGCCAATTCAATGCCAGATTCAACTTAGTGCCGCCCATAAATTACCAGAGCCGGTGATCGTTGGTGCTTTTCTGGGCCCTGCAAAGCCAAACTCTGCCAATGAATTCCTTCGCCCTTTTGTTCTCAAGCTAAAAAATTTAGCTCGGGTAGGTCTAATGATCTCTGGCAAACTGGTTAAGGTAGAAATGAGAAGCTTTATCTGTGACGCACTGGCGCGCGCATTTATATTCTTGGCAAAATTACATGCTGGCTACGCAGTGTGCCCTAAATGTACTGCAGAAGGCAGTTTCAATGAGATGTTTTTTCCTACCTCATAATCGACGCTAAGAACTGATAAGTCATTCCGGAAACAGGAAGATTTTGAGCACCACCACGGTGTGTCATTGTTGACGGAACTTCCTATTGACTGTGTGAGCAACATGCCACTTGATCCCATGCATTTGCTGTACCTTGGTGTAGTTCGTAAGCTGATAAACTTGTGGTTTGCAAGGCCACTGACAGTCCACCTTGGTCCCACAGATCGTAAAGAAATAGCCAAAGGTGTCGCCCTTGAGGGTTGTGTTCCACTTGAGTTCGCTAGGAAACCTAGGACTCTGGATGAGAAAGACCGCTGGAAGGCTACAGAGTGTAGGCTTTTTCTGCATTACACTGGCCCACTAGTGCTATGGGAGTCACTGCCAAGTCCCATGCTTTTGAATTTTCTGACTTTGCATGCAGCTGCAACAATTCTCAGCACTCCATCACTTTGCCAACAGTATGCAGACTCTGCAGAAACACTTCTTCAGCATTTTGTGAAATGCTTTGGTAGACTTAATGAACAGGAGGAGGTATCGTACAACGTTCACTGTTTGTTGCATCTAGCAGCAGACGTTCGTTTGTATGGAACGCTTGACTCTTTTCCTGCATTTTCTTTTGAGAAGAACATACAGGCAATCAAAAAACTTCTTCGTAAACCTGGTCGTGCATTGAATCAGATATATAATCGCTTAGAGGAAAAACGTGCCTCAAAAGCACAGCAAAGTTACTTTGAAAGGCGGCCAAGGGAATTCTTGCTCGAAAATGATGATGTGGGAACTCTCCCTTCAAGCTGTAGACTCCCACAGTACAAAGAAATAAGGTTTCAATCCTTCACTTTGAGCTTGAGACCTAATGACGGCTGCTGCCGAATCAGTGAAGATGTCATTCTCATAGAAAATTTTGCCCATAGAGTGTCTGACTGAGAGTCGTGCATAGCTGTCAGGAAGTTCTGTGAAGCAGAACCATTGTACAATAGACCACTTGACTCAAGAAGGTTTGGCATTTCAGTTGTGAGCAAACTCTCCTCAATAATGTGTTGGCGTATTGAAGATGTCAAAAAACTGGTTAAGCCGCCGTTACCGGGATCGAACCTCGCTGCAGCAGCCACGTTTCCATGGAAGTGAAAGGCAGAAGTGCCCGTGTACTGTGCAATGTCAGTGCACATTAAAGATCGCCGAGTGGTCAAAATTATTCTGGAGAGGACTATGGCAGCTCTTTCTTCTTTCACTCTCACATTCTTCCCTTCCCTTGTGGTGTGGTCTGGGTGCCCATGACATAAGTGAGACAATAACTGTGCATTTCGTTTCCTCAGAAACCATTTTTCAGTTTTCAATTTTTGCATCAATAATGTTGTGCTTTCAACTTTTATTCCTAGATGGTGCCACAGTGCTCTATATTTCCTGGTTGACATGGTAACCATGTTCCACTGAAATTTCCAACAACGAGGTACACATCACTGTACCATAACCGCTCTGGGTGTGGAGACTGAAATGGTCGCTATGCTATACTGAAACTGCCTAATTAATGTTTGACGGCTGTAACTATGTCAGTTTTAGTGAGTCAAAAAGCGGCGATTTTCATTTTAAAAAATTCAATTTATATTTTTTTTAACTGTGTCCATATAAAAAGTTCAGAGCTGTAAATCACACAGAAATTGTTAAAAAACTAGGTTAATGCTGTCTAATCAAACACTACATTTCTGTGCACACCATTTTATTTTGTATCATGCTGAGTCAGTATAGTGTTCTATATTTTGTTTGCAAAGGCTTTACACTTTTTTTGAAAAAGAACTCTGTCTCATGTTTATTAATATTTCATAAAAATTTTTTATTCATATTCAATATTTGCAGACTTCTAATAATTGTGCATTTGGGTTGGTGGAAATTATTTCTTTGCCATGTTGCCATGTTTCTAGCATAAATCCAAAAAGTTTAAAGATTTACTTCCACTGGACAGTTATTCTCGACCGAAGGGCCGAAACTCGGCATCCAGATGTTTTCTGAAAAAAAAAATATTATTTTATTTGGTTAATACTAAATTTGGCGTTTGTTCCTTAGTTATAAACAAGCTCTGGCATCTTGGGCCCTAGGTTTTAATCAAAATGCTCTGGTTTTGAAATGCAGGATCAGTCATGGCAGACCACAACTTTGGCGTGTTTCCTGGACAAAGTCCACCTGATGAAAAGCGCCTTCTCAACCACAGTGTGCCATCCACTAGTACAAGCGTGAATACTCACCGGGACAAGCCCACGGGCAAGCAGATTCACCAGTGCACCCACTGCGGCAAGATTTTCCAGAAGAGATCTGACCTCATAGCGCATATTCGCACCCACACAGGCGACCGCCCGTATCATTGCAGTGACTGTGATAGCACATTTGCTTATAAGAACAGCCTGGTCAGACACCTGCGCACCCATACGGGTGATCGCCCGTACCGTTGTGACCACTGTGACAGAAAATTTGCAGTAAAGAGCAATTTGGACAAACACCTGCGCACCCATACAGGTGATCGTCCGTACCGTTGTGACCACTGTGGCAGTGCATTTGTAGAAAGGAGCCACCTGGTAAAGCACGTCCGCATCCACACTGGTGAGAAGCCATACCAGTGCCAGCTGTGCCCCATGGCATTTGCACGAGAGGAAACCCTTGTGGCACACGTGCGGTCCCACAGGGGTGAAAAACCATTCCAGTGCGACTCGTGCTCAAAGGCGTTCTCAGTTAAGTGGAAGTTAAAACACCACAAACAGACAAGACACTAAAGGAATAGCATTGTTCCATGGTGCCCTTTGGAACACGTTTTGGTAGCTATCCTGTTGGCAACCAGATAACAGCATTCTAGCTAAGTGACCTATGAGAAGTGTTCTATCCTAACATGGTACTCGACTACTGTCCCGAAACATGCAGGTTCGATCCTGGCTGCGACAGGCGCATTTCAGTGGAGGCGACATGTTGAAGGCATGTGTACTGTGCAATGTCGGTGCATGTTTAAAGGACCCCAGGTGGTCGAAATTACCAGAGCCCTTAACTACAGCGTCGCTCATTGCGTGAGTCGCTTTTTGATGTTAAACTCCATAAACCAAATGATACCCTATGTCCGTAGTTAGTTAAATTTCAAGCATTAATTTTTAATGCTGACACTACACTGGCACTGGGCTATTCCGTATCTTCTTTTGGAACCACTAGCCTACTATGCTTCCAGACTTATGTGGAGTAGAGGTAATTGTGACACATAGGGATGACATCACTTCCCATTAAAGAGAGGTTTTCAGTGATAATGTGTCCAGGATTTTTACCTCGTGTTCTCAGCTTTCTGATGAAGATCAGAAGAAGAAAATCTGGCCTTATTGTTTATTGTGTAATGGGACCGACAGGCGCAGCACAGCGAAGAAGCGGACGAGTTCAAGCGGGACAACGAAGAAGCAGACGAAGTGCAGCTGGGTTTTTTCGAACGACGCCTGTGAGTGTGCCCGTCGTGTCGCCGGTCAACCAAGACCAACCGACCTGTACTTCAAATAAACGCCTTGACACTTGGTGGAGGTGCCTCGGTTCCCGTCCCGGTCCTCATCCTGGAACTTCGAAGTGGAACGCTCCTCGTCTCCGCCACCATGCCGGAAGGTCCGAGTGAACCGAGTGACAATTGAGATTTATTGCCCTAAGCACACTTGTGTTACTTAAATGTTTTATCACTTTACGGATTCCTATTGCAGCAGCTCTATTTGCATAACGTCAAAAGAAAACATGCTGCTGTGTGATTTTTTCAGTGCGGCATTCTAGTTCTAGCAGAATGTATGAGAGAAGAGAACAAAAGATTGCATGGCTAGCTTTTGTTTTTAGGTTTTAAGAACTACTTTTTTTACCAAAAACATTGAAAGAGGTTCACTGCACTGGTATCACTTGTCAGATTGCTCTTTCTGTGCTGCATGCAAAGGGCATGTTTTGTGGAATATCGTGGCCTATTTTCAACCTTTTCGTTGGAGTAGCAGTAGTGCTGGAATTGTGCTTTGAGTTAGCTTCTTCGTAAGGCGTACATATTACGGAAGCTAGCCTTGTTGTATTTTCACAAGGTGTTTATCACAAGAAGGCTTTTGGGTTTGTCACCACTGATGCCAGTGTTGCTGTAATTGCTTTGATTCATCACAGGCTGTTCAGCCGATGCGTTTGTAGAAACAATCACTTCGGGGCAGCAAGAAGTCTTTCAGTGTGTTTACAGTTTACATTTTATTTCTTCTTGTGAGTATGAGTATTTTGTTGCACCTGCTGCCAAAAAGTGGTCGCGACATTCTGGCTGCTTGCAGTGCTTATTTCCTTTATTTGTGCTCTGTGCATCAAAACTCAAAAGCATTGGTACTCTTTGGTTTCCCATCTGTGTAGGTTTTAGCCCTCCCCATGATTTCTGGCATCACTAATTGCATTAGTCAGCTCTGTGCCTGCAAGATTACTACTCTGTGTGGTTGCATTCCCTCACTAGTGACACAACAGCGGACAGTTATTTTGTTGCTTTGGCTTGGAGAAAGATGCTTTCATTTTTTTCATCAGGAGTCATTTACATAGTTAGGATTGGTAACAATTGGATGGGCAGCAATTAGAACTGCCTACTTAAAAACTATTCCCCAAAGTGGTTGCATTACTGTTGTCTGAAACACTTGTGGAGAAACACAGTGCGGCATTTCTAGAGTGCAGCTCTAATCTTGTTTGACATGTATGCTGGTCATAAAGGTTCATCTGGCATAATTGTTTTTTTTTTTCGGGCAAGTTTAGCTCACAGTTGCGCTGTATTGATTGCAATAAAAATGGTTATGTGGCTCTTTCTTGCTGTACTGATGTTTCTCCACCAGGAAAAAAATGCATTTATTGCCAAGAAAATTGGATGAAAAATGTTCCCTCCACCTCATTCAAACTCAGGATATCAGGATCAAAACAGATCCGCCGTTTCTTTTCATAAGTGAATGGCAGTGTATCCTCAGCGATCCACATGAAAAAAATTTTCTTGATGCACTGCATATTTGCTTGCAAAGACGGCTGCTAGTAGTGACACCTATATTTCATGTCGG
Source organism: Amblyomma americanum (assembly GCF_052857255.1). Taxonomy (NCBI): domain Eukaryota; kingdom Metazoa; phylum Arthropoda; class Arachnida; order Ixodida; family Ixodidae; genus Amblyomma; species Amblyomma americanum. The sequence continues at coordinate 71,684,898 of NC_135504.1, read as the reverse complement.
TAGAGTGTGGTGACATATCTATTTGGGTTAGCTTCTAATTGTCTTATGTGTCCCTTTGGTGTGCTATTTCTTGTTTTCATCAGAATTATATATTTTTCAGCCTAAATAGTATGTTCATGCCCTAATAAAGAAAATTTGTTAGTTTTTCTGGGTGTTTATTGCGGAAATGTGAGAAATTGTATACAAAGTGTCGTAATTGAAAACAGCAACGTAGATAAGCTGCGACTTGTAAAGTAAACATCCGATGGGTCGTGGAAGTAATTTCTTTTTCAAAAGTGCACGTTACGCTTGACATTGAGAGTAAACAAATCGTTTTACAGCTGGCCGCAAATTATGTACGCAGAAAAATGGCAAATGGCTTCCTACCACAGTCACTGTTTTGTGAAATAATATTTACTGCATTCGCTATGTGGCGTAAACAATCTAGCTTATTTGTAACTTGAAGGATTCGAAATTTACCTGAAACAAAGAAGTCACTGTTAGATGCTGCCCACTCTCTGCAAAAGCTATGAGTTCGCTTTATACGCAATCGTGCCCTTAACGTGTCGGAAGGTTAAAGTGTATTTTAGAGTGAGTTTCTATTCCACATTGTAGCAGACAGGGATAAAAAATAGTAAACGGAGAGATACCAGATCATTATTGTGGCACTTTATGCTTCGCCATTTTTCTATGCTTAAGCATCTCCCATTTCTGCTTGACAAAATTTGAACTATGTTTAGGAAATTCCTCAATACTTTGTGCATTGATTCCCATTCAGTTTCAAATAATTACTGTGGAAAAATTTATTCCCTGGAAAAAAAAATCTGACAATGCTTGCCTGACATGCTGAGTACATTGTGACCAGTTTCCTACAATTTTTCAAATGATTCACTTCACATCCTTCTAGTCATCACCTTAACACTGTGTCATCTTTTGAGGCGAGATATGCTATTCACACTATTTTTTAAGCTAAATAGAAGATCTGGTGATTTTTTTCGGGTATTGCTGTGGTATTAAAGGGGCTCCGAAACATCTTCTGAGGAGAGCACATTAACTCGCTTAATTACTGCACTGTGTTGCCATGAAAACAAGAGCCAAATAATACTCTTCTACACGCAGCAGACGACCCACAATCACGTTTAAAAGTTGGCGAGCCCTTCCCTCCGACTTTTTCATCCTAGCACCCTCCTGCGTCCCCCGCATCTGCGTAGACAAGGTGAGAGGTGGCCATTGGTTAGATTCTTGCAGACTTCAGGCAGCTACCGTGGCCGCGGCCAATAAGCCGCTTTGCTCCTGTCTGTCGGGAAGCTTCGCTCCCAGGGGGGATCCGCGAAGGAGCCAGCGTGCAAAAAGTGACGAGAGGAGAGGGAAAGGCGCCAAGGTGCTGAAATTCGAATTTTAACTACAGATAGCTCAGCCCCTACAAAGCGCATTTAAATATGCCTTGCTAAACACTATTCGTGAAGTGACGTGCTTCAATATCCCATGCATGCCACAGCTTTATTAGAGCACCCTTCACAGCCCCTTTAATACTTCTGTTTAGGTGAGCAGGTTCATTTCTAATAAGGTACGTACTTGCGCGAAGAGGACTGGATGCAATGAAGAAACACATTTGACTTGTTTCGCTCTGTTCATGCCGTACATGTTTGTTCATAGTGTCCTGTCTTCCTGCTATGCTAGTATGTACCTTATTAGAGATGGTGTGGTATGCGATAAAACGTACATATTCATGCAAACTGTCGCGATGGCTAAGTGGCTGTGGCGTTTGGCTACCGAGTGCAATGTTGTGGAATAAAATCCTGGCTACTACGGCTGCATTTCGACAGAAGTTGAATGCAAAGAAGTTATGTGCTGTGTGGTGTCGATGCACGTCAAAGAACCCCACGTGACAAATTATTTGAAACTAATAGGTACCATGTGTGATAAAGATGAAGTGTGGCAAGTGCGCTGCACGCACTCGCGCGCATGGGGGGAGGGAAGACGACGAAGTAGGAGAATACAGATCGGCTCGACCGTATGCTACGTGTACTGTTTCATTGCTAATTATCATTACTACGGTACAACATATTTTGGCGACGAGGATGCTGTTTTGATTCGGGACCTTCACGTGGCCTGCTCACCATCCGTCATGAGCTTTTCTGGGCTTCAGCCACCACCACCATTCCTGCCGACTCCTGGTCGTCCTGCCCTTCCATGGGAGCAATGGGAGCTGGCGTTCCGGAATTACATGCTGGCCTCTGGTGTCTATACTCTGGGCGCGGACACGCGGAAGGCCATCCTGCTGAATTGCCTCGGACTGTAAGGTCAGCGCATTTTTTATACATTGGCGCCGCCGTCGTCCACTCCAGCGCCTACAGCTGCGGCTTCGCACTCCGGTGACGAGGCGCCCCGCCTTGGCGAATTTGATGCGGCGATATCCATCCTGTCGGAGCATTACAAATCGTCCATGAATGTAATCGCCGCACGTCATCGCTTTCGCCGTCGAGTTCAGGCTCCAGGAGAGACAACCGATGAGTACGTCGCTGTCCTTCGCAGCCTTGTCGGCGACTGCGGGTTTGGGACCATGGCGGACGATATGATCAGGGACCAGCTGGTGGAGAAGACCTCGAGTTGCCATCTGCGTGAGCGCCTACTCATGGAAGGCTCCTCCTTGACTCTGTCGCGCGCCATGCTCCTTGCTCGACAGTGTGAGCAAGCTTCCCGGGAAGCCAGGGAATTGGCTGAGGAGGACGCTTCAGTACATCGTGTGAGATGCGAGCGCGGATCGAGACAAACACCACCTCAGGCCCATTGCTGCAAGTGCCAAAGTCAACCATCACAACCTGCTGCTGCAATACCAGAGCGCATGTGCTACCGCTGCGGTTCTACAACTCACCTAGCAAACAACCCTGCATGCCGAGCCCGCAATCGCAAGTGTCGTCGGTGCGGCAAGGTGGGCCATTTCGACTCTCTCTGCTAGTCGTCCGACCGTCCTGTTCAAGTTCAGCAAGTTGCAGATACTGCTGACACATCGTCGATGCCGGATGGCTCCAGCAGTGCGTCTATTCTCAATGTTGAAAGTCAAAAAAACAGAATTTTCGCCTCAGTCCTGATTGAAGGCAAGTTCATCCGCTTCCTGATTGACACCGGCTCATCTGTGTCAATTATTTCTGAAGATCTATACCACCGATTCTTCGCTAAATGTTTCCCGCTTAAATCAACTGCAGTTCAACTATTGGACTATTCTAAGTCTCGGATTATAGTCCAAGGGTGTTTTGTTGCCACAGCAAAGTTCCACGACCGTACCGCCTGCATCCTGTTGTACGTTGTCTCGGGAGGCACAACGCTACTGGGCCTGGATTCTATTGTCGCTCTACAAATGAAGATCAAAGGTGCATCGTTGGAACTTCTTTCCATGACACCTGATACGCCTCTGTTACCTCCTGAACTACGTCCACACTTCGAACATCTTTTCTCCAAGGAACTCGGAGTTGCTCGTGGCTACGTGCACCAAGTCAGAGTGCAGGATTCCGTTTCTCCTGTTGCTTGCAAGCTCCGACGGCTGCCGTTTGCCATTCGTCAGCAGGTGTCCGAGGAACTCCAGAAGCTTGAAGCTCAAGACATCATTGAACGGGTCGACGCTTCCAAGTGGATTTCACCCATAGTCGTGGCTCGGAAAAAAGATCCATCCGAATGTGCGTCGATTTGCGTGAGCCGAACAAGGCTATTGTGGTCGACAGTTGTGGTCGACACCTCCCGACAGGAGCACCTGACCAACCATCGTGCTTTTCTCGAGCGCCTGTCCCAAGCCGGACTCAAGCTCAACCACATATGTGTCTTCGATGTTCCGAAACTCAATTTCTTGGGGCATGTTGTCAGCGGTGAAGGACTGTTTCCGCTTTCTTCTGCCATCGAGGCGATTACGAAGGCTCCGACTCCATCTAACATCAGCGAGCTTCGCTCCTTCCTTGGACTTGCGGGTTTCTACTCCAAGTTTATCCCGAATTACTCCGACGTCGTTGAGCCTATGCGCGCCCTACTTCGAGGCAGCGACTCCGCCTTCACTTGGACTGCTGCTGCGGATTCAAGCTTCAAACTACTGAAGTCCATGTTGACGTCATGTGACGTGTTGCATTTTTTTGATCCTGCCCTTCCCGTGGTCGTAACGACTGACGCTTCCGGATATGGCCTTGGGGCAGTGCTTCAGCAAGACAATGGCCATTCCCTGCAAACTGTTGCGTTTGCCTCCCGTACCTTGACACCCCAAGAAAGAAAGTACTCTGTTGGTGAACGTGAGGCCCTAGCTTGCGTTTGGGCGTGCGAACGGTGGCACGTGTATTTGTGGGGCCGGCCTTTTGTTCTACGCACCGACCACAGTGCACTTGTCATTTTGCTGTCGACAAAAGGAACGGGCCATCGGCCGTTGCGAATTTCACGTTGGTCGGCTCGCCTGTTGTGCTACAACTACACTGTAGAGTACCGCAAAGGCAATGACAACTCTGTTGCGGATGCTCTGTCTCGCCTTCCCTTACCGACCACATCGTGCAGTGAGCCCAGTGAGTTCGACGCCAGTGACGACGACTTCGTCTGCCTGCTATCGCCAGCCGTGACTCTACAAGAGCTTCAAGAGGCAACCATCAGCGACGCGGCAGTTGCTCAAGCCATTCAGTTTACATCGGCGACATGGCCGGACAAGAAATCCCTACCGGAGAACCTTAGGCCATACTATCTCCTGCGCTCGGAGCTGTCCGTCGTGCAAGGCGTCTTGTACCGAGGTGACAGGCTCGTCGTTCCCGAAAGTTTGCGACGACGCCTCATGGACATCGCGCACGAGTCACACCCCGGGATCAGCCGCACGAAAAGTCGACTGCGAGAGCTCTACTGGTGGCCGCGAATGGACGAGCACGTCGAAGAAATGGTACGGACATGCGTCGTGTGCCAGTCCTGTGACAAATCGGCTCGTCCGGTGGCAGCTCCTCTGCAACCTGTCGCCTTCCCAGAGAAACCTTGGGATAAGGTTGCCATTGATATCGTGGGGCCTTTCGACCAAGCTCCCAGTGGCTGCCGCTTCGCGATTACTCTCATGGATTATTACAGTAAGTGGCCAGAAGTTGTCTTCGCTGATGCCATCACAACTCAAACCGTTCAAGAATTCCTGCTTGGCCTCTTCGCTCGTGAGGGTTACCCTCAAGAGATTGTCTCTGACCACGGACCTCAATTTTCATCGATGGCCATGCAAACTTTCCTCCGCGAACGGGGGATACGCCATTGCTACTCTTCAGTGTACCATCCCCAAGCTAATGGACTCGTTGAACGATTTAATCGAGTGCTTAAGTCCTACATTCAGCTAGCTCTGTGCGAGCGACGCGACCTACGTACAGCGATTGTGGACTACCTCGGTGTCTACCGCTGTACGCCCCATGCCACGACAGGAATTGCACCAGCTGTCTTACTTCATGGCCGGTTGCCCCGCACAAGACTTAACGTCGTAGGACTGCCGGATCGGTCCTTCTCAATGGATCCGACAAAAGCGCTTATGCTTTTGCGGCAGAGGCTTGACGAGAAACAAGCGCAATACAAGCTTTACGCGGACCAGCGGAGTGGCGCCCAGTGTCGTGACTTTCAGATTGGCCAGTACGTGCGTGTCCGCAAACCAGATGTGCGAGGCAAACTGTCAGCTCGGTTTTCGGAGCCTCGGAAGGTTGTGGAGCAGTGTGGACCTGCATCTTATCTGCTGGATGATGGGCGAGTGTGGCACTCGTCCAAGTTTTCTGCGGTTCGCCCAGAAGTAGTTCAGTAGCAACTGTCCTCCTCAGCTCCAGCGGCCCTTTTCGCTGATATTTCGCCGCCTATCGATGGCAACCGAATGCCGCCGCCCAGTCCACAGTCCGGAACCGTGGTCCAGGGTCCTTCTTCGGACGCGCCTTCAATCCATATGATGCCAGCCGTTCCGCCCGCTCCGGAATCGGCAGCCGCTCCTCAACCCTCGTGTAGTAAATCCACAGCGGCAACTGCGGCTTCACCTCCTGTGCCGCCTCGCTGAAGTACTCGCAAAAAGAAGCGGCCCGCATGGTTCAAAGACTATGACATCCGCTAGACATTTTGTTTTTTTTAAGTGCGGCGGAAATGTGATAAAGATGAAGTGTGGCAAGTGCGCAGCACGCACTCGCGCGCATGGGGGGAGAGAAGACGAAGTAGGAGAATACAGATCGGCTCGACCGTATGCTACGTGTACTGTTTCATTGCTAATTATCATTACTACGATACAACACCATGTTTTGGCAGAAACGAAGCCTCACTGTTTCCCAGCTCCAAAATCCCAATTTCCAGCCACTCACCTTCAAAAGTGAGCTGCGGCCTAGGGCGGCTCTAGGCACTGATTTCCAATCATACTATGGGCCACCGCGGCGGCTAAGTGGTTATGGCGCTCGGCTGCCGGACCGAAAGACGCGGGTTCGATCCCGGCGGCAGCGGTGGAATTTCGATGGAGGCGAAATTCTAGAGGCCCGTGTCCTGTGCGATGTCAGTGCACGTTAAAGAACCCCAGATGGTCGAAATTTCCGGAGCTCTTCACTACGGCGTCTCTCATAGCCTGAGTTGCTTTGGGACGTTAAACCCCTATAAACCAAACCATACTATAGGCTAGGTAGTTGTATGTTAAGCACAGTGCCTGTTTGCATATTTTTCTTGTCCAGATTCTTTCATATCTTTTGCTTCTTTATGTAATGAATGGTCCCGTGTTTTTTTTATGTGTTGTCCAAAGTGCAGTCATATATAAAGGAAGCATATTAACATAGCTGCTTGGGGCATTACAGTTTTTATTTTACTTCCGCTGCTTTTCTCTGTTAATTTTGCAGGGTAATATCAACGAGCCAAGGAATATATGCTACCAGATGAAGAAACCTGCAATTACAAATCTTCCCAACCCTCATAGACTCAATTGCCTGATGTTCATAGCCTGTAAAATAGCTTGTTTACAGACCTTAGTGCGTGGTCTATACGGACAAGGTGGGGTAGATAACACGTTTATTGAGAGCACAGATACTGGGACATCAATGATGGTTATTGTTTAAGATACCATGGGCAAGATGGCCTAAGCATAAATAAGGATATAAATATGCAGGTCACCTTGTTGTCATTTGATAGAGCAAGCAGAATATTTTTTTTCCGCAATATTTCAAGATTTTTGCTGAATTATTAAGGTGCAGCAAAAGTAATACATTCTGTGCAATGATGAGCCATTGAATGGATGTATGCGTGGTGAAGCATGCTTGATCTCGCTTCTGGCGCTAAAGGGCTTTTAGTTTTTGGAAATGTCTTGCCTTACTTGACTTTGTTGTTACAGTACCATGCACATTTCTGATTATTTTGTTTATTTTCTCTGCTGCTTCTTGTTTTTGCTTTAGTCATGTCTGAGACCGTATGAAGTATCTCTACCAAAGCTACAGCAACAGCTTTTATTACTGTTCAAGCAGATTTTCGGTGTTGAACTTTAACCTGCTCTGTTTTACCTGCTCTTGAGCGAAAGCCATAATTGGTTGCTTATTCGAAGTGCACATAGAAGTCTGATGAAATTTTTTATGTGTATGACACTGCTGACACTAGCTGGCTAAACAGTATCTGCTTGCTACATGAGTTTAACTCAAACCTTGACGTCAGTTCCATTTTTCTGTTTGTGTTAACAGCACGTGTCTGTTTGCAGAATGAACTGTAGCTTCCTCATCTTTACCTGTAATTTTTAAAAATCTTCCTTATCTTTACATGTTATTTTAAAGGTTTTGTGTCTGAACATGGAAACTATGTTTATGTCTGTTACAAAGTGTATGTTAGTTTGGTATGTGACGAGGTATGAACCAGCTTTGAGATAGGAGGGTTTTGCGCTCTTACGGTCTGCCGGTAACAGGAGCTTTTTGCCACCTGAAATGCGAACTGTATGCAGAATTCAAAGAAGGAATTCTCACTTTACATCTACGCTCTGTTTAATCCCTCCAGTCATAGTTTGTTCATGTGTGCACGTTAATTTGTGTCTGTTTTTACTACTGCCGTGAATTTTTTTGCTGAAAATGGCTGCTACCTACATATATGGAACCCTTTGCAGCAGGCTTTGAGAACCGTCTCAAGCCAGTCATATAAAATTAACGAAAAGTTTTTGGTGTATGCCTCTTGTTTATTAATGCGTGTACTATGCGATGTCAGTGCACGTTAAAGAACATCAGCTGGTCGATATTTCTGAAGCCCTTCACTAGAGCATCCCTGATAGCCTGAGTTGCTTTGGGACATTAAACTCCCCTATACCATAAACCATCTTCTTTTATAATGTTAATAATAGCTCTGCCAATAGTTCTCCATGTGTGCTTTCATTTGCTTGTTTTGATACCTTAGTTCTAAAATGGTACTCTAGTGACAGGAATGAGTCGGAACGGTTTGAGGCCCTGAAGTTGTGTCAGATACAGACTTATGAGAGGATGTCGATATTGAAAATAAAGGTGGGAGTGTAAATATTAGAAATTTTTATATCGAATTGAACATGTTTGTTATTCGGCTCGTACTCAGTTCGAGAATTTAGTATGAGTTTTTTATTTTCGAAAGTTTTGAAATATTTAGTTAGCAGCAATCGAATATTGTGCTTACTTTCATTATTCCATTCATGGCAGAACCAAAATATATGGGCAAATTATCCAAACATTAAGTTTAAGGTGTCTGGTAAACTGTACAAAGGCATTTGTTTCTGTCATTCATCGGGTAGACCGTTATCACGCGGGCACCGATTGGCTTGGATGTTTAGCAAATTTCTGCAGGTGGGCTGGTCACATCACACGATCTGAGAACATGATCGGTGACCACCTGCTTCAAACTATCACAGAATGAGAACACATCATTTAATCATCAGCAGCAGCAGTCTGACAACACCCGCTGCAGGCCAAAGGCCTCTTCCGTGTCTCTCCAATTATCCCTGTCCTTTGCCAGCTGTGCCCACTGTATGCCCGCAAACTTCTGAATCTCATCAGGCCGTCTAACTTTCTACCGCCCCCTGCTACACTAACCATAGTCGGAAAAAAAAGGTTGGGAATTTTCTTTCGATCCAATTGGACATTGGAACTGGTTCCATTTGGGTCGTCGAATTGGTTCTAGTTGTGTTTTTAGCCAGCCGACCAATTGAACCTCACTGGATCCAACTGGACCAACAGATTGGACGAATCAGGTCCTAGCAGTTGTTGCATCCAGAAAATATTCCCAAAATATGCCTCACAACTTGTGAGAAATACTTCTGCAACTTAACATATTATTAATATGGAAAAGAAAAACTGATTTGTGAGGAATTTAGGGAAACATTGTGTCTTTATGGTTCTTCCAGTACGCGGAAACTGCACATTTGTCACGGGCTTATCACTGTTTGCACTGTGAGCCTCCCCACAAGGATTTACCGCAATTTTTTTTATCAGTGATGTGTGAGGGGGCGTTTTATTACTCAGCCGTTGGATAAATCGGTAGTTTCTTCCAGTCCCTGGAAATTCAAATTAACTAGGTTTTGCTACCCATAATGTTACCTTTAATTGTTGCTTCATATGGATTCATTGATTTCATTTTGTTTCTCATGTTGCGTGATAACATCACCTGTGGAGTACTTTTAAGTACTGTTTCCGTTAGCTTGATCTCTCCTCATTTATATATAAAAAAGATCAGAGCTGGAAATCACGAAATTAATAAAAACCTGGGTTAATGCTATCTAATCATACAATATACACTTCTCTGCACACCATTTTATATTGTATAGTGCTGAGTCAGTATAGTGTTTTATCTTTTGGTTGCAAACGATATACACTTTTTTTTTAAAAAAAGAGAAGTCTGTGCATTGTTTGCTTATTTATATCTTAACATTTTTTATTCATATTTGCAATTTAAATATTCGCAGACTCCTAATAATTGTGCATCGAAGTTGCTGGGAATTATTTCTTTGCTATGTTTCCATGTCCCTTACGTAAATCCAAAAATTTTGAAGATTTACTTCCACTGGACAGTTCTCGACTGAAGGGCCTAGACTGAGCATACTAAATATGGTTTTTGTTCCCTAGTTGTAAGCAAGCTGTGGCATCTTGGGCCTGAGGTTTTGATGAAAGTGCTCTGGTTTTGAAATGCAGGATCAGTCATGGCAGACCACAATGTTGGCGTGTTTCCTGGACAAAGTCCAGCTGATGAAAAGCACCCTGCCAACCACAGTGTGCCAACCATTAGTACAAGCATGATTACTCACTGGGACAAGCCCACAGGCAAGCAGATTCACCAGTGCACCCACTGCGGCATGATTTTCCAGAAGAGATCTGACCTCGTAGCGCATATTCGCACCCACACAGGCGATCGCCCGTATCATTGCAGTAACTGTGATAGCGCGTTCGCAACACGGGACAGCCTGCTCAGACACCTGCCACCCATACAAGTGATCGTCCATACCGTTGCAGTTTTCGTGACAGTGCCTTTTCTAGAAAAGATAACTTGGTAAGACACGTCTGGATTCACACTGGTGAGAAGCCTTTCTATTGCCAGCTGTGCCCCATGGCCTTTGAACAAAAGCTAACCCTTATGGTGCACGTGCGGTCACGCAGGCATGAAAAACCATTCCATTGTGACTTGTGCTCTAAGGCGTTCTCAGTTAAGTGCAGTTTAAAACACCACAAAGAGCCAGGACACTAAAGGAACAGCTAAGTTCTCTGGTGCCCTTTGGAACGCATTTTGGTAGCTGTCCTGTCGACAAACAGCTGGCAGCATGCTAGCTAGGTGACCTGTGACAAGTGATCCTTTTTAAGCTATGTCGGTAGCTAGTTTGATTTGCGGCCATTCTTTATTGTTGATGCGCTCTTTGCCTGAATGGGACGCTGACATGCCCTTGTACTGCACTGGTGCTGGGCTATTTCATTTCTTCTTCCAGAGCCACAAGTATATTGGACTTCCAGACTTATGTGAATGAAAAAAAAAAATAATCTGACATATGGGGTGGCATCACTTCCCATTGAAGAAAGGGCCGCCGCGGTGGCTGAGTGGTTACGGCGCTCGGCTGCCGGCCCGAAAGACGCGGGTTCGATCCCGGCCGCGGCGGTCGAATTTCGATGGAGGCGAAATTCTAGAGGCCCGTGTACTGTGCGATGTCAGTGCACGTTAAAGAACCCCTGGTGGTCGAAATTTCCGGAGCCCTTCACTACGGCGTCTCTCATAGCCTGAGTCGCTCTGGGACGTTAAACCCCCATAAACCAAACCAAACCATTGAAGAAAGGCATTCAGCGGCAGTATGTCTAATATATTTATTGCTGGTACTAGTTCTCAGGTTTATGATGAAGATGGGGAAAAAAAAGGGTGGCCTGACTGTCTGTGTAATTTTATTGTCCCAAGTGTACTTGTGTTTTTAAAGAGATGGCATGGCTGCAATATAATATTGGCAGATTGTGCGTAATTGAAGTTTAATCAGAATTGGAGTGTTGGTGAGTGAAAAAATAGAGTCGGAATGGAATACATTGCCCCGCCGCGGTGCCTCAGTGGTTAGTGTGCTCGGCTACTGATCGGGAGTTCCCTGGTTCGAACCCGACCGCAGCGGCTGCGTTTTTATGGCGGCAAAACGCTTAAGGCGCCTGTGTGCTGTGCGATGTCAGTGCACGTTAAAGATCCCCAGCTGGCCAAAATTATTCCAGAGCCCTCCACTACGGCACATCTTTCCTCCTTTCTTCATTCACTCCCTCCATTATCCCTTCCCTTAGGGCGCAGTTCAGGTGTTCTAGGATATATGAGACAGATACTGTGCCATTTCCTTTCTTCGAAATACCAGTTATTATTATTATTAATGGAATACATTGGAGAATGGAAAGCAAAGGCTATCACATGCCCCCCACATCAGTCCAATTGATTGCCCCGAAATTTTTAAAAATGGTTTTGGAGTGCTGCCGTATATCACTGCAGCTTTGTTTGCTTAGTGTCAAAATTGAAAACTGCGGATGTGTTGTGTTTTCAATCTGGCATTGGAATACTGCTAGCAAAACGTATGAGAGGGGAGAACAAAAGTTGAGCCTCGAGATTACGTGGCTTGCTTTTGTATTTAGGCTTTAAGAATTACGTTTTTTGAACAAAAAATTTGAAGAACTGGTGTCACTTGACAGATCACCGTACCTGTGTTGCATGCAAATGGCATATTTTGTCGAATATTGTGTCCTCACTATATTCAGC